>NC_142573.1:10339318-10663863 GCF_041283825.1 Pyrus communis
AATGCATATTCATTATAATTAAATTTACAAGTTTTATTTATGTCGGTTAATTGTTCTTAGTTCTCATGCATCTTGTCACACCCCGACGCGCAAATAAAGACTATTCATAAGCTAGGATGTGAGCCATATCTTAACTTTAGAAATAAATTCTACAACCAAGATATGGTGGAAAAATTAAAATAATTTGGCACAATTACACAATACATCATATAACAAATCTTACATAATAAAAGCTTGAGTTTACCATATATAATTTATTGAATACATAGCGGAAATAAAATATTAGTATACAAAATTAATTCATAACAAAAGTACCAACTAAAATAATAATTGAAATGAGTAGCTCTTGCCAATACATAAAATGTATGCTATGAGATGCATGAATGCACTCACTCCCTTCTAATCCCGTCAATACATACCTAAGACACCCAAGCTTGCACGTCCCATACCATGCTTATACCACTTGGCTCTAAGTACGTTAGAATATGAGTTAACTCTTGTTCATCCCTTAACCCAATCTTTTGCAATTAAACTCTCAGTTTCCACTTTATTAAACAAGCACTTCCCTTAACGCCCAATTGTATATTCAAGATTTCATTGTTTTAATAATCAATCAATTTGTATACTCAAGCCAAATCTTAGCTATGGAAATAAATTTTACAACCAAGATATGGTGGAAAATAAAATAAAATTATAACGATTACACCATACATCAACAAAATCTTACATAAAATTTATTGAATACACAGCGGAATAAAAATAATGCACAAATTAATTCACAACAAAAACTACAATAATTAAATTGTAACAATTCTTTCAAATGCATGGAATATATGCAAATGGGATGGATGAATGTACTCACTCCCTTTTAATCCCGTCAACACATACCTAAGGCATCCAAGCTTGCACGTCCCATACCATGCTTATACCACTTGGGTCCGAATACCTTAGAATATGAGTTAACTCCCGTTCATCCCTTAACCCAATTTTTGGTAATTAAACTCTCAGTTTCTACTTTATTAAACATGCACTTCCCCCGACGCCCAATTGTATATTCAAGCCCTTCCCCCAACGCCTGACATATACAAGATTTCATTATTTTTATAATCAACCAATTTGTACACTCAAGCCCTGCACCCTATGCCTGACATATAAAATGTTTATTATTTTATATTCAAGGCAAACTTCAGCCCTTGAATATCCTCACAACTTAAACACTTTACAAAACTCAACACAACTGACTAAACTTTCTTTCTTGCTTTGAAATGCATATGTATATGTCATGTTCACATAGGTATCAATACTCCCAATTTATATGCCATGTAACAAGGATATCAATAATCATCTGCAACACTAATCAAACTGTTAGTAGCCAAAATCGTACAATCTTATCAATAATATGTAGTATGTATAACACACAACAATCTAATTGAGAAATATTACTTTAACATATTACTCTATCTCTCTCTAGGTGATATTGATGCATAAATCCATTTAAGTTCCATAAAGCAATTTTGTTGGGTAAGCTCTCATGCATTTTCTGGGATTTGTCTCTCTTATTTTACAACATTCTCAAGGAAAGTAAATGGGTATTTTTGATGGTTTGATGGGAGTGCTTCTTATGGCAATGCTCTCCAAAATATAAATAGATAAACAACATAAGATTTAAGTGGTTCGCCAAATCGACAACATCCACTAGGTTTACTTTCATTATATTTCACTATATATGAGAAACTTACAAATACAATGAAAGATGGCTTAAAGCCTAAACAAAATGTATATGAAAGATAAGGGGTAATATGAAAAAGGAGAATGGCTTTGGAGTTGTTCTTTTTTTTTTTTTTTTTTTTCTTCTTCTTCTTCCTCTCTCTTTTCTCCCTTGTCTTCCGTTGGTTCTTGCTCCTTCCTTTATAAAGATTGCTTGCTATCTTCCTCTCCAAATAATTTCCACAAGTGTGCCAATAAAAAGAAAGCAAGTGTTGTGCCAATCATTACACATAAAATGTGTTCCAATAGAAACACACCAATTGTTAACCTAATCATCACAATGAAATGTGTTCCCTTAATAAGGCAACAAAAGTTGTCCTAATCCTTAGCAATGAAATGTGGTCCAATAGAAAAACAACAAATGTGAAGCTAATTATGAACTAATGAATAATATGCAAGATGTTCCTTGCATCAAAGGCCACGTGAAATGTTCTAACCACAATAAGTTGTCATCTTCCTTTATTTAGAGTGGTGAATATCATGCAAAGTGGACAAAAGCTCAAAAGCCACGTTCAAAGTCTAAGGGATATGAATCCTACCTCTTCAAATTTTGGAGGGATGAATCATCACCAAACATTCAACTCTTAGATTCCTAATGAATACAAACTTGCCAACTCACCCTTAAGTAGACTTCCACATTCACATCTAGAGTGGTGAGTAATCACCAAATCATTAACTCCTAATGTTACAAACTCTCCACCTCATCTTTGAGAGAAAATATCAAGACAAAATTACTCATTTAGTCCAACCTCACACTCTCAGCCCTTTGTGAGAAAAATAATCAAGCCAAACTCATCATAATCTCCTTCTCCAATTCAAACTAAAAATATATCTACTTACATATGAAAATAAGACGAGCTAGTTTTTGAAATAATTTGTAGCAAAAAGGATTTTACATTGAAACTATTTTACATATTGCAAGTAGGTTCTTACATAAAATAAATCTAATAAAATCATTACGTAAAAAAGTAATTACCCACACACACACACACATATATATAACCTTTTTTTTTTTTTTTTTTTTTAAATATGGGGTATTACACATCCTAATATGGCTTCGTCACCTTCGGGTGTTGGCCAGCACGTACCTACCCTGGTGTTTGATGAATATCAGGGTCGAGCGTGTCAGACAGTGACCTATTAATGTAGATTAACCAGGTAGAGTCATCCATAGAATTCATATGCTCTTCTAATGCGGATTACCAGGCAAGATCATCCATATACCACACTACTATTCGGTGCAGTCACACAATCACACATCACACATACATACCTCATACAAACCACTTCTTACATCAATCCATATGAATCACAAGTGTAAGCACACACACACACACACTATTGGTTCAACGTAACAATAGATATCTAGTCACATAAACATACAACTTCTACAGGATAATTCTAACATGATTCCTAGCCCATCTCCTCCCACTGGCATTCACATATGTCATTAACTCATCTAGTAGCCCAATAAACACGTAAATCCCGGTAAGGCGTCACCTATAGTTAAACCGAGGTGCACATCCCCTAAGATGAATCATTAACCAAGATAGGCCCACTAGGCTCTACTAAGTCTCAAGTAATGCTAATTCCAGCATTTCAGAACAATTCGGGATACGTTAACCAAAATTCAACCCTCGATCAACATGGTCATGAACGGTTGGTCAACAACCCTTCGTTATCCAATCAGGAAGACCCCCACAACAGATTTCAGATTCGTGAATTCCTAAGAGCCTCACATTAGTCACACATCAACAAATATAATTTCATTACTATCTAACGGTCGAATCTTTGCCTACCACAAAGGTCAAGTGGATGTCCTTTGTGAAATTAGATTCAAACAATGAAATCTCATTGAATGGACCTAAAAATGAAATTAGGGCATCAATTTTATTCTAGGGAGACAAAGTCGGGTCATTGGTCACGTGCTACAGCACCAACATTCCAGCTCTAGCTAATTTGATTATGTCACACGTTTTATGTACAAGACATTTGTGGCCCTAATCTGCAATATCCAAGTAAACAGATATTTGTGGCCCTAATCTCAATATAGTGATTAGCATAGTTATATATGTGGCCTTAAGACAACTTTCTATGAAAATTTTTATGTGTTTCTTTGATTATTTGCCTTATGTTTGAGGGACTTTCAAAGTTTATGGCTGTAGACATCGAAATTTCAGTAAAACAAATGTTCACCAATGCATTAAAGTTTTGACGTGTCAAGGCATACATGGCATACGCCACGTGTTGTACAAATTGTACACATGGCGTGTGACTCAACAAAATAGGAAGAAATACCCTTGAAGGATTAAACAAGTTTTTCTTCTCATTTTGGGCAATGACAAGGCAAGTACATTTCAATCCATTAAGGATCAAAACAAGTTTTCTTCTCATGTTGGGCAATGACAAGGCAAGCACACTTCAATCCATTACGGATCAAAGCAAGTTTTTCTCATTTGGGGAATGACAAAGCATACACATTTCAAGTTTAAAATGGTGTTAAGTGGGAAATTAGGCCATAAGTTAGACCACTTCAAGTTTAAAATGGTATTAAGTGGGAAATTAGGCCATAAGTTACACCACTTCAATTTCAATATTGCATTAAGTGGGAAATTAGGCCATAAGTTAGACCACTTCAAGTTTAAAATGGTATTAAGTGGGAAATTAGGCCATAAGTTACACCACTTCAATTTCAATATTGCATTAAGTGGGAAAATTAGGCAATGGTGCTTGGAAAGGAAAAAAATATTTTGTGGTGGTGATTCATTCTCAAAGCCTATAAATAGGCTTCTCCATCAAGGTATCAAGCATCAAGGAATTCACAAATACATTTCTCTACTCCAAAATTAGAAGAGAATTCCCCAAATCCTTGAAGCTTTGAAACTCCAAAGCTTCCAACCATCCAAATTCCCAAGAATTCCGAAGGATCAAGAAAGCTCTCTTCGTTCTTCGTTAAATCCTCTTTCAAGATCAAGCCCCGACGGCCCTTGAAGAAAGTGTTCATCCGTTCATCCTAAGCATAAGCCCCCAACGGCCCTTTGGATCAACAACCTCAACAAATCCACACATCCAATCGTTCTTCAAGATTAAGCCCAAAAGCCCTTGAAGATCCGCTCATCCATCAACCTTCAAGATCAAGCCCAAAAGCCCTTGAAGAAATCCACACAACCATTATTCAAGATCAAGCCCCGACGGCCCTTGAAGAAAGTGTTCATCGTTAATCCTAAGATCAAGCCCCAACGACCCCTTGGATCAACAGCACAAACAAATCCACACATCCAATCGTTCTTCAAGACTAAGCCCAAAAGCCCTTGAAGATCTGCTCATCCATCAACCTTCAAGATCAAGCCCAAAAGCCCTTGAAGAAATCCATACACCCATTCTTCAAGATCAAGCCCAACGCCCCTTGAAGATCCGTTCATCAACTGTTCATCCTTAGATCAAGCCCCGACGGCCCTTTGGATCAACAACTCATCCACAAACCTACACCCTACGAAGATAGAATCAGAGGACCAAATTTGAGAGAGATCGTAACCCCAAAATCATAAACACAAAAATATTATTTTGTACACGTTATTCTGGTTTCTTGTTTCAAGGAATCTTTCGTGTTCACAATGGCCTTTTATTCTAAATTGTGAAAAATGCACTACAAGAATATTATCAATAAATTACTCAATCAATATAAAAACACTAGAAATGCACTATACTAAACAAAGGACTTTCAAATGACACATTGGTCTCATTTGAAAGTTTCTTCAAATTTATTGCATCTAATCATTTTCAAGTCCTTTCATCTTATTTTTGTACGTAGTACATTCTTAACAATTTTGGCCTAAATTACTGGGAACACACCCTTGAGTAACATCTCTCACAACCTATTCGCCCTATAGTGTTGTAATTTTAGTCATCTAATAAGAAAATAAAGAATTAAAAATACGTCTGGCAGAAATAGATTTTTATTTTATTTTATTTTATATTTTTTCTGGTTGAAGAAGTATAATTTCTCTGATTTCCAAGTAGGTAAATCTTACTTCCTAATCTGATTGATACACTTCTTGTATAATACATAATTTCAACAACTGGCTTTTATGCGTATTAATATATGCTGCATGTAAGAGCTACACGATACAAAGAGCCTAATCACGCCTTGGAAGGCAATGGAACCCACTTGCGGTATTCTGCAAGAGCCCACAGGGGGTAGATGTTTCTATAAGCTGCATAATGTAGCATACAATTCTTCATGAACACTCCAGTGATTTCCTGCCATACATGATTAGTGAATAGATGTTATAAAACGTTGCAAGTAAAAATTTGAGCATACGCGCGTATACGCAACACGATATGTTATTTTGTGTTTCATCCTTTTTACTAGTCAACCTTGCAATGCAAGTAAGGTTGGGGAAATATTTTTATTTTGTTTGAAATAGATGTTAGGGTAAGCAAGATACCTGCTGAGGAAAATCACCATTTTCCATCTGAGAGTTGATTATCAACTTTGCTGCACGATGAAGAGGTGCGGGGTCTCTTTCGGCCTGTCCTGCATAAATCAAACCCATCATAGCCCAAGCTGTCTGTACTAAATTTGATCGGTTTCCTTCAAGAGGAACGTACTCCTGTATCACCCACCACAGAGTGAAATATTTTAGTCTAAGACAATGAGATTAACTAAGAAACTTGGAGCTCGCTTCAAACATAATCCACCTCCCATATTTTACCTTTTTTGGACATGAAAGGTAGCTCTCTCCCCAACCACCGTTCTCTTTCTGGATTGTGAGTAAAAAATTAATAGCTTTGCGTATAACTGCACAATTGTTGAAAGTCTTGCCAGCAGCTGTTAACCCTCCAAGAGCAAACCAGGTACCATATGTGAAGCAAACACCCCAATTTCCATACCTGAGCAAATGTTTCTTAACTAAGTTGTTTCTCTGCTATAGTTGTTAATCAAAGAAATCAAAATTTTGATTTAATAATATGATATTACCATGAACCATCTTCCATTTGTCTATTTTCAAGGTACTGTGCTGCATTGGTAATAAATTGATCTATCTCGTTCTTCCTGTGGCCAGGGTACAACTTCTTAAACAAAACTAAAGCCTGAATTGCAGATGAAGTGCACTCAACATATTCATGCTCAACAACAATGTCTGCGAAGAATTCCGTGGGATTCAACATCTGGGGAGAAAAAAGAAGTGAGAATGTCCAGTAAGTATATACTAATTAATAATGCCTTGAAAGACTTTAGTTTCTTACACATCTAACTAAGTTCGACAAAATTACTCCAATTCTTTAAAATTCTTACTTCTAACCATTCTGCTGCTCCAGATGGTTCCCAGGCTGCTAAACCACCATTCTTACTCTACAATGAGCCATAAAATGAGATTTGTTATGAGTACAGAGACCTAATAGACCGTGCGGTGAAGAACAAATGTCTTGAAATGCTACAAGTTTTTTAAGGTTTTTAAAGTAAGGCAGCATGCATTAGGTCCAAAATTTGAATACGGCAGGGAAACAAAATGCAACTCTACTCATATATATGACTGACTGACATAATAGTTGTACCTGTAGGGTAATTAGGACATTGACAGCATCGTATAACCGCTCAGGTTCCATTTTTTCACCAACCAGCTCCGGTGGCATCATCGATAAAAGCAGGCAACACTGTACAGGCGATTATGGTCAGGAAAATGGAAATAGCATTTAAGGTGGATAACAAAGTTGAAGTATTTGTTACCTTTAAACCCTCTGCAGTGCAATCAGAAACTTGCCATCCATGGTCATGATCAGAGAAAGTCCACGATCCTTTGGAAATGTGGCGGTGCATACTTTTGAAGTCACCCGATGGATTGTCCTTAACCTTTACAATTTGATTCCAAAACAGTCACTAGTTAGAACAAATTAATCGATGCACATATACATTTTACAAAAAATGAAAGTTCAGTTGACTATATAAAAAACGAACCTGAGATTTCTTGACGAAGTCATGTCCTCTAGCAAGTGTGGGTGCAATTTCATCGGTTAGATTGGAAGCAAGCAAAGCTTGAATGGCAAAACCAGTATCCCACTGTTGACTGCCAAAAGTCTGCACGTATTAAGAAAATGTATCAACTTATAATGTTTTCCAATGATTTAGAAGATTAAACTTTTGAAACAGATAAAAGGGTAAAGAACAAATCATCGTATCATATACTGTATTAACAAAATGTGTACTAACTTGCATCTTCATCCCATCCTCAGCAACCCATAAATAATCTGGTATCCTGGCAAGATGCTTTTTAAAATAATCACCATTTGGATCTTCAGCCCAACAAGCCAGCATGCATAACACCTTTCCGACACATGCAATGGTAATGTATCTGCTGTTTTCATCTTCATAATGAATATGCTCCATTGTTACTTCGAGAGCCCTTTTCCTGATCAGCTTGTTAAATGGCCAGCGAGTAAGAAGAGGCTCCGTACATATGTACAGACTATCCCACAGAAAGTCCTGTATCCAAGGATGAGGGTAGTAGATGTCCTCCTGCATTCAAATTACCGCAATCAGTTTAAGTACCTAAACAAGAAAAAAATTGACTAATTAGCTATTTATTCAAGTTCAACATACTTTAGCACAGTGATGACGCACTCCCTTCCAGTTAATTTCGTCATAAGGCTGAGCATAGAGTTCTTCCCTTAATTGTAGTATGAGAGGTGTGATTGGACCAACAAATCTTTTCCCATATAAATATGACATAGGCATATAAACCATCCTACAGTAGCACCACATTTTTGCTGCATTTGCATGATGTAGAAGAGATTAAAAAAGAAGACTATAGGTAGAGAGAGACTAATTAAATCTTTCAACATGTGAAAGATTGAATTATTTGTACTCGTGGAGTCCGGAATTGTGCTAACCTGGATGCATAGGAAGAAATGAAGGCAGAATCCAAAACTCTGGGGGCATTGGGTTGCTTCCGGACCACTCAAACACACCAAGTATCTGCAAGAATCAATTGAGCAAGATTAATTAAAAGGGGAACCCCTCTTAAATAATAGTAGTGCAGTGTTCTCAATGCCAAATATGACTCGATCACTCTTTAATATACCGAAATAGTTAGGGTTATATAAGATTTTGGTCTGCCACATGTAAAGTCATATTTGACTTAATCTAGTTAAGAGGTGGGACTCCACATTTAGAAGATATAAAGTAATAGTTAATTATAAATTTCACTTCATCTTTCTCTACTGAATAAAAGCTAAAAGTTTAAATAATTATTTGATTATGTCTGCGTTGGATATATATGGTATAAGTCACACCACTAGTTTGGAGTCAAATATGACCTTATAGCATTTATCTTTTTTTTTTAGATTGTAACTCTAATAGAGGTAAATTTTAGTAAGGGGTTACCAGTATTATAGAGTGTATCAACAATAAGGTTAGTTTTGTTAATATTGACCCGTTATCATTAACAACTATAAATTTTTATACGTTGTCGATATTCACCCGTTATCAATAACAAATAATCTCAAATAATTCGGTTATATATGGCATGTATAAATTACCAATATGTTGACAATTTGCCATAGTGGTAGTGCTATTTAAGAACAACAGTTAACCCGGAGCCTAAGCAATTTGTCTTAGTTCTGCAGATGGGCATACCGAAAGCCAAGTTTTACCCCATGAGGGGATGTGGGTAATACTGCCATGATCAAGAATCCACTTTCTAGCTCTTGCACAAGCATTGTCTTGGCCACCATCAGGTCCTTCTCCAAGAATACGCATACAAATGTAGTTGAGAGCTGTGCAAAACATGGTGCTGTGTCCTTCGATGTGTAATCCCCAACCACCATCTTGGTTCTGAATTACCCAAAACATTGATGCATATTAATTAGCATTATTTATTTAGTATTTTTATTTATACAAGCGGGATTTTGGATGCAGAAATGAAAACTGTTTGACAACTTAACTGCAACCCTTGGTAGTTATTTAAGACAAATAAGCACATTTTGAAAATTTTTAATTTTATCCAATTTGTATGAAAAAATAACAAAATGTATATATATGTACCTGATGATAGTATATGTAACGTAGAATTTCTTTATGGTGTTCTGCATGGAATACAGTGTTAAGATGCCCTGTAATGTAAACACACATGACCTGCAAATTTTGAGTAAAAAATTGGAAGGAGCAATTAATAATAACCCAAATATTTGGAGTTAGGTAAAAACTCGAGAAAATACGCTATTTATTTTTAAGCCCCAAAATGGGAACATGGGATTGCAAGTAAAATATTTTCATAGTCGATTGCACTTTTTGGAAAGTTGACATTAGGTGTAAACTTTGTAATCATAGAGAAACTTAGTTATTCCTCTCAAATTTTCAAAGTTGAAAGACTATATATTTAGAGTAATACTAGGGAGATTAAATTCGTAGATAAAATTTTGTAAACTAAATAACATGAAAGTTGATAATTGGATTATGTTGATAAACGTGCTTATTCGTACTGTGACACATCATTTAGTTTACAAATTCTGTCTAAAAATGTAGTCTCACATATATATTGGGATGATGCTAGAGATATTATCTATTTAAACCGTAAGACATTGTCGTTAAATATTGGATTAGTACTGCTTATTTTTTATTAGTAACACATAACATGATTTACAAATAGGTCTAAAAAGTTAATCTACTTAGCATTACTCATATACATTGGATTCAAAACGTGACCTCATAAACTTTAAGAAGTTGGTGTCAATTTATCCATTAATATAAGTAGGACATTGTGTGGGTAAATAACATGATAGCAAATGGTGACAATGTTAAATACTGACCAAAGGAGGAAGGAAAAACAACGGGCCGGCATTTTCGGCAGGCCAATGGCCATCGCTAGCCTGCAACGCTGAAAAGAAGTGGACAGACCTTCTCAATGAAGCTGTGGCCTTTTCATGTGTGATGTCCTCTCCATCCTCAACTTTAACTGGGGGAATTGTTTGTTTGAAGTTCTTCTCCCTTAGGAACTGTTGATAAGTGAACAGATAATTAAGTGCGATACTAATGAGAGGATTGAAGTTATGATTAAACAAATTTATGACGATGATATTATTATTAATTAAATTTTAATAAACCCTAAGGAATTATTGGTGATGCCCATCAGATAGGAAAATGAAAACTTTGTACAAGAAACAAGACAAACAAAAAATCTGATTTTTTATGTACACACGTCATACGCTATATTTAGCTTCCTCATTTTATCTTCTTAGCTTCATTGCATGCCATTCATGACAGAGAATACTCTATGGGCGTACTTGTTCACTTGTAGTTAACACTTTTTTTACATACAAACTTCATTATTAGAATTACGTTTATTCACTTTATATTCTAAAAATCAGTTAAGTCATAGAGTGTTTAGTCGCTCATATGCATCAAATGAATAGATGGTTGATAAATTATTACCAAGAATGTTGATCATGTTCAATATATATAAATGACTACATGATCTCCAAATTAATGGATTTTCAGTAAATATGATCTTTAGATAATGTGGAAAAGTAAAATAATGTCTTTGATTATTGTATGGTGCGTTAATAATAAATGGGTGGATAAATAGGTAAGTGGATACAAGTATTAATTGCTTATAATAAATAACTACATCGGTGAAACCAAGTAACTAGAACTCACATTCATTAGAAACATGGTTTACGTTGCGTAAACTAATTGACGATATAAGTTTGGACGAACTAAAGCATACCTGCATTCGCCATAGGTGGTCACCACTGGGCTTAACCTGATAGCGGTTATTGTAGAAATGAAGACGAGCTTCTTCCACCTCAGCTCGCTCTTCGGTAGTTCCTGCTTCAGGGTCAAACTCAAATATCTGCCTTCCCACGAAGTTGTTTGTGCTGTAGATGTATGGATCATTGCCACCATCTGCGACCTTAAGCTTCCACATTCTTCAATATTCTTTATTTAGAGAGAGAGAGAGAGAGAGAGAGAGAGAGAGAGAGAGAGAGAGAGCGAGGGAGAGAGAGAAAGACCTGTATATAGAAACTTAACTATGTTTTCAATGGACGAATGTATAAATGATCACCTTCCTTTGTGTATATATAGAGATCTGAACATAAAAATATATATACCCAGCAATTTTTATTAATGTTTTACCTAGGTATACAAGGTAAGTCAACGAGTTAGTTCAACGCAACACGGCAACAGGAAATTATTGAGCATATAGTCATTGAGGGCCGCGGATCTGTTTCTTGCCAATTTGGTCCTTCCTTTCTTTTTGCTTGATCTGTTATTACCATGTAAACTGGCATTGTGTCCATATTCAGTTTCTTAAGCGAGTTTAAGTCGAATAAAAGGCTGCAACACCTCCACACTCATAGATAAGAATGCATGCGGTACGTAGAACTTTATTACTATCAATCATGCCAATTAACAGCCATACCTCAAAGCTTCCGAGAGGTTTTTTAATGTGTCTGGGGGCAGTATGGTATATGTCATTACACAAGTAGGAAGAAATTTTTTTTTCTTTTTTTCCTTCCCAAGTGCCCCTCCACTTATATAATGACATATAAAGTATGTATTCGTATTCTGGACATACTGAAAAATCTCTCCAAAACTTCAACCTCCACTATGCATTACAAGTACCAACCATTATTATCTTGAAAGAAAATGATGAGTGCTTTCATTCTATGAAAATCACTTAGTGCGTGCTTGTAATCATGATCACACAATGTAAATTATTGCTCATTGCATTCAGGGCTTGATGATGTTTCAAGTGTTGAGTTGAGTTTCCATCATCATTGATGAATTATATGATGTGGCAAGTAATTTGTACATGACACGTTAATTAATAGTTTTACCTCATTAACTAATGATTATATGAATCATTTACCACATCATATAATGTGGTATAAATATATGGTCTCCTAGCATTACTCTATTCAAATAATGCGCAAAACTTTTGCAATTGATATCCTTTATTTTTTTAATTAAACAAAAGATGTTGTTATTGACACTCAAAAAAAAAAAAAAAAAAATCATTCTACACTTCTTATAAATATATATCTTTTTTTATAAATATAGAAAGTTAATTTGACTCTCACAATGACCTTTGTATAGTGTCAATACTATATCAAAAAAAAAACATTTTTCTCAATAACCTTTTGAACATATTTTTATAATGCAGTTCACGATTGAAGTGGAAATTGACTACCGCTTATATTTCTATCATGCAAAGTACCTCGCCGCGTTCAGGTTAGAATATAAGTTATTATGCAAACATTGAATTTAGTTTCATTTTAAGAAGAACAGTGGTGGACGGAATGGCTAGGGTTATGTGAGAGAGAGGGGGGAAGGTGGTGGGTGGTCGCTGTGGCTGTGGCTGACAAGGGTAGGGATTGGGGAAGGATTTCTTCTTTTTGTTTTTTTTTTTTTTTTTCTTTCTATTTTTGTTGATTATAAAAAAGTGGAATTACCAAAAAGAAAAGAAAAAAAGAATGGAATGACCTTTTTACACCACCCCCTGGCATGTAGATGAGATTTTGACAGAAATTTCAATTTGAACTACGATTGATAATGAACTTCACTAGGGTTAAGATTAACATTTTTTTTCACCACAGGGGTCGATTTAAAAGTAATGTCTCATCACAGGAATTAAGAAAAAAAATTTAACCTATAAATAAAAACGAATGCGACTTATACCATAATATTAAGTGACACTATTCAACCAATTTACACAGCCCATGTCTTGTTGCATCAAACGAAAAGTCTGTTCTATATCAATCGCTCATGCATTTATTGGGTTTGCAAAATGGTGCTCGGCTGTATCTATCGTTCACATGCTTGTGCTTGTTTACCGATAAAAAATGCTTGTGCTTTGAAAAAATTGATCGAAAGATTAGAGAGATACGAATAATGCTTAATAGGAGAAACCCAAAAACAAGCAGTACTTTTGTTCAAGGTAATGGTGCGCGGATGAGGGGGGTAGCATGTCTTCGTTGATTTGTTCACAATACCTTTCGTAGAACATATCAAAATTAATAATTTTGTTTTCCAAGTCGTGGGACAATGTATACATTGAGTGGAGACTTTTCTTCCAAATAAAAATGCCAGTATATCTCTATCACTATTTGGACCATGTGTACTACTTTATCGTTATTTAATATCTGTTGGGTTGTGCCGTTGTGGGTTGGTGATTTATCAATAATTCAGACCCATTCCGTTTGGAACCAGTATGTAATTGATTCAATTATGGAATCGTGAATAATCATCGGTTCGGTCGGTACATAATAATCTATACTTTTTTCTTCTATATGAAGAATGGATAATGTATGACGAAGTCTCAACAAGAATTCAATCAATTTAACCCCATTGTTTATAATTTTTTTTTAATTATAACTAACATAACATGAATAAATAAACACGAATATCCGTCTCAAGTATAGTTAGAGAAATATAGACAAATAGAGAAAAATGTTAAAGAAGTTCTTTTAAAGTAGAACTCTTAATGGACTCTTTGACTGTGACAGTCCGTCCCTAATTATTTTTATCGATAGCGTGAAATGACGATTTTGCCCTTGAACGTTGTGTGGTTGTGTGTGTAAATGGGCTAAGCTGTTGGACCCATCTATTTTTCTTCCTAACTTTTTTGGACCTAATTGGAAGTAAGATTTTGTTGATTTTGTTTGGTTGCCAACTGGACCACATGCGCACACACACATCCAATCTCGTTGACCTTCTTTCTCTTCCCTCTCGGGTTTTTTTCCATTCGTTCGTACACTTGTACGGTCATCTCCTCAACTCTCGTCATCTCTCACAGATCGAGGTGTTTAAGACCACCATCGTACTCCTTGTGACTTCACGAGTTGAGTGGTACCTTTGGGACAATGAACGGTTCACGGGAACTCGAGTTACCCGAACTCTGGTGAGGGGTGATTTTCCTCTGACGTGATCGTGAGGGTTTTAAGTGGTTTTAAGACTTAAGAAGGTAATACTCTTGCTTTTCTAGCACGTGGGTTCAATTTTGGAGTGGTTTTGACGTAAGAACACTCGGGTTTATTTAGTTGCAGGGTTTGGTCGGTTTCCTCGAATTTTTCCGGCGATATTCCGTTGGTTTTAGGACTCCAAAGTGGTACGATTGTGTTCGTCTCATCCTAAGCTTCATTTTGGTACAAATTTCATGAAATTTGGTTAAGAAATGGTGGAGATATCAAGCTTTGAAAATTTTCCAGTTTCCGGTGAAACAGACAGCGGTTAGCGACGGAGTTTGGCGATCCATCGGAGAAGAAAGGAGAATATTCCGTCAACTTTGACGGAATATTCCTAACGACGATTAACGACGTCAGGTATGTTTAACAGAATATTCCTAACAGCAGTTAAGTTTTCGTCAGGGTTGGCCGCACGTGGGGGCGCGTCTGGCCGTGCCCTTGCCGGCGCGTGGATAGTCCAAAAATTATTTTAAAAATATGGGGATGTTTGTGGTATTGAGTAGATCACGTTGGTATATTCAAACACCCCATTTGAGCAATGTATGAGAAGTTATTAGCTAGTTTCGTTTATGTTCTTTAAATTAACGTTTATATAGTTGTTTCGCATATAGCTGAGACCTATCCTCAGGACGAGCGCAGTCAATCAAGGCTTGGGGGCTACGACCCTTCCACATACCAATGAGTGGACTTTTGGTTTTCTGTATATACCTATATACTTGAGATTTTTCCCAGAAAATCGATTTAAAATTAAATTATGTTTAGAAATGCCATGCCTCATGATTTATACTTAGATTATGATTTAGTATAGTATGCATATTGTGATTGGACGCAGTGGACGCTCAGGTATGTACCAGGTGAGTTGTAGACAGTTTATGTGAAATGATGATTATGTGAGATGTGTTGAGAGCTCATAAATCTGCACCCCGGTGTTAGTACTCCCGCCCGTGGTTAAGGCATAGTCCTTCACGTGGTGTTCACCTCCTGCACCATACGCTCACCTTGGATCCAAGTTAGGTGCACATTCCTGTCGTACAGACCACTATAGGTGGTTCCGACTCATAGGTAACCCACGATTATTCGCACAATCTTCACGTGATCATAGCACTTGAGTGTATTTATTTACACCCAGTCTTGTTGTACAGACCACTTTACGTGGTTTCGACTCGTGTGCAGGTATAATTGTTGAGATGTGGATTTGAGCCGTACAGGTCACGTTAGGTGACTCCGGCTAGATGGATGAGCTCCAGATTCAGCCGTACAGGTCATGTTAGGTGACTCCGGCTGACATATCATTTGCCTTTATTTATATCACATGGCTTACATATTTTTATGTTTGAGATATTCGACATGGCATATTTGTGAATTTTGCTATTCTAAGCATGGTTTATAGACATGTATTATATTTTCTGGGAAATTATATAGGTTTTACGGCGAGGGGTTACAATCTTTGATAATTGAAATGGTTTTGAAAACCTTTGTTTTTGCCCACTCACACTTTCTGTTTTGCGCCCCTCCAGGTTCTAGTTAGGAGTGCTTTTTGGTGGCTTGTGAGAATCCACGGCATCTCTGACAGATTACCACCATTGTATGGCCACCTTTGGGTGTTGTATAATTAGTATTTGTCTTGCTGGACAGCACTTAGGCTACTTGTGCTTTGGTTGTGAATTCACACTTAGTTTTGTCTTGCACTTATTTTTCATATCTAGTGCTCTAGTTAGTTTGGTTTTTATTTATTTGCATTTCTGATAAGCTCATATTTATATAAATTTTACATCAAATTCAATTGTCTTTTCTTAGTTAGTTCCTTATATTTTTGAGCTATTTACTTTGTTTTTGTGTTTTGTAGGATTTTTCAAGCAAAGAAAAGAAAAATAACACAAGTGGAATTTTAAGTAACAAATTCGTCAAAACTGCCTGTGCAGGTCAGCTGACTTTGGAAGCAATTTTCGGACAGCTCAGAATGAATTAGAGAATGAGCCTTATATGCTTGGAAAGCTACGGATGTCTATTTTCTGGACCATTTCGCGGATTGTTAATATCATTTTTGTAGAAAAAGTTATGGTCATTCTAACACAGAAAGGTTCCCAGGAGGCTGAGCAGTTTGTAACTGACAAGAAAGCATTGAAAGCAATAAATCCCATAAAACTAACAGCCAAAACTGATGCAGCCAAAAACAAGCCAGCTAACACCTATTCAAATATCAGAGGAAATGAAAAATTAAGTGAGAGTAATGGGCATATAGGCTGCCCAAAGAGTTACAATTGTTTTAGCATTTCTTCCCACTTATTGTCATTACTAAATGGCTGTTAGTGGGGTGAGTTATGGAAAAAAAAACTGTGGCAGCAGAAAAGAAAAAAAAGACCTACAGGTTGCAGCAACAAAGAGGGAGAAAAAGTGTGAAAAAAATATAGAAAAAAAAAAGAAGCAAAGCAAGGGAAAAAGGCAAGGCTGCTGCGTTGGGGAAGGAAGGAAAGGAAGGAGGAAATCTTGGCATTCTCTTCTCTCGGTTTTATCTTCTCAAACTCATGTCTTTCTTTTGGTTTTATGTGTAACTAATTTTTAGTAGTTAGGGGCTATTTTGAAGCCCCGAATATGATTGGAAGTTTGTTATGACATTTCGTTTGAATTACTTTTACGAATGGATGAAAATTGGTTCACTACTTGTCTCATTGATGAATTCTTTTTGTGTTTTCTATGGATGCATACGTAGTAAGCATATCTAGGATTCTAATGCTATGAATATGTGTGTGCCTGCCCTTGTCGAATGAGGACCTACATATGTTCTAGAGTAGTACTTGTTAATTGCGATTAACATGTGAATCAATTTCTAGGATAAGTAAGACAACGCTAGTACTTACGATGCCTTGTGATGACTCAAACTCTTTTCGTTCTTAATGATTTCTACTTGTTAAATCTATGAACACACCATTCTAGATTGCATGTTAGGGACTAAGTTAAGTTGAAAACGCCATTCTCTTAACATACTACATAAGAAAGAGTAATAGGTTGGGTTCTAACATTGAGCCAACTTGAGCATAAATGAAAGGAATTTGAATGAAACATAACATGTTTGCATGATTATTTGGTGGTGGATAGCAATTCCCCTAACTCGTTTTTCTTAATTTGTGAACTACTTAAAAATCTGTCTCTGTTTTGTTTTTGTTCGATTTAATTTAAATATGAAATCAACTCCAAAAATCCCAAAAATTTGTGTGAGTGTAGCACTATGTGTCTAGTATCTGAATATAAAATTTCGTAGACTTTAGATAAGTGTAAGTCGGTCTAATAATTATTTTTCGGTGGCTGGTCAGTAGTGACAGCAGCCCAGTTTTTGTGACATTTTAAGTAGTTAGATAAAACAATCTTCTGCGGGAAAGACCCTTATTTTCATATGCTACAATTGACAAATCTTAGTGTTAATAAGGAAAATCAATAGGACATTTGTGTGCTACTTTGTAGTGTGCTTTTAATCCTATCAAATTTTTGGCGCCGTGTCGCCGGGGATTGTTATTTCTAATTACTTATTTTTTATTGTTTTCTTTTCTTGTCTAATTAGTGTTTTTGTTTTTGTTTCAGGTACTCTTCGTAGTATATGCGTACTCGAAGGTCCAAGAGCATTGATCTAGCTTCCTACGATCCTGAGGTTGAACGAACACTTCGAAAGCTTCGAGGAACAATCAAGCAGAAGCGTGCATCGGTGTCTTTACCACCATCTTGTCCACCACATTTGAGTTCGGAAGAGGAGGAAGAACCACAAGAAGGCATGGCTGATAATCGTACTTTGAGGGAGTTGGCAACGCCTAATACGGATCAACAACCATTGTGCATCACATATCCAAATGCAGAAGGAAGATTTGAGCTTAAGTCCGGCATGATTCACTACCTGCCTAAGTTCCATGGCTTCTCAACAGAGGATGCCAACAAGCAACTCATGGAGTTTCATGTGGTATGCTCGGGAATGAGACCAGCCAATGTGGATGAGGAGCAAGTGAAGTTGAGGGCATTCCCATTTACATTAGAAGCTAAGGCAAAGGAGTGGCTTTATAATTTACCTCCAGGATCAATGAACACATGGAACCAGGTGAAGCAAGCATTCTTGGAGCAATATTTTCCGGCCACAAAAGCTGCAAGCATAAGGAAAGACATATGTGCAATCCGACAACAACATGGAGAGCCCTTTGGAGATTACTATGAGCGATTCACACATTTGGTTGCATCTTGTCCTAATCATCAAATTTCAGAGCATCTTTTAATACAATATTTTTATGAAGGATTGTGTGGTACTGATCGTGTAATGCTTGATGCAGCAAATGGAAGAGCATTCATGGACAAGACACCAACAAATGCTAAGGCATTATTAAAGAACATTGCTGGCAACACACGACAATTTGGAGGAAGAGATGAGCTACCTCTTAAGAAAGTTAACGAGGTAAGTGCTAACTCTAGTATTGAATTACAATTAGCTAACTTGACTAATCTTATGCAACAGGTTATGGTGGCTCCAAAACAGGTGTGCGGTGTTTGTTCAATGATGGGACATGCCACGGATATGTGCCCTTCGTTAATGGATCAAGGTGGTCTTGAGCAAGCTAATGCGTTAGGAGGGTTTCAGGGGCAACAAAGACAAAAGTATGATCCATACTCCAACAACTATAACGCAGGGTGGCGCGATCATCCACACTTAAAGTGGAACAATCAAGACAACGGACAACAATCTGTTCCCAACAACTATAACCGTCCACCTGGCTTCTTTCAAGCAAGACCGCAGGCACCATTTCAGCCTCAACAACAACAAGCTCCAAGTAAGTCTCTTGAGGATTTAATTGCTTCTTTAGCTAACTCTACTCAATCTCATCAACAGAAAACAGACAAAGCAATTGAAAACCTTGAGCGCCAAATGAGTTAATTCGCAAGTTTGATGGGGTAACAACACCAATGAGGGAGGTTGCCTAGCCAAACCGTGGTGAATCCAAATGCAGAGCAGATGAATGTTGTGACTTTAAGGAGTGGAAAAGAAGTTTTTGAGCAGCCAAGGATGCAAAAGAGGACTACAAAAGATACAAATGAGCAAGGAGAGCAAGAAACCAAAAATCTTGAGCAAGATGAAGCTTCAACAGAAATTGAAAAGTCTCCTAAAGATACAGAATTGAACAAAAAAGATTCTGATAAGGTAAGTAAAGAAGTTCACAATTCATTTAACTCATGTGTCCCTATTCCTTTTCCTCGTAGGTTTATGAAGTCTAAGAAAGAGCAAACTGATAAGGAAATCTTGGAAACTTTCCGAAATGTCCAAGTGAACTTACCTCTTTTAGATGCCATAAAACAAGTGCCTAAGTATGCAAAGTTCCTTAAAGAGCTTTGTACGAACAAGAGAAGATTCAATGATCAAGAAACTGTGGCATTAAGCGAGGAAGTATCAGCTGTTTTGCAGAGAAAGCTACCACCGAAGTTGAAGGATGCCGGTAGCTTTACCATTCCATGTGTAATTGGAAGGAAAGAGTTTGGGAGAGCATTGTGTGATCTGGGGGCATCCATCAATCTGATGCCATATTCAGTGTATGAATCACTAAACCTTGGAGACTTGAAGGAAACAAAGGTAGTAATCCAGTTGACAGATCGTTCAAATAGATATCCCAAAGGCCTATTGGAGGATGTACTTGTGCAAGTGAATGAACTTATTTTTCCTACTGATTTTTTTGTTCTTGAGATGGAACATGACCCTATGCCTACTGC
Source organism: Pyrus communis (assembly GCF_041283825.1). Lineage (NCBI taxonomy): Eukaryota > Viridiplantae > Streptophyta > Magnoliopsida > Rosales > Rosaceae > Pyrus > Pyrus communis. The sequence continues at coordinate 10,359,785 of NC_142573.1, forward strand.
ACTTCCTCTTATATTGGGAAGATCATTCCTTAGAACGGCGCGTACGAAGATTGATGTCTATGATGGTATTTTAACCATGGAAATTGATGGAGAAAGCGTCAAGTTCAAAATCTTCGATGCTATGAGGTACCCTAGTGATTTTGAATCTTGTTTGTCTATTGATGCGTTTGACTATTTTGTGCAGGATTGTTTTAATGAAGGTATGGGACAAGACAATTTAGAGAAGGTAATGTGCATAGCATTACACATGGAAAACTTAATTATTCTGAGCACATTGAAGAAGAATTAATCCAGACAGTGGCAGCCCTTGAGTCTCTTTCACCAATTCGTGGTAAGTTTTCTTCCTATTTTATTTCTTTTCCTACTTCTAACGAAAAAATTCTTCCTTCTGTGATTCAGGCACCCAAATTGGAGCTTAAACCGATTCCTGAACATTTGAAGTATGCATTTTTGGGAGAGGATGAAACATTACCGGTCATCATATCATCACAACTCACAGCAGAAGAAGGGGAGAAACTGATCCGGGTACTGAAGGATCACAAAACTGCCATAGCTTGGAGCATTGCAGATATCAAAGGTATAAATCCAGCTACATGTATGCATACGATTCTGCTGGAGGAAGGTGCAAAACCTACAAGGGAAGCTCAACGCCGTTTGAACCCACTCATGATGGAGGTCGTCAAGAAAGAGGTTATCAAGCTTCTTGATGTTGGCATCATATATCCTATCTCGGACAGCAAGTGTGTGAGCCCTGTTCAAGTAGTTCCGAAGCGATCCGGAGTCACAGTTGTTAAGAATGAGCTAGTGAGCTAGTGCCTACACATGTGTAAAATAGTTGGAGAGTCTGTACAGACTATCGGAAGATAAACAGCACCACACGCAAAGATCACTTTCCAGTTCCATTCATTGATCAAATGTTAGAAAGGTTAGCTGGTCATTCTCATTATTGCTTTCTTGATGGCTATTCTGGATATAATCAAATTGCAGTTGCTCCAGAGGATCAAGAAAAGACGACTTTCACATGTCCATTTGGCACATTTGCATACCGGAGGATGCCGTTTGGACTTTGCAACGCCCCCGCCACATTTCAAAGGTGTATGGTAAGTATCTTTTCTGATATGATTGAGAAAATAATTGAAGTGTTCATGGATGATTTTTCAGTTTATGGTGATTCTTTTGATACATGTCTACATAATTTGTCCCTAGTTTTAAAACGTTGTCAAGAAACTAATTTGGTCTTAAATTGGGAAAAATGTCATTTCATGGTTTCACATGGATTAGTTCTAGGGCATATCATATCTGAAAATGGAATTGAAGTTGATAAATCTAAAGTAGAACTTGTTAGTTCTTTACCTCTCCCTACTACTGTCAGGGAGGTTCGTTCTTTTCTTGGACATGCAGGTTTCTATCGTAGATTTATGAAGGATTTCTCAATGATTTCTAGACCCTTGTGTCGTTTGCTTCAAAAGGATGTAACATTTGATATGAAAGAAGAGTGTGTGGTAGCATTCAAAAAACTTAAGGAGTTGTTATCCACGGCTCCTGTGATCATGCCACCAGATTGGAGTTTACCTTTTGAGTTAATGTGCGATGCTTCAGATTATGCTGTCGGTGCAGTTCTAGGACAGCGTGTCAACAAAGTGCCACATGTCATCTATTATGCATCACGAACACTCAATGATGCACAGTTGAATTATTCAACAACAAAGAAGGAGCTTCTAGCTGTTATATTTGCTTTAGAAAAATTTAGATCTTATCTGATTGGAACTAAAGTTATTGTGTTTTCTGACCATGCAGCTTTGAAATATTTACTCACAAAAAAAGATGCAAAACCGCGACTCATTCGATGGATACTTCTGCTTCAAGAGTTTGACTTGGAGATCAAGGATAAGAAAGGGAGTGAGAATGTTGTAGCAGATCATCTTAGCAGACTTGTGCACTCAAACATAGAGGAAGATTTCATCCCTTTACGTGAGAGTTTTCCGGATGAGCAATTGTTTTCATTAAAGGTTACTGACCCTTAGTATGCAGATATTATCAATTACAAGGTCACAAAAAAAATTCCGGATGATTTTACACGTGCTTAGAAAGATAAGCTTGTCAAAACCGCCAAATACTACGAGTGGGATGATCCTTATTTGTGGAAATATTGCCCTGATCAATTGATTAGAAGGTGTGTCCCTGAATCTGAGTTTAAATCTATTCTAACTTTTTGTCATTCTTATGCATGTGGCGGCCATTTTGGAGCAAAGAGGACAACCCTTAAGGTGTTAGAGAGTGGTTTTTATTGGCCTAGTTTGTTTAAGGATGCATACGAGTTTTGTGCAACATGTGATCGTTGTCAACGAACAGATTTTATTAAGACTAACATCTTTGCAAGATTTGGGACACCTAGAGCAATCATTAGCGATGGAGGGAGTCACTTATGCAATAGAACATTTGAAGCATTGCTTAGGAAGTACAATGTCACATATAAGGTGTCTACACCTTATCATCCGCAAACTAGTGGTCAAGCAGAAGTATCAAACCGTGAGGTGAAACAAATTTTGGAGAAAACTATGAGTCCTAGTAGAAAAGATTGGAGCATGCGCTTGAACAATGCATTGTGGGCATATAGGACTGCTTATAAGACTCCTATTGGAATGTCTCCATTTCGATTAGTTTATGGGAAACCATGTCGTCTTCCAGTAGAAATAGAACACAAAGCTTATTGGGCGATCAAAGCTTACAACATGGACATGAGTGTTGCTGGACAGTAGAGGAAGCTTCAATTGAATGAGTTAGATGAAATCCGGAATGATGCATACGAATCTAGTCGAATATACAAGGAGAAATCAAAGGCATTTCATGACAAGATGATATCAAGGAAGAGCTTTGCCATTGGACAAAAAGTTCTTCTATTTAATTCTCGCCTTCGGTTATTTCCAGGTAAGCTTCGTTCTTGATGGGTTGGTCCGTTTGTTATAACTAATATTTTTCCTCATGGTGCAGTGGAAATTCAAAGTGCAAAGACCAGAAACGTGTTCAAAGTGAATGGACATAGACTCAAACCATATTACGAGTCTTTTGCGGAGCATGATGTGAAGGTTGTACCCCTCCAAGAACCAGCTTCCCTTGAATGATTACTCTTGGTACCGTCCGGCTGCGGATGTAAAAGCAGGCGTTTATTGGGAGGCAACCCAATATTTCTATTCATTGTCTTTTTATGTCATTTTCAATTTTTCGTTTGTTTTTTGTTTTCTGAGTTTTCTTGCGTGCTAAGCTGAATTATTTCTTTTCTTTGTAGGAATCTTTGGTTATGTCCACCCTTGGAGTTGATTGCAGAATTGAAGTTTGGGGGTCATCACTTGATTTTATTGCAAATTGGGGAAGTTTTCAGTCCAAATCCTTTATTTTGTTTCTTTCTATTTTATTTTATTTTTATTTTATGCATTATTGTGTTTTATGACATTGAGGACAATGTCCAGTTTAAGTTTTGGGGGTAAAGATTGAAAAAATGACCAAATTGAAAATATTCGTCCCTTTGACTAAGAACTGGTTTAATTTGTTTCCTTGTTGTTGCTTTTTATTTTCTTAATTAGTTTTTTTTACCCTAAAAATAAAATAAAATAAAATAAAAATAAAAACCAAAAAAAAAAAAAAGAGAGAAAATTTTGAATATGTGAAAGTCAAAAAAAATAGTCTTGTTTTATTTATTGTTTTGAATTAGATTTTTGTTAGTTTCCCGACCCAATGATATAACTGGATTGAATTTGAACCATGGTGATCAAGAACTTAGTAAGCATGTGTTGTGTGAAATTCCTTATTCTCTTGTTAGCCTTGTACATGTTTAATCATCTTTGAAAAACCAAAAGCACATAGCCTTGTTGATGTGAAACTAAAGCATGATTTAAAGCTTCATATGTGAACATAGTGACCATATACAACCTATGTGAGTTTTTGAGCCTATTGAAAGTGTGTGCATTTTTCATACACTCATATTCTTTCATGTGTGATGAACTTATGTGACTTACATCTCTAGAACTTGCGTAACGATCATTCGAAATGTTTGTCATTGATTGCATGAACTTGAAAAGGATAGAGGCATTAGGTTTATCACCATGGCCCAAATAAGCATGTTTCCTAAAGAAAAATGATATCATTAGATTGCCAATTTGAGCCGTATATGTTGAGCCTTTTATTTCTTATCACCAGATATGTCTACCCTTATACCTTAAACATTTTTCCTTACCCTTTCCAAGCTAGCTAGTGAGCAATGTGAGATTGTCTTATGAGAAATGTTTTTGAAGTACTTTGAAGGAGTTTGGCAAAAGAATAAGTGTGGGGGTATTTCATGTTTGTATTTAGTTATGTGCAAAATTGGTTCAAAAAAAAAAAAAAGAAAAAAAAAAGAAAAAAAAATTGTATACAAAGCAAATAAAAAGTTTAGGGGTGTGATTGAAGGTATTAGTAGAGTGGTTGGAAAGCTTGAGTTCTTATAAATCTCAACAAGAGAATTGCTTGCAATGTAGCTTGGAACTTGTGTTTACCTATCCTTTCATTTCTATAACCTTCTCCCTAAGCCTCATTACAACCAATAAAAGTCCTCTTGATTTTAGTTTTGCAATTATGATTGTGGAGATGAGATCTTTATGCAAGCTTATGGTAGATCTTTCACATTTGATTCTTTGAGCGAAACATGTTAAACTAAACATATGTGTGATTGAGTGTATGTCCCGTGAGAAGGTCACTAGTTTGCATGTGGTGTTTTAAAACAAAACTTGAAATTGCATTAGCATGGCTATTACACACACTACACTTCAAGGATGATTAAAAGGTCGTTGTTAACATTTGAATCAGGAAGATGAGCTTGGATTAGCTTGTTTGATGCTAGCTAAGGTTCTTGATGATTTGTTTTCTTGAATGAAATTCTATGAGGATCACGTAGGGGGAAGCTAATGTTTTTCATGTTGCTACTTTTTCATGTTTTCTTTGTTTTGCTCGAGGACTAGCAAAAGCTAAGTATGGGTGTATTTGATAAGCTCATATTTATATAAATTTTACATCAAATTCACTTGTCTTTTCTTAGTTAGTTCATTATATTTTTGAGCTATTTACTTTGTTTTTGTGTTTTGTAGGATTTGTTAAGCCAAGAAAAGAAAAATAACACAAGTGGAATTTTAAGTAACAAATTCGTCAAAACTGCCTGTGCAGGTCAGCTGACTTTGGAAGCAATTTTCGGACAGCTCAGAATGAATTAGAGAATGAGCCTTATATGCTTGGAAATCTACGGATGTCTATTTTCTGGAGCATTTCGCGGATTGTTTATATCATTTTTCTAGAAAGAGTTATGGTCGTTCTAACACTGAAAGGTTCCCAGGAGGCTGAGCAGTTTGTAACTGACAAGAAAGCATTGAAAGCAATAAATCCCATAAAACTAACAGCCAAAACTGATGCAGCCAAAAACAAGCCAGCTAACACCTATTCAAATATCAGAGGACATGAAAAATTAAGTGAGAGTAATGGGCATAAAGGCTGCCCAAAGAGTTACAATTGTTTTAGCATTTCCTCCCACTTATTGTCATCACTAAATGGCTGTTAGTGGGGTGAGTTATGGAAAAAAAAACTGTGGCAGCAGAAAAGATAAAAAAGACCTACAGGTTGCAGCAACAAAGAGGGAGAAAAAGTGTGAAAAAATATAGAAAAAAAAAGAAGCAAAGCAAGGGAAAAAGGCAAGGCTGCTGCGTTGGGGAAGGAAGGAAAGGAAGGAGGAAATCTTGGCATTCTCTTCTCTCGGTTTTATCTTCTCAAACTCATGTCTTTCTTTTGGTTTAATTTGAGAATTATGTGTAACTAATTTTTAGTAGTTAGGGGCTGTTTTGAAGCCCCGAATATGATTGGAAGTTTGTTATGACATTTCGTTTGAATTACTTTTACGAATGGATGAAAATTGGTTCACTACTTGTCTCATTGATGAATTCTTTTTGTGTTTTTCTATGGATGCATACTTAGTAAGCATATCTAGGATTCTAATGCTATGAATATGTGTGTGCCTGCCCTTGTCGAATGAGGACCTACATATGTTCTAGAGTAGTACTTGTTAATTGCGATTAACATGTGAATCAATTTCTAGGATAAGTAAGACAACGCTAGTACTTACGATGCCTTGTGATGACTCAAACTCTTTTCGTTTCTTAATGATTTCTACTTGTTAAATCTATGAACACACCATTCTAGATTACATGCTAGGGACTAAGTTAAATTGAAAACGCCATTCTCTTAACATACTACATAAGAAAGAGTAATAGGTTGGGTTCTAACATTGAGCCAACTTGAGCATCTTCATCCGAAAATGAAAGGAATTTGAATGAAACATAACATGTTTGCATGATTATTTGGTGGTGGATAGCAATTCCCCTAACTCGTTTTTCTTAATTTGTGAACTACTCAAAAATCTGTCTCTGTTTTGTTTTTGTTCGATTTAATTTAAATATCAAATCAACTCCAAAAATCCCAAAAATTTGTGTGAGTGTAGCTCTATGTGTCTAGTATCTGCATATAAAATTCGTAGACTTTAGATAAGTGTAAGTCGGTCTAATAATTATTTTTCGGTGACTGATCAGTAGTGACAGCAGCCCAGTTTTTGTGACATTTTAAGTAGTTAGATAAAACAATCTTCTGCGGGAAAGACCCTTATTTTCATATGCTACAATTGACAAATCTTAGTGTTAATAAGGAAAATCAATAGGACATTTGTGTGCTACTTTGTAGTGTGCTTTTAATCCTATCAATTTCTTATATTATTATTACTTCTGCACTGTGCACATGGCTACGTCACCCTCACGTGACGACCAACATGCCTTGATTTCGGTCGGGGTGTGTCATTGACATCTCACAGTTTAACGTCAATTTTTGTGCCAACATTATAAAATATTGTGCAAAAAACATGAGGTGACATAATCTATGAAAAGTCTCACTTTTAAGAGAGCGTATTTGGCATTTATCAGTTAGTTATATTCCTTATATCATGATAATGTTGCCAACTACATTGCATGAATATTTAAACACCGGTTGCATACTTTGTTGGACAATACTTTGGGTTAACTAGAGACCAAAAATATGATGTGATAATATAAATTAGTCTTTACCGTATATTGTATTGAATCTATGTATTATCATAATTATCAATCAAAGACGTTTTGGTAATAACTCTCACGATAAACTGATCATTTATTTGATGTTGATATATAAAAAAATGAACGATTCTAATTATGATGTACATGATGAAAATTTGTCAATTATAACTGCACGGACTACTATGGATGCAAGTATTTTTTTTTTCTCTTCTTTTACCCACTTCTTTCTAACTAATTTCTAATATGTGCGTTTTTCTTTTCAGTCCCGTTAAGTTGTGTCACTCAATTTTTATCATGTCTGTCGATGCAAATTTCCACCGTTTTTAGTCCTAAGTTAGTTTCTCTGAGAAAGTAAAGTGTATAGGGCTTTTTTAGGGTTGCAAAAACTCTCAAAATTTGGTAGAATATGGGTATTTATAGGGTTAGGGCCGACCATATAGTGTTTAATGGAGATATATTCTCTAAATATTCTCAAGATATTTAATAGGAGATAATATCTTGAGATAATGGAGTAATTATCTCTAATTGATTTAAATTAGGATTACTTACTTGATTGGAGTCAATCTTCAATTAGGAATGTATTAAAGATAGGATTTGGGTAATTAATCCTTATCTTTAATTGCTTGCCAAGGGCAGGTAAGCTGTGGGCAGTTGTGTTCAGCTGCTGAGGCCTCCAGGGGTGTGAGCTGTGCGTGGGAGTATCTGAGAAGTCTGCTCATTTATTGAGGGCAATCTTGTATTTATTGAATAAAGGTCCACGTGTCGCCTCTTGAATTTTTGATATTATTTTAGGCTCCACAAATGCCCGCACACCTATTGTGCTACACACATGGAAGGGGTAATAGGTGTAGAAATCCTAAGCTTCTTGGGTTTGTAGAGTTGTTACCCAATTTGAACTTGATCTTCTTCCTTGATTTGGAGATAGACTTCTTCTAGGAAGAGGAAAATAATTGCCCCCAATACCTATTTAATTCCACCTTAAGCAGGGGATTAATAAATCTGGAGAACAATCATTATTCCAACAAGAAACAGAAGCCAAAGGAAATTTTTATTCCCCCTCCCCTAGCGTTCTTCTTTTCTTGCCCTTGCAAAGAGTCGTCTCTCGTTGTTGTTCTTCTTCCTCATACTGCACCAAGGTGAGAAATTTTTGAATTTTCTTCTTCTTGAATTATTGGGGAGCCTTGGGGCTTGAAAAATCGGCTCGCCGGGGGCCAAGGTGGTGTGAGTGACACATGGCATAGAAGCCGTGGGCTGCTGTGATGCGGAAGGGTCGGCTTGGGCCGGTCCCTTGGAGCTGCTTGGCGCGGACCTGGGCTGATGCGCAGTGAGGGAGAGAGAGAGACCGGCTAGGGCCGGATCTCCCCTGCAGGTTGAATGGGCCGTGAGGCCTTGGGCCTTGCTGGAAGCCTTGGCGCGTGAAGAAGGAGAAAGGGTGGAGGCGTGAGCCTCCCCTTTTGCTGGGTCGTGTGGCTTGGGCCGCATATGTAGGGTCCTGAGGCCTTCGGGCCATGCTTCCCCATATATATATATATATATATATATGTATGTATGTATGTATGTATGTATATTCATATATTCTCTTCCTTTTTTTTTTTTTTTGAGCTGCCCTCTAAATATTTTTCATTCGTGCTTTTTGCAGAGACTTTGAGATGTCTTCCTCCGACCACAAAAGTGACGAATATTGTAATACCCTGAAAATTTAGATATATGAATTTTATATTCATAATTGTGAATATGTGAAGAAAATCGAAATTAAATCGATGTACGGTCCCAAAAATAGAATTGGGAAAATTGTAAAGTTTTGTTATGGGAAGTATTATAATGTATGTATTCGTGGTATTGAGAGTTTATATTATTTTTCGGGAATTTATATTAATTTATTTGAGTTCAGTTTTAAATAAAACTGCTTACAAGGTTTAAAGTTTGGATATTAACTATTTAAAATTCGTAGACCTTTTTAGGTCACAATTTATATTTTGAATAGGGCTTAAACTCACGAACACGTAGGTGCAAACCGTTTGTGAAACGGAATTATAATGAAAGAGTTATTGACGTATAAAATCAGGGCTATTTTGGTAATTTTATTTCCATTTAGAAGGCTCCAGAAATCTGGAACCATGAATTGTGCCACGTGTGTGGCTGTGATTGAAGAAAAAAAAAATGATGGATGGTTGTGATTAAAAGAAAAGAATAGAAAGGAGGAAAAGGAGGAAGGAATGTAGGGAGGGTGACCAATGGGGAGAGAGAACTAGGAGGAGAAAGGAGAGAAAGAGACTTGGGGGATCGGGAGTCTGACTCATGTGACCCGACTGTACAAGCCGGCGGTTCCTCGTCGTTTTTCATCAAATGTTTCGACGAATTGGACCTATAAACCACTCCCAATCATCACCTTGGCCCTCTCTCTTCCAGTTCCACCAAAAATTTAAGGGAATTTAATGGTATTTTGGTACAAAAATCCTAATGAGTGCCGCGGGAGACTTTGTCCAAAATCCATAAATTGTGAAATGATTTTATACAATTTCCTCCACTAAAACCCTCCCCTAGATGTCAGAAACAAAGCCCAAACAACTAGAGGGGTGGCAGAACACCTGAGATGAAGGATCGAAGTCACCCATTTATAGGGTTTTCGGCGGGTTCGAGGCAAATTGGAGTCTTTCCAGGCCAAATTGGACTTGGCCGCAGGTATAAAGTTTGCTCTACTCTTTGAGATCTTCATTTCTATAATTTTTGAGAATTTTTAGAAACAGTTGAATTTTTCCGGCGAGCAGGGGCGGCCGATCGCTAGTCGCGGTGGCGCATGTCCAGGGAGCCGACATTGTGTTTTTATGCGAATTTTGTTATTCTAATTATGCTTTTGAGACCTAACTGTTGTGGTTTGAATATTAATACAATTGTGATATAGGTTGGATTAAAGGAATATATTTGGATTTGGTTTGAATTTTTGGAAATGTGAACTACAAATGGCTTGATCCTTGTTTAGGGTACGTAGGTAGTCTAACGAGACGTTAGATGCAGCCATACAATAAGTGAGATTAAATAAACGAGATAAAGCTTTGATTGAGAAATTGAACTAAGTAAGGAGTTTGGAATTTTAGTATTAAAGGAAAACTTATGTTTTGTATATGTAAATTGAAATTGGGCCTATCATTGAAACTATTTCCCGAAATATATATTTTCGGGCCCGGGGCATTACAAATGGTATCAGAGCAAATCATCCTACTCTACGAGATGCACTATTCATGAGTCTTGTTGGTGTGAATTATGACATGCATTGTGGTTGCATTAATTCATATTTTCATGAATAAAGTGGCATTCATGTTTTATATGTGAAATACATATATAAATTGTATTATGATTGTGGTGCAATTTCCTTGGTAAATATGAAAGTTTCGTTAATGGGAATTGTGATTTACGTTTATAATGCATATATTATGAGTTATGATGCTTTGAATTGAATTGAATGGGAGTAGGAAAATTTTAAAATATCGTATTCATGGTATAGCTTTGAGGGTGAGCATTTGATTAAAGTTTTGGATTTATCTTGAATTGAATCGATATTATGCTATGCATTATGAAAATGTTGAATGTTAAGGTGATTTTGAGGTGGTGATAAGTAGATGGAGAATTTGTATTATACCTGGCACTTGAGAAATTAAATTGGGTAAAAAGACCCGTGGATACAAGGGTGGATATGTGAATTGGGCGAAAAGGCTTGTGGATATAAGGGTGGATGTGAAATTGGGCGAAAATGACCTGTGAATGTGAATTGGGCAAAATGACCCGTGGATGTGAATTGGGCAAAATGACCCGTGGATGTGGAAAATGAATGGGCACAAAGACCCAGTGTTCCGGAAGAAAAGCTCCTTGTGTGTGTGCTGCGAGAAGGGAAAAAAAAAAAAAAAAAGAAAGTTTGATGTGTATTGGCTAGGTATATTACAATCTTTTCCAGCCTACTAGTCACTGATAAAGATAAAAAAGAAATGGTGGGTGGATGTCACATCTCGGCCCGGGCCCCTACCACATCCTGGGCTCAACTCCACCGTAGCACGATATTGTCTACTTTGGGCCTCGACCACGTCCTCACGATTTTGTTTCTGGAAACTCACACGAGAACTTCCCGGTGGGTCACCCATCCTGGGATTGCTTTCGCATGAACTCACTTAACTTCGGAGTTCCTACGGAACCCGAAGCCAGTGAACTCCTAAAAGGCCTCGTGCTAGGTAGAGATGGGAATATACATATAAGGCTTACAAGATCCATACCCTTGGGCGATGTGGGATGCTACAATCCACCCCCCTTAGAGCCCCGACGTCCTCGTCAGCACACCACGGTCAGGGTTAGGCTCTGATACCAAATTGTCATATCTTGGCCCAGGCCCCCACCACATCCCGGGCTCGACTCCACCGTAGCACAATATTGTCCGCTTTGGGCCTCGACCACACCCTCACGGTTTTGTTTCTGGGAACTCACACGAGAACTTCCCAGTGGGTCACCCATCCTGGGATTGTTCTCATGCGAACTTGCTTAACTTTGGAGTTCCTACGGAACCCGAAGCCAGTAAGCTCCCAAAAGGCCTCGTGCTAGGTAGAGATGAGAATATACATATAAGGCTTACATAATCCACACCCTTGGGCGATGTGGGATGTTACAGTGGACATGAATGAAATTGTGGAATGAAATTTGAGTTCATTTAATATAAATGATTCTATAGCTGAGTTTTTACGTTTGATGAAAAGAATTGACAGGAAAAGTTTATAAGTACAAATTTGTTTGGTTTGGTTTGCCATTAACGAATTGGCGTGAAAATTTTGATATTTTGTTAGCCACGATAGTCATGGTTTGAAACTTGACGTTTGATTTTGCCAATATTGTTTATGACCAAAATCTTTGATAGTGGTGTTGTCAAAAGTAATGGTAAGTGACATTTTTAAATAAATATGATGTAAACTTCCAAATAATGTGATTAGGATTTCGTATTAGGATTCATCGAATGAGAATGAAATCCTAAACCGAGGTTATGCTTTGGTTATTATAACTTGCAATGGTGGAAAGACCATGGATATTCTTTATATATCGAATTATGGGTGTCATAAATAAAAGCATGGAATGAGATTTTGGGTTTGTTTAATATAAACGTTTTCCAGTTGAGTTTTTACTTTTGATGCACAGAATTGTTGGGGAAGTTGTAATTACAATTTTGATTAGTTTGGTTACCACCGTTATGAATTGTCATTGTTAGATTGGTTATGGTGCACTAAACTGATGACGAACACGTATTCTCATGGGTATAGGATAAATAAGTTTTAGTTTTGTTGGCCAATAGAGTGTTACATATTTCAATTTTCTCTTTTAATTGATGAAATGTGAATGGCATTCTGAAAAAGTGAGTCACTCATTTATTATATATGTGGTTGCACCTTGAAGTAAATTAAAAAGAAAAGCGATCGAAAGAAAGATTTAAAAGGCTTTAAATTTTTACCATGGGCAATTTAGTTAATTGCGAAAATGAAAGGAATCATAGAATGAGAATTTATGTTAGTGGTGTTGCGAATTTGGCGTTAATCTTCTTTCCATTAACCAGTGAATGAATTTGGTTGAAATTTTTAATATTCAGTTTGTCAATTATAAAGCTTTGGCTTGAAAATTTGAGATTCTACTAGGTTACTAATGGATGGCTTTGAATTTTGATATTAAATTGGCTGAAAATAATTATGGTTGGAAATTTATAATATGTATGCTGCCAATATTGAGTATTTTTTTTTATGTTGGTATCGTCAGTGATGGTGGTTAAAAAAAATAAAAAAAAAATAAAAAATTTAGAAGAAGAATTGTGGTAAAGGCTATGTATAGTCAATGGAGGCCATGAGAAATTTTGGCTTAATGTGGATATTTATTTTGCCAATGCGCATGCTTAGAATTTTTTATACTTATTTTGCCAATTAATGTGGCTAAGAATTAGAGAGTGTGAGTGAGAATCACAGTTATTATTCATTGAATGCTTATTTTGGAGCTTAAATAAAGTCGTAAGATTGAGATTATGATATCTTTCACCATTAAAGGAATGGTGGAAACAATTCTAATTCTTTTTCGCTATTCAATGATTGAAATCTCGGGGACGAGATTTATTTTAACCGGGGGGGGGGGGGGGGGGGGTGATTGTAATACCCTGAAAATTTAAATATATGAATTTTATATTCATAATTGTGAATATGTGAAAAAAATCGAAATCAAATCGATGTACGGTCCCAAAGTTAAAGTTTGGATATTAACTATTTAAAATCCGTAGACCTTTTTAGGTCACAATTTATATTTTGAATAGGGCTTGAACTTACGAACACGTAGGCACAAACCGTTCATGAAACGGAGTTATAACGAAAGAGTTATTGATGTATAAAATCAGGGCTATTTTGGTAATTTTATTTCCATTTGGAAGGCTCCATAAATCTGGAGCCATAAATTGTGCCACGTGTGTGGCTGTGATTGAAGAAAAAAAAATAAATGATGGATGGTTGTGATTAAAGGAAAAGAATAGAAAGGGGGAAAAGGAGGAAGGAATGTAGGGAGGGTGACCAATGGGGAGAGAGAACCGGGAGGAAAAAGGAGAGAAAGAGACACAGGGGATCGGGAATCTGACCCGTGTGACCTGACTGTACAAGCCGGCGGTTCCTTGCCATTTTTCGTCAAATGTTTCAATGAATTAGACTTATAAACCACTCCCAATCATCACCTTGGCCTTCTCTCTTCCAGTTCCACCAAAAATTTGAGGGAATTTAATGGTATTTTGGTACAAAAATCCTAATGGGTGCCGCGGGAGAGTTTGCCCAAAATCCATAAATTGTGAAATGATTTCATACAATTTCCTCCACTAAAACCCTCCCCTAGATGTCAGAAACAAAGCCCAAACAACTAGAGGGGCGGCGGAACACCTAAGATGAAGGATCGAAGTCACTCATTTATAGGGTTTCTGGCGGGTTCGAGGCAAATTGGAGCCTTTCCAGGCCAAATTGGACTTGGCCGCATGTATAAAGTTTGCTCTACTATTTGAGATCTTTATTTCTATAATTTTTGAGAATGTTTAGAAATAGTTGAATTTTTCTTGCAAGTCAGGGCGGCCGACCGCCACCCGTGACTGTGGGTGCGGCGACGCACGGCCAGGGAGCCAACATTTTATTTTTATGCAAATTTTGTTATTCTAATTATGCTTTTGAGACTTAACTGTTGTGGTTTAAATATTAATACAATTGTGGTATAGGTTGGATTAAAGGAATATATTTGGATTTGGTTTGAATTTTTGGAAATGTGAACTACAAATGGCTTTATCCCTGTTGAGGGTACTTAGGCAGTCTAACGAGACGTTAAATGCAGCCATACAATAAGTGAGATTAAATAAACGAGAAAAAGCTTTGATTGAGAAATTGAACTAAGTAAAGAGTTTGGAATTTTAGTATTAAAGGAAAACTTATGTTTTGTATATATAAATTGAAATTGGGCCTATCATTGGAACTATTTCCCGAAATATATATTTTTGGGCCTGGGGCGTTACAAATATCCTCCACTTTTGTACCATCAAGGTGGGTTACTTCAAGGCTGCGCATGTCAAGATCAATTTCGACGAGCTGTTTCGGGATTTTCTTGAGCTGTATAAGTATGCGATTTCGTCAAAGGTTCATGTCAAGTGGGTGAAAGATGATAGTGGTCATGAACCATGATGCGAGGGTGTCTCTACTAGGAAGAGAGCTATCAAATTCCATCCGTACTACTTTGTGTTGGGATTTACTTTTCCCATGCCACGTCTTTTCCAGGAGGTGATCTGCTCCATGAAATGTACCCCTGCTCAGTGCTCCTCGAATGCAGTTTGTGCGATGGTGGGGTTCTCAAACTTGAGCAGGTTCTTTAGTCTTGGCTTGACCATAAATGAGTTTTGGTACTTCTTTAAGATTGGCCACAAGGAAGGTATGGGGCAGCTGAGGTCTCGCCATAAGTTGCTTGATGCTTCTAGCAAAGACGATCATGAGTGGGCGAAAGATACCTTGGAGGTGAGCGGAGAGTGGGAGTCTGACTCTTCTCTTGAGCTGCATGTTCCGACTACCTTTATCAGTAGTAAGTGAACTGCTTCATTCTTGTCCTCCTTGAATTTTTCATTAAGCTGCTCCATGACTTCAGTTTATTAATCGTCTTCTTACTTTGCGTAGATTCAGAGTTTGGCTCAACCCCCAGGACTTCGGCATAAATGAAGAAAATGCACGTCGCCTTAGGTATTCCTGTTGAGTACTGTGAGTGGCACTGGCTGCTTAGCCCTCTTCGTCAGGAAAATGGTGCCCTGCCCCCAAGGGAAAAGATAAAGCGGATAAAGGACAAGGCGTTGGCTTGCCCGATCACTACTGTAGAGCCTGCTGCCAATGGTGGTGGAAAAAAAGAGGTATTCTTCACCTGCTTGTGAGCCTTCGGTTGAAAAGAAGCCAAAGACTTTTTCTGCTGTTCGTGGGAACTCATCTGTTGTCGAGAAGCTTGTCATTAATCTAACTTCCCCCAAAAGGGTGAAGATGACTGTTGAGTCTGAGCCTGTGAAACCTGCTGCTCCGAAGGTGACTACATCCATTGCTGAGAGACTTGCCCAGCGGAAGAGTTCGGTGGTGCCTCTGGTGTCCAGGTTTATATCGAAGCGTCCGTCGGGAGCCAAGTCAGGCTTTGCTTCTGAGAGGCTCGCCGCTATGAAGAGCAAGAAAGTGGATTATGTTGCTAAGGTGGCGTCTGGGCTTGTTCTTCCTTATGCCGTTACTGACTCGTCTATTGAGAAAGGGAAATCTGCTCACACGGGTAGTTATGAGAGATCCACTGAGTCTGAGGCTGGAAAGTTTCCTGAGGTTTGTGCGCTGCTAAAGGCTGACTTACTCAAGGACGTTGATGCATGTGCCAAGTTTGTTGATAGTGTTGGGAAAGTTGTTGTCCGCTTAGACTCTTTTGTGAAGCGTCTTGCCTACTCGAAAAGGTCCTCCCTGATTACTACAATGCATAAAAGTTTGATCCTGGTAGCTGAATCTATGCGCATTGATCAGGATGCTGTCAAGTGTGCTAAGAGGCCGAAGTGGCGTTGGTGGCTCAGCTTCGCTCGACTGCTAAAAAAATCGAGAAGCTCGAATCTGAACTCACTGTTTTGAAGGGGTTTGATGTCTCTACCCCAACTTCTTTGTAGCTGGAGATCGCTCATCAGAAGGTCGCCCATTTGAATGCTAAGCTCAGTGCGACTCAGATGATGTTGGAAGCGGTAGAGACGGAAATCAATCATGTTTTTCCGGTGGTCGGGGACCTTAAGTGTCAATTCGAAGCTATGACTTGCTTGTTTTTCCAAGGATGATGAGCTTATCTTCATGCATGTGAAGTGTCTCGTCTCAAGGAGGTTGCCAGTAAGCTTAAGTCCAAGGAGATGAATCTACAAGGTGTGCTGTCAGCTAGCGAGAACCTGAAACGGGAACTGGGTGAGCTACATGGTGTTTACACTGGGCTTGTTGATGAAAATGCGCAACTGAAGAATGAAAAAGTTGGTCACGAAGTAGCGCTTGCTTCTTGTCAGGCCGATTTCTACAAGTTTAGCTATGTAGACCATCTTTAGGGTAAGCCGTCGGATTATGATTTTTCTAATAAGGACTTCGAGACTTTTTCCATTTCTCTAGTTGATTTGCTAGATTTCTTATTTGAGGCTGCCTTTGGTGGAGCAGTTGAGGGTATAAGGGCGACTGAGGATAAGCTGATGGAAGCTTTAGCTACTGGGAATGGCATGGTTGCTGAAGGCATGGCAGTCGAGGAACCTGTGGTTGCGCAAGCTGCTAAGGAGTAGTTTTTTTGCTTAGACTTAGGATTTTTTTTTCTTTTTGTTCTGCTTTGCTTGAACTTTGTTGGCCTTCGAGCTGATTTATCAATTTGCTAGAAATTTAATAAACAACTTTCCTTTTTTTTTTTTTTTCATCCCTCTATTTCGCCATGTCTTTTGCGAAACTTTACTGTAGGATGGGCGGGTGGGTGAGCTGCTTCAACGAAGCAGTTGATCCCACTTCGTCACTTAGGTTTTAGTTTCAACTTCGGGGCTTCAAGAGGCTTGCCTGCTGGAGGTGACTTGCAAAACTTCGCCGTAGGATGAGCAGTTGAGTTGGCTACTTCAATGGAGCAGTTGACTCGCGTAGTCACTTTAGGCTTCAATTTTGGATTTGATGCTCATAGAGCTTTATCTGCAGGAGGAAAAATGCGAGATTTCTAACTTATAAAGCCGATGGCCGAACTCATGCTCCCACATAAAGCAAATGAGTTCGCGTAGCTACTAGAGTTGTGAATCTCAGCTTCGAATGGCTTCATGAACCTTTAGCCCTCCTGGGCCGTATTTGCGAAATGTTTAACCTATAGGGCCGGTGGCTGAACTCGTGCTTCTTGTGGGAAGCAGAGGAGTTCGCGTAGCCTCTATGGTTGTATTTTAGCTTTCGAGTGGCTTCTGGAGCCTTGGCCCTCCCGGGGCCTGTTTCAAAGTGTTTAACTTATAGAGTCATCGGCCGAACTCATGCTTCTCGTAGGAAGCAGAAGAGGTCGGTGTATCCACTATAGTTGTACCTCGGCTTTGGAGTGGCTTCTTAAGCCTTGGCCCTCCCGGGGCATGTTGAGAAGTGTTTAACTTATAGAGTCGTTGGCTGGACTCATGTTTCTCGTAAGAAGCAGATGAGGTCCGCGTATCCATTATAGTTGTACCTCGGCTTTGGAGTGGCTTCTTGAACCCTGGCCCTCCCAGGGTGTGTTGTGTAGTGTTTAACTTATAGAGTCGTTGGTCAAACTCATACTTCCCGTAGGAAGCAGAAAAGGTCCGCATATCCAATACAGTCGTACCTCGGCTTTGTTCTAGCAAAACTTAAATCGTAGACTGTTATCCGGAAACGCTGTTTGTAAGTAAGCAGATGAGTCAGCGTAGTCATAGCAAGTGTAAGTCTCGGTTTATGAATTACCTTGGGCTTTTAGCCATTGGGTCGTCGGCCAGGCGTCTTACTTACAGAAATAGATGACCCATATAACCAATTCAGGCATCATCCCTGGCATCTCAGAGGCGTTTTAGGTGTGAGGTGTAGGCGAAGTCGCACCTCAGAAGCCATATCCTTCCGAGTCACAGCTTTGATTCTGCAGGTTGCTTAACTAGTATTACAACCCTTTAGAATCAAGCCACTACATGAAGATTTGCACATCGAGGACAAGACCATCTTGTCACGTGAATTCTTTCATGGGCAGGGTTCTTGCACTTAGCGTCTCTTCTGGTTAGAGACCCGGGATCCCGTAGAATTGAATCATTCAGTTGGCTAGGTTTATCCTGGGGGAAGGACTGTCGTGGCCAATTCTAGGAGTCGTTCGGCCCAGGTAGTTAGTACATTCAGGGGAAACTGAGTAGTCGTATAACCCATCCACGTCTGGATATTCTGGAGTAGTTTATCCTCTCGCACTGGAGAGTAGACCCTAGATGGGTGTCAGGGAATTAGTTTATCCTATCGCGCTAGAGAACTTATGCCATGTATGCATGGCAGCGGGCGTCTTTTGCTTGTCACAGAGTTGGTCAGTTTGTCTATGCATTTGGCCAAGGCTCTTGAATAATTCTTTCAATTGTCATTGAAAATAAAAGATTTTTTAAACTTTGCTCGTAGGTAGTAATGGCATAACAACTGACAATTCTCAGCATGCGAGGTTTTTTTTGTCGAGCTACTTGAGTCTTTGAACTTTTTGTCTTGAACGGGGTCCAAGAAATGGTGGGAGGTTAGACGTAATACTTCCTCAGGTTGTAAGCATTCCACTGTTTGTCGATTTCTTTGTTGCTCATAGTGGTGAGGGTGTAGTTGCCCCTTCCACCTATTCGGCTGATTTTGTACGGACCTTCCCAAATGAGAGCCATCTTTTTAGAGCCTTCCTGTCGGATGGTGATGAAGGCTTTTCCGATGACTAAGTGTCATGGCTGGAACTGCCAAATTTTTGCCCTCTTGTTGTAGTTGGAGATGAGCTGTTGTTGATAGGTCGAGATGCAGGTGATAACCTTCTCGCCCTCTTCTTCTGCCAGGTCTAAGTTGGTGGCCATCTCTTTTTCATTCTGCTCGACGTTCGGCAATACAATGCTGATGCTTGGCACTACGACGTTGGGAAAAATGATCGCCTCAGAACCATACACTAGGAAGAATGGAGTTTCACCGGTTGCTCATCTTTTGGTGGTGCGATATGCCTATAGAACACCGGGGAGCTCGTCTGGCCACTTACCCTTCTTGTCGGAGAGAGTCTTCTTAAGGTAGTCAATGATGGTCTTGTTGGACGCCTCGACCTGCTCGTTACCCTGCGGATACCGGGGCGTAGACATATGCTGCTTGATGCCATATTTTTAGAAGAACTTGATCAAGTCCTTGCTCACAAACTGCGGACAATTGTCAGTGATGATAGAGTATGGGATGCCGAAGCGGCAGATTATGTTCTTCCATATGAAGCGTTTTATGTCCGTCTGGGTAGTTGTAGTCATAGGTTCGGTTTTGAGCCATTTTGTGAAGTAGTTGGTTGCTACGATCATCATGTGTCTGTCCTTAGTGGTAGGAGATATTCGTTCTACCAAGTTGATCCTCCACTGCATGAATAGCCAAGGGCTCGTCTGTGAGTGGAGTTCGTTGGCAGGTAGTGCGAGTATAGGCTTAAAGCGCTGGCAGCTGTCGTACCTTTGTATATACTCATTAGCGTCTTGATGCATGGTTGGCCAGTAATAGTCAACATTGAGAGTTTTTTGCCGCCAGGGAATAGCTTCCAAAATGGTTTCCACAGATGCCTTCGTGGATTGAGCTAAGAATCTTTAGGTTGTCAGGAGGCGATAGGCAGCAGAGATGCAGTCCTGAAAATGATCTTCGAACGAGGATTTTGTTCCACATCTAGTAGCGCACTGCCTTCATCTGGAGCTTTTTGGACTCTAGTATGTCTGCAGAGAGCGTTCCATTGACTATGTAGTCGATGATGGGATCTTGCCAACTCAAGGTTGTGTTGATCTGTGCCACCTCTACTACTGGTTCCTCATCTATGCTTGGGTTTTCCAAGTACTGGACTAGGATGGAGCGCCTGAGTTGATGGTCTAGCACGGAGCTTAGGCTTGCTAATGCGTCTGTGTGGGCATTTTCCGCTCGTGGAACCTGAGTGAATGTGTACGCCTAGAACGTTGCCAGCTACTCTCGTACCTTCTCGAGGTATCGGGCTATCTTTAAAAGCTTTGCTGCTTACTTCCCCGAGGTTTGGCTGGTGAATAGTTGGGAATCGAAATAGATCACAAGCTTCTTCACCGCTAGGTCTTTCGCCAATCAGAGACCTGCTAGTAGGGCTTCATACTCTGCTTCGTTGTTTGATGCCTTGAAGCTCAGAATGATTGCCTGCTCGAGCATTGAACTGTCTAGAGTAGTGAGAACTAGGCCTGTCCCCGATCCATGATGGTTGGATGATCCATCAACTTGTAAACGCCAAAAATCTTCATCATGAGAGGTTGGCACGGCCATGGTGTGCTCGGCGGCCTTCAAGGCATTTTCGAGCTATGCTGCTGCATCTTTCAAGTTTGGTGTGAATTCTGCTATGAAATCTACCAACGCTTGGGCTTTTATAGTCGTGTGGGGTTAGTATACTAAGCCGTATTGGCCTAGTTCCAACGCCCACTTCATCACTCGTTGGGAAGCATCTGAACTATGCAGAACTGATCGCAATGGGTACTGGGTCATGACGATGGCCGGATGCCCTTGAAAGTAGGGTCTGAGCTTCTAAGCTGCAGCAACTAGCGCCAAAATTAATTTTTCAATCTTCGGGTATCTTGTTCCCGCATTGAAGAGAGCTTTGGATGTGTAGAATACAGGTAGTTGGGCCCCCAACTTTTCTCGTATAAGGGCAGAGCTTATTGTTACTTCTGATACCGCCAGATAGATGTATAGGTTCTCTGTGGCTTCTGGCTTGGATAGTAGTGGAGGTGATGTTAGGTATCACTTTAGGTCATAAAATGTTTTCTCACACTCATCGTCTCACTTGTCCTTCTGCGTCTTTTTAATTGCCTTGAAGAAGGGCTTACATCGGTCGGTAAATCGCAAGAGGAAACGATTGAGCACAGCTGCTCATCCAGTCAAACTTTGGATCTCTTTTAGAGTTGTGGGCGATTTCATGTCCAGAATCACTCGGATTTGCCTTGGATAAGCCTCAATTCCTCGTTAGGTTAAAAGGTACCCTAAGAATCGGCATGAGGATACACCAAAAGTGAACTTGGCTGGGTTGAGCTTCATGTTGTATTCTATGCGGATGTCAAAAGTTTATGCCAAGTTGCGAATGTGATCTGACTGCTGCTTACCTTCCACCATGATGTCGTCAACGTATACTTCCATGGTGACTCTGATCTGCTTCTTGAACATCGTGTTTACGAGCTGTTGGTAGGTTGCTCCCGCATTCTTGAGGCCAAAGGGCATGACCTTGTAGCAATATGTGCCTTGCTTGATCACAAATATGGTCTTTTCTTTGTCAGGTTTATGCATGACAATCTGATTATAGCCTGAGTACGTGTCCAAAAGGCTGAGCAGCTGGTTCCCGAATGTTGAGTGAACGAGCAGGTCGATTTGGGAAACTGGATAGTTATCTTTAGGTTATGCCTTATTGAGATCAGTGTAATCCACGCATACTCTCCATTTGCCCTTCTCTTTTTTCATCACTAGCACGATGTTGGCCAACCATGCTGAGTGCGCCACTTTCTCAATGAATCCGGCCTCCAGTAACTTGTTGATTTCCACCTCAATAATCGCTACTCGCTCCCGATACAAAATGTCACATTTTCTGGATCACAGGTTTGGCAACGGGGTCAATGCGCAGCTTATGACAAGCTATTACTGGATCAATGTCTGGCATGTCAGAGGGTAACCATGCAAAAACATCACGATTTTCCATAAGGAAATCTATGAGTTCTTCCTTCTCTGCCAGGCTTAGATGTGAACCAATTCTAGTCATCCTTTCCAGCTAGTGAGGGTCAAGAATGATGTCTTCGATGTCCTCTTCGGGTTTCCATCCTGATTCATCTTCCAGGGCATTGTCGACCTTGACACCATCTTCTTGACCTGCCTGTTGTAATTGCTATTTGGTGAAGATAGAGTCATCTTTCTGCATTTCAGCTGCTACTGCTGCGGTGAAAGACTTATTCTTTGATTCCTTCAAAACTTGTACAGTGCATCACCTCGACATGTGATGTGTTATAAAGTAGCACACAAATTAAACCCTCTTATTGATAATTGTAGTAAAGATGTAAGTAGGGATCGTTCTAGGCTGGGGATTAAGAGGGATTGCTAATCTACTTAAAACTGACTCAAAAACATAAATCTAGGCTTCAAAACACTTAATTAGACTCAAAGAACTCAAAACAAACTAAAAAGACTCAAAATAGCACAAAACAAGTAAATTGACTCAAAACATAAATTAAAGAATGATTTGGATGAATTCTAACTTTAACTTGACTCAGAACACTTAAAAACACAAATTGGATAGATTCTAACTAATTTGACACAACAAAGTAAAGGGGATTGGGTTTTTGACGAATTTAAAGTAAATTGATGGGTGATAAGCTAGCTCGAGGGTACTGCTCCACACATGACACACTTGCATACAAATTGATTTCCAGTTGCTTTTCCAATAAAACATGAACCTCAACACCCCAGATTAACCGTGACATCACTAATTAACCCTTAGATTTTCCTTAAGTCATTGAATTGGACGGAAAACGCATCGGCAACCAAATTATTCTTCCCAAGTTCCCTACATTAACTGCATAATAGAGACACAAGCAAAGATCATTAAGCTCTGTGAAAATCATAAGCATTGATAATGCATTCGTAACTATGACATCATGATACTCATGCTAGGAATTTAACTTAACACGATCGTGACCAGCAACCTCCACTACTTATAAATATAAGTTCGTAACGATTATGTGAAACTCCCTTATATTCTAGCATCAAATTCATGCATGCAAACTAAGCGGGCCCTTTTAATCAACACACAAGAATAAGTTCTTAATCAAATAGTTAAGTAAATTTCATTCACGATTCATGAAATCACAACTAGAAGTAATCAATTCATATTGCACATATAATCATGGTTTCAAAGTCTCCTCTAGCTAAAACAAGTTTAGCTCCTCATGTTCACAGCAAAACAAAGATAATTAAACTTAAACATTGAAAACAAAAGATTGAATACACCTAGAAACGCTTCAACAATCCAAGCTTGAATGGCAAACACGTCCTAGGGTCCTCATTCTTCTTCTTTGCTATGGCACAAGGTGTTTGTGGTGTATTATGAATGGGTGGTGCAGAATTTGGTTGAAGGATGGATGGCTGAATGGTGAAGGGATCAATGGTTAGGGATTGTGTAATTGATTTGTGCGACAGATTGCTTTTATTTTAGGAGAGAAAGGCACATCCATAATTAATTGTTTTGGGAAAGATTTAAGACTTCAAATACTCCAAGAAAAGGGTAACAAATCAGAATCCCAAGAGGAAAAGGGTAAGAAAGGGTGCGGCAAGGAATTGGGAAAGGGAAAAGGACTTCCTTGCATAACAAGGAAGAGGAAAAGGAGGAGAAATGGTTTTTTGTGGCAAGGAAGGAAAAGGGGAAGGAAAGGTCTTCTAGAAAGATATATTTAAGTGTCCTAATGTAATTAGGACCCCCCTTAACAGCTGGAAATTAAGTAGGAAAAGATTAGGATTGACTAAGTCAAAACAAGGAAGTTTGACTCATGTTTCTTTCTTTGTAGCTTATTCCTTGTCTTCCAAGTCTTGAATTAATTTCTTCCATCTCTTTAGCATATTCCTAGCCTTTCTTAAACTTCAATTTCGTCCATCCACCTTGCTCTAAGCATATGCTATCCATTCCAAGCCCTAAACTGCTCCAAAATGCTCCAAATTGCACTTTTTTGCCACTTTAGTCAATTGGACCTACAAACACACGAAAATAGCTTAAATCACTATAATAAATAGAAGCTAGCAACATAAATGCAAGAAAACAAGCTAACTAAGTCGAATTAATATGCTTCTATCAACATGGCCTGGTCGCCTTTGATTTCTCTGACTACTTATCCGGGATGCGAAATCAGATTTTCTGATACTCGATTGAGGTCATAGCTTCAATCTTTACTAGCCAGGGTTAGCCTAGTATCCCGTTATGGGGAGATAGGTCGAAGATGATCATGAATGTCTGTGATGAGACAATCAGTGGGCTGGTGACGTCGAGTGTGATAATGCCAATGATGGTTGAGGTAAGTCCGTTGAATCTGGTCAAGATGTTCGTCTTGCGTTGAATCGTGCTTTCCAAGGCTATCTTCTGGATGACTGATAGTTGTGAGATGTTGATTAAGCTACCGTTGTCCATCATAGTTTACACCTTCAGCGTCCTGCTCGGTGAAGCTGACGATTGGTCCAGGTACATCATCAATGGCTTGAACTTGATAGACCGATCTCGCTTGTTGGATCTTCCTTTCCTTGGAATTGTTAGTGGCCCCAGATGCTTGGATTCGGCAAAGATTCCGTTGATTCGGATTGTCTTGGTTGAGGGTTTGGCATCGACATCTATTTCTCGCCTTGGCCGGGCAACTTGTCTGTTAACATACTAGTCGCACTTGCCTTCCTTCACGAGCTACTCAAGGTACGTTTTCCACATGATGAAGTCGTTGGTTGAGTGCCCGGGACCTTTACAGAATGTGCAGTACTTTGTCTGGTTTTTCTTGGAAGTGTCCCTCCTCATGGGTAGTGGCAGGTTAAACCACAGTTTATCCTTGGGGTCGTGAAGGATCTGGCTGATTGGGACTGAGAACCTAATGTATGTCTTGGGCGCTGTACCTCACTTTGCTGGGGGTCGGTCCTTCCGTTTATCTCCTGGCTTGCTTTTGATGTTGAGCGGTTTATCGTTTGCCTTCTTCTAAGTTGGTTCTACAGCTCTACGCGACTTCTGGAAGCGTTTTTCCTCATCCCAGAGTGAGTGATTTTCTGCCAAAGCATAAGAGTTTGCCAAGGACAAGTTCTCGCCCATAATGTAATTATGTTGTATATTGAAATAATGACATTCATTAAAACCTAAGGACCTTGATAAAAAAAAATTACAAATAAATAAGGTTTTAATAAATGGAATAGAAGAAAGAGGGATGAGAACCTAATTTCTCCATATGTGGGACATATTGACTTTTTTTTTTATTGTTTAGGAGGAGTTCTTGGATATTTTTTGTTAGTGTTTTTGTTTTCTCACCATTATTGACTAGTTATCATAGGAAGTAAAAAGTAAGACTAAGAATGATATTTGGAGGATAACACTTACATGACTCTCATACAATGTGGCATTATGTGTTAATAAAACAATAACATGTGGTGTATTTGTATCATGTAAGTACTCCTCCATTTGAAAAATTACAACATCAACAATAGGCTCAGTAAATGAGCTCCTAACTAGAATTTAAGGAGAATTAAAAAAAACAATTAACTCCAACCATTCTCCTATCCACCTTTTAAGATAGAGATTCATTTAGGAGCTCCTAAATATTGGAATGAAGAAATTAGCTTCTACTGGCTCTCTATTTATTGCTAGTTTTTTTTTAATATTATTTTAAATAAATGATTAATTTTTATTGGCTAATTATTTACTCACAGTCATTATGACTCTCTAAAGTAGGGAGTCTGGTTGGAGTAAAAAAATTTAGAGTAAAACTAGGACATTCCTTCCTTAAGCGATCCTCACATTGACAATGAAAACACCTTTTGACACTTGATACATTTTTCAAAATCTCTAAGTTTGTCTTTGTTGCATAAGCAATTACAGCTACATCTTACTGGATGAACATTTCATAATAGAAATAAATGAATTTTTTGTTATCTCTTCATTATTTAAATAGAATTTCCATTTCTACGATCGCATAACCAATTATTCATGATTGACTAGATCATTGATGCAAAAAATATCCAAATACCAAATCCGACCTCTATAAAAACTTCTTCAAAGTATAAGAAGCTCTTGGGAAGATTAATGAAAAAAATATTTCTTTCGTAAAGAATTCTGTACTCAGAAGCCAACATTACGAAAATTAAACATTTTCCTGGCAAAAGTTTGTCCGACGCACAATAAATTTGTCTGGCAAAGAATATTATACCGATGGGACAAATTTCGTGATCAAGCAAATATGGTCAATATTTTGGTTTTCTCTAGAAGCTTTAGGCAACGACCTCCCTACGACGGGCAAACTTCGTTCGTCGAGTAAAAGGACTAAAAATGAAATGAAAAAGAAGTTAAAACATTTGGTAACTAAGTTAGAACATCTCGGAAACTAATAATTAAGTTAGAACATCCAGATGACTAATAAGATATGAGAAAGAAGTTCAAACATCCTAGAAGTTAGAACATCCCAGAATTAACGGTTTACCAAATGCTTAGAAAGGTGAACGACAATGAGCTAACCGGATGGGTTGAAAGTTGAAACAGAAGAAAGAGGATGGGTTTAGGATTCATTAGAATATATCATACTATATAGTATTACTAAGCTAGGTAGGTAGCTAATTTTTACTTTAGTTGGTAGGGCAACAAGAGGCAACATATGGATTTCTTTAGGAAAAGGAAGACGGTAGTAAGGCAAGAAATGTTTCATCCGGCAATGATGCGCGAAAAGCCTTGAGTCTTGGGGGACGGAAACTATTTCCGTCGGCTAAGCAATTTTACTCGACGCAATCTTCCGTCAACTAACAATATCATTTCGTCATTTTAAGGACCACGCTGACGTGTTAAAGAATGGCCCTAAACCCCATTCCTTGACGGGTTATGTATTTTGGCCGACGGATTATTCCATAGGGCAAACCCTTCTCAAGCATTTAGGTGTGTGCCTTCACCTTTTTCCCCATTTTTCTTTCTCTGCTTCCCCTCCCCCTGCCCCCGTCGTTGCTTCTCCCTGCCTACCTCCCCCTCTCTCTTTTACAAACACACACTCTCCTCCATCTCTCTCTTTCTCTCTCTCCCAATTAACTGGAAAAAAAAAACTGGAGTTTGGTTTATTTTTATTTGTTGATTAATTTTTTTTTCTTTGAATATGTGATTAATTAATTTTGATTTGTGTTGGTTTGTGATTGGATTAGAAGTAAATTAAAGGAAATGTATGTATTTGTCTTAATTATAAATAGTAAGTTTGTATTTATTTAATTTTGATATTCATAAATATGTTGAAATTGTGAGTGATGTGAAATTTTGAGTTTGTGTCATTGAAATATATGTAGATTAGGGGAATTTAATTTGTGCCAAATTAGCGAAGGAATTTGTGGTGTGAATTAAAATTTCATAACCGTTTATACGAAGTTAATTATGTTGATTAAATTCGTATAATAAATTCGAATCAAACTTTATACCAGTTTGAGATTCTGTTGGACATGTGTGTATACGTAGTATGCTGCTCCGCAATTTAACTGAATCTTGAATTGTTCGTTTAGACAATTAGGGAGTGCACTAGCGTGTGTTTAGGGTTTGTGATGAATGTGGCTAAGTTTCGTTCATGGAAAATTTAGTTGTATCCCCTATTGTTCTTCGAGTGCATACTGGATATTTGTTTGTAATATTTATGTCATGAACTTGGGGAATCTTGGGAGATGCTGTCGAATTTTTACGACCAGAAATAGTCAGGTGATTCATAAACCGCAACACAAAAAGTGCACTTTTGAATGGGATATGATCATTACTGGAGGCATAAGGGGTCAATGAAGCGTATTTGAAATCATTATGATGCATGACTAAAATCTCTGAATACAGGCACAATGAACAAAGAGTGGATCAATTTACAAAATAGAAGTTCTAAAATCACTTTGCAAGCAACCATGTCAGTGCTCAAAATCGTATTAGGTATCCTTGTGTAAAATGTAGTACTTGTGTTTAGATGACACTAGATGAAGCCCGAAATCACTTGCATTTGAATGGAATAATACACACTTACTGCAATTGGATCATGGAGAATCGGCCATTACAGTGTAAAAATCTTTCGGCAGTGGGACAGTTTTGGATGAACCTTCTACATTTGGTCACGTTGATGACAACCAAGTGATGGACATATTGAATGATGCTTTTCCTAATGCTTCAATTAAGATATGGAAGAAGAGCAATTCACAGACCCCAAGAAGTATGATAAATTGTTAAAGAAGGCTGAATGAGAATTGTATTTTGGTTGTGAAGATTTTTCTGTCCTAACAGTTGTTGTAGAGTTAAAGATTTTTTATTACAAGCCCCAACCCCAATATCCCCAAATATTAGGGTAGGCATGTATGTGCTGGCCAACACCCGAGGGTGACGAAGCCATTTTAAACATGCCTGCAACTTAAAAGATGTGATTAGAAAGGAATATACTAATGTAGGAACGTGTTTAGAGCATACAACTAATCAAGAATAAAGTGAAAGAATTATTAGGAAATTGTACGAACCGAGGAATAGGTCCTACCCTGAGAAGACTCGAAGATCCCTACGCAAAATTGCCCTGATGCCAGGACTGTGTGCCTCGATTCTAACTCCTGAGGGGACGCAAAACAGAAAAGGTGAATGGACAAAAGTTTATAATAATAATACTAATAATAAGAAAACCGTATTCTTTCTTAACATACTAACCCCCTGTTTTGAAAACATATATATAGTATACCACATATAGATCTTCAGAAAACTCTACCATGCCATGAAATGCATTTGTAAAAATGTAAGTGTAAAACGATGCTCAATAATGGTGCTATCACCGCCCGAACGCAAATCCGTAAATCTCATCAATATTGTACTCTTTAGGGGTATCATAGTTGCCCGAAGGTAACACCTGTCCATCACCCGAATGTGAAGCTGTACAACACTAGGTTATGCTAGTGAAGAAACATGGTTGGCCCTATCACCTGAAGGTGAAGCTGTATGACTCCGGGTTACGCCGAAGAAGAAATATATAACATCACAGATCGACACTGGCCTTGGCTACTAAAGCTGTCTGACATTGGTTTCACCAGTGAAGCTGGGGGTATGGCATAAATATCATCAACTCATCATCTGCCCGAAGGCAATACTTATCCATCACTCGAAGATGAAGTTGTACGACACTGGGTTACGCCAGTGAAGAAACATGGTAAGCCCCATCACCCGAAGGTGAAGATGTACGACTCCAGGTTATGCCGGAGAAGAAATATATATATAGATATCCTCAACTGTGTCCTATGGCCATAGACATCTACATGCCCATGTTGTGTGGATGTGCTGTATGATAACCTGCTAGATAAGTACTAAAAACATATCTCAAAACTCATATCAAATCCGGAGTTCATACGCTCAAAGCCTTATTCATAAATCCAAGATAATTCACATTTATAAATCCAAATAAATCACAATCGTAAATCCATGGAATTTCATAAGCGAAAACCCAATATTTCATAACCTTTAGTAAAATGTAAATTCGATAAATCATAAATATCTCATAAACCATAATTGTAGAAATCAGAAAAATATAATATAAAACATATTCGATGCATGAAATACGAAATGCATGCAAGCCTAATATTTTATAAAAACATGCAAGTTTAGAAGGGGTCCACTCACAAGTCTTCCATTGCCCGGGAGCCGCTTGAACTAGCAAGGATGGTGCCACTTCCCATTGACACACCTAAACACATATAGGGACCATTTAGTAAAACTTTACTAAAACGATCGAATTTTAGAAAACAGACAGCGGATTCAGATTCGGCACGTCAAAAAACCTAAGAAGGGACCTCGGGTACCCCCATGCGTCGTTGAAAGGCCACGTGCCACCGCACGCCCCGAGTTGAGTCGCCGAAAGGTTTACCGGAAAAGTCGCCAGGGTTATTGGACTGGATTTGGGCTTGGGGTATTGGGTTGGATCTGGGCTAAGGCTAATGGGTTAGGCCAATTTAAGATTAATAGGCCAAGGTTTAGGCTTGGGTTACATAGGCCCAATGTTTGGGCTAAGTTTTGAGTTCGGGTCAAGTTTGACCCATTTAAACTCACACGTTGTCGGACCCAACGAGGGAAAATGCCAGATTTCGGTCGGAAAATTTCTCGAATCCGTTTTGGGGTCAAAACTTAATCATTTTCAATGATCTTTATGCCAAAATGAAGCTAAGGAGAAAGAGAATAAGAATTTACCAACCTGAAGACAAGCTGTGGTCGGAAAGTGGCCGGGAATGCCCTGCAAGATTCTCAGGTCTGTTGAAAAAATCTAGAAAAACTCTCAGATGCGATCTATGCGTCTTTGTCTGAGGTGACAATAACTCACCGGAGTAGGATACAAAACATAGGGGTACCACTATGCAAAGAAAGAATGAGAGAGAGAGACCTCAACAGGTCGGAGATCACATCGGGGAAGTCTTAAGGGTGATGGGTTCGCCGGAGTGTGACCACGGTGGTGGTGGTCCAATTATCGCTATGAGGTTGTGTGTATGTGTGTCTGTTCACAGAGAATGAGAGAGAGAAGTAGTTGAGAGAGAAAAGATGGGAGCTGAGGAAGGAAGGTGTTTCCCGGGAAGAGACAATGAGGAAGGGAGGGAAAAATAGAGAGGGGGAGAATCATAGAGAGAGAGAGAGATCAGGAAAAGGGAGAGGAACGCCCTAGAAACGGGGAACAATTTTGCCACGTGTCACCAGCCCAATGATCCATAATGGAGAAATATCTCCAATTATAAAATTACCAAAATACCCTTCGCATTCCGAGTCCTATAAAATCTTTGTTTTAGCTCCAAATTCAATTCTGCTTGCACCCACACATTCATACCGATGAATACTATGAGGCTACGCCAAGGGAACGAACCTTACGTGACATGACAAGACGGTCAACCAAAAGTCAATGTTTTTGCCTTGAAGAGCATTTTCATAAATTCACACATTAAAATTATAAAAATCATGATAATTGGGGACGGATCATTACATTTTATAATAGATGCCTAGGCCTAACACTACTTCCTTTGCTGGATGATTAAGGGTTGAATATAACTCAAGAATTAGGTGTCCGGCATTCCCCCGAGTTTAGACATTGTTGAATCACTTGATAGGTGCACTCATTCGCATTAAGTGACCTATGACTACCCACAATTCAAAGTACGTCTCTCGCAATGCGAAGCACGCCATAATAGAAGACCTTTTGGTAAGAGTGTGTGTTTTTTATTTTTTATTTTATTTTTAATTTAATCATTTTAGTTTTTTTAATTATTATATATTATTACTAAATTATTGTAATTTTATAACTAACATTTTGTTTTTTGTCTATTTCAGGCCGAGTTCAATATTGAGTTGGATGAACTACTAGTTATGTTTTACTATGTTGATCGGCTATGGACTTTAAGATACAAAGATTGGATGTTTCGAGCTGCGCACTCACTATATTAATTATGAAAGTCATGAAAAAGCTCTGGTTCATCCTCCTGATGAATTTCAGAATAGGAGGGACTAGTAGGAGTGGCTCAGTGGTTTTTTTTTCTTCAGAATTTATAAATTCTGAAAATAGCATTTTCTATGGGATGAGTGGAGCCGTGGGGCTAGACAAGAAATTCGTCTCCTAAGTTTTTTTTTTTTTTTTCCTTTTTCTGTAGTGCAATTATAACATCATATTTAGAGAATTTTGTGATGAATTATAGTGCAAGTTTTAATAGAAGAAGCATGACAGTTGCATATTGGTCCAAAAGAATTCAATATCTACAAGTGTTGAGAATGAATCCCACATTGATGGGAGGAGAGACCTTGCATGTGATTATAAGTAAGTTGGGCAACTCCCTATATGCCAATTGATTTTATGGTGGAACCCCAACTTTCTTCATGGTATCAGAGCAGGTCGCCCCACGTGTGAGGCCAAATGACTACACGTGCTCCATGTCACCCCGTTGTGTTGTCACGTGTTAGGCTTAAAAATTCGCCACACGTGAGGGGGTGTGTTGAGAATGAATCCCACATTGATGAGAGGAGATACCTTGCATGGACTTATAAGTAAGTTGAGTTACTTCCCACATTGCCGATTGTTTTTAAGGAAAACTAATTAAAAGGGCTTGAAAACTTTGAGTTTTAACGATAAGGACAAAATAAAGGGTAAAGTGAATAGTACCAGATTTGACTTTTTAGTGTAAAAATGTGATTTTTCGTTAAAGTGAACAGTACCGCAGGCTTTTCGTTAAAACTCCCTTGTTTTTATGGTAGAACCCCAACTTTCTTCAACAAGAACAACCATGATATACAATTCATCACAGAAGGAGAAAATATTTAAACAAGTTCATCATGTTTTGCACAGCAGAATAATGAATCTATATCTGTCCATTATGGGGTTTAATTTGTGTGGCTCTAATACCACATGTAAGCTTTAATAAGGATCGAAACAAGCAACCCTAATAGACAGTAATACTATATAATAGAGTTGTATTACATTAATTAGAGTATTAATGCGTTAGGGTTATAATTTTCAGTTTAGACTTCTTACTTGTTGTAGAAGACATTGATGCCCATGTTTGTACTTGTGTTCTCTTCTCTTGGTTACAAGATGGATCCCAGAACATTCAATGGGGCAAGTTCCTTTCGTGAAATGGATCTCTCATCCGAGAAGAGAGACCAAAGTATTGTATATTAGTTGCAACTCATCCTCCCATTAAGAATGCAGTTGCAATCAGTTTAACTGGCTTTAACGGCTACTTATTCAAATAATTAAATTATTAGCTTTTCCCTCCAATATGGCTTTGATGAAACTCACTTCCATTAGCGTTTCTTAAATATTTGTATTCTATTTTCAGGTAATCAACCCTGCCGAAACTTTTGGTGACATCGTCATTGATTATCCGTATGATTTATGTACATTTCCCTTCGAATTCTATATATTTTTTTCTATATCATGGATGATGCCTGAAGTCATCTTGATTGGAACGGGGATGCAGATACGTTGAATGCACCTCAGCAGCAATTCAAGCACTTACATTGTTCAAAAAGTTATGTCCTGGGAATAGGAGTGAGGAAATAAAAGTATTGCTCGTGCTGCAAATTGCATTGAAATGATACAAGCAACGGGTGGATCTTGGTGTTTCTTTTTATCCCTTTTTTTTTTTTTTTTTTTTTTTTTTTTTTTTCAATTCAATTAAAAATACATGCATATATATATGGGACATTTCACTTCGTGGTCTGGATGTATGATGACTCTATGTTTTTAGTTGTATAGGTATGGCTCCTGGGGAGTATGCTTCACCTATGCTGGGTGTGGTTTGGAATAAAGGGGTTGTTGGGGTTGCTGCAGGAAGGACATACGAAGACTGCTCAAGCATCCGTAAAGCATGCGACTTTTTGTTACCCAAAGAGCTTCCTTCAGGTGGATGGGGAGAAAGCCATCTATCATGTCAGAACAAGGTTAATGATTCCTCAAATTTGAAATATACTTCGTTGTCTTTCATAGAACCGGAGCTTACTTTATTCCTCTGTTATGACAAATCCTTCACTCAATTCTTGGTTTTCATTCGTATACGCATTTGGCAAAATGTATGATCTACGTTCGACTTACATCACTTAATGCCGACCGTTTATACGTCAGGTGTATGCAAATCTCAAGGACAATAGGCCACATAGTTCATACTGCATGGGCTATGTTGACCCTTATTAATGCTGGGCCGGTACAACAAATTCATCACTCGTTCTCCTTCCCATGTGGCATGTCAAATTCATCTTTTCTACTTCCCATGGATACCGAATTTATTGTAAATTAGAATTTAGAGGATTCTTCACTTGCAGAATTTGTAATATTCTTCTGGCTGCATAATGGTTTGCTGATAACATAGTTTTTGGAACCTTTTAAGGAATAACCATTTGACATCCATATGGTGCTAACTCTAATTTCTTGTTATGTTCTCCTCTTTGAAGGCTAAGAGAGACTGAAATATTTGCATCGGGCAGCGAAAGTACTAATCAATTCTCAAATGGAATATGGAGATTTCCCTCAAAAGGTAAATTGGCAACTCTTTGCATATTGGTTCACATAAAAATCTCTATACCCTCTTGACCGTGCAATCTACAATTATAAGCTAACATGGTTTTTCAGTCTTCATAGAAATCCATTCGCTTTGGTTTGATTATAGACATGCTAACTGTAATTTTCAACACATCTAGCCAAGAAAACCCAGACCCCAGCAACCTTCGTAACCAAAGCGTCACGACAACATCCAAAGGTGACCCTTGGAATGGTCTTTTCAATACACAAATGTATAGCTTCCCAGGAATTTCAATTGCGCTTACACTCCCCAGTCGCCAGGCTCAAACCTATAGAATTTCTGGAGCATGCCATCATTGAATACGTGTATAACTCTCGATCCAACCTCTTCATCCGTTGTCTAGTTCTTTAAGTTGTACACTATATTCCTTGAAGACTAATATAAGAATTAAGATCCATGCAGGTACGTCGAGTGCACCTCATCTGCAATCCAGGCATTCGCTTTGTTTAGGAAGTTATATCCCGGCTACAGGAAGAAACAGATTGAGAATTTCATCACGACTGCTGCAGCATACATCGATCAAAGACATATAAAACCTCGATGGATCATGGTACATGTGCCTAAATGAAACATTTTTCTACTTAGAGGAATAAAGCTAAAATGTCAATCGTATTAATTCACAGGTATGGAAACTGGGGGATCTGCTTCATGCATGAAACTTGGTTTGCAATTAAAGGGTTAGAGGAAGCTGGCAGGACTTAATACAATTGTGAGGCGGTACGCAGAAGTGTTGAATTTTTACTCAACATGCAGACGGCTGATATTGGTTGGGGAGAGAGCTACACCTCTTGTAAAAGCAAGGTCCTATTCTCCAATGTATTCATAGACACAACACTACTACATTGAGAAAGAATCAAAGAACAATAAAGGATGAAAGAAAATGAAGAACTAGAGAGAGAAATTTTAGAGAGAGAAATGAAAGTTCTGTATATTTGAGGAAAATGACAACTAATTACATTTGTAAGTTGAAGTACATTGTATACTAAACAATACAAGCTTACTTAACCATAGGTAACTAATTAACCAACTAACAAACATTCTAACAACTTTGGCTGATGTGGCATTGAGTACATAGTAACCAATAATCCAGAGACACCTGTCTTCAATTTTTCTTTAACCATCGATGGGATAATTAGAAATTTCTCACTTCAAATGGACAGGTTAGTACATGGCTTACACATCTAGCTATGTGCTAGCCACTTCCATAGTTATTCTTTCTATACTTTTCTTTCCCAAGTGGTCTATTTACAAACTTATCTTTCTCGTTTGTTAATATGAACTAGAATTTGGTTATATATTTAGGAGGCAGATTCTCTGTCTTCCCACTTCCCGTGCACTTCCATGCCTTCCTGTTTTGTGTGGTTACAGTTAAGCCACGTCTACATTTTATATTGTTTTTTTTTATAAAGATAATAAGACAAAAAGGAATAGTAACATAAAATGTTGACGTGACTTAACCGTGACCACACAAAACCAGAGGGCACGAGAAGTGGGAGAGCAGAGAATCTACCTCCATATATTTAACCACTGCCCATTTCCGACAGCGTTTCAATGGGAGTGAATCAAGTTGGAGAGCAGAAAGTGTTGGAGTACAATTTAGAAACAATAAAATAACAGAAATACAGAACCGAAATACTTATACTTTATTATTCAAAAATACTTGTAATATAGAATGCAATTATGTTATAGTAACAAAAAATTAAAATGATACTAACTTGAATGAATTGAAGGTAGAGGCTAGCGCAAACGCTATGTCCTTCGAACAGTATTTCTGTCCCACTCGTGTGCTTGTGGTTCTACAACGTCTGCTCAACCAAGATACAACTACCTAATTCTACAACCCGCACTGGATTATAGAACTCTAGCGAATTGCTTTGTGTGTTTACTCTCTGGAAATTTTGTACGGAAGACAAGGGGGAAGAAAAAGATGATTTTTTATGGAACTGAGGACTCCAGTTATACAGGCTCTTTCATACCTCTTCAAACACCTTTTGGATGTATCTGAAGCTATACAACTCTTTCCAAAGAGTTGTGTCTATTAATCAAAACATTTTTAATTAATTTAAGTAAAAACTTAATTCGAAATTAAAACTAATTGATCAGATTAATTTTAATTCCTTGGCCCCAAGTGCCCCAAGGCCCAAGGCCCTTGTCTTGATTAATTAATATTAATTAATATTAATATTATAGTATAATCATCAAGCCTAATCCACACAACCATAAGACTCAAGCCTTCAATCCACTTCCAAATGGTCCAAGTTCTAATTATTAAGAAAAAGGAATAAGCCTATATAAAGGCTAGTGAAAAAATATTGTTGACCAATGTGGGACAAGAGGGTCTCAAACTCCTACAGAAAGTACTAACACGTAGTAGATTTGCAAGGAAAACTTATATTCATTTCATTTGTATGACATGTGACTTTTGGAAATGCATGATACATATGTGTATAACTAACATATAAATATAGATTTGCATAGATTATTCGTTCTTTAGCGGTTACAAATTCATCAACTCTACAGACACAAAAGAAAAAAGAAGAAAAAATGTGTAACAACTAGAACAGGTTTTATTTGTCCTGGTTGTTTTGGCAAGTCCTATAAATTTCCTTTTGCTTATGTTCCAAGGCTTAAGCGATCTTTTTGGTAGGCAATCAATAAACCAGTGTCAGTGTCCGGTATTTCGAGAGCCCACAAATGGGAAGATATTTCTGTATGCTGCATAGTGCAACATAGCATTCCTAATAAAAACTCCCATCAGTTCCTGTTGCGGGAAATCACTGTCATCCATTTGACCTTTAACACCAGAGCAGCACAGTGAATATAAATTGGATCTCTAAGCCTATAACAAAGAAAAAAAAATCATTCAGAAATTTACTTTTGGAGAGAATTGTGAACTAAAACAGAAAGCCTCTGAAATATTTTAAGTCATGTATTGACCTGTCGGCCTTAAATCAGACCCATTAATCCGACTGCAGTTTGGACCAAACTTGTACCGTCTTGAGCTGTAATTTCTGAAGAGATGGAACAAGTGAAATATTATCTTTTCAGTTTCATTACTATTAAATTTGATTGGTACGGTGTAGTGCTCTCCCCAACCACCATCTGCCCCTCGTGTTTTGAGCAAAAATTCGACACCTTTATGCATGTCTCGCAGTTGTATGTCCTGTCGGCAACCTCCAGGCCTTTGATTGCGGACAAGGTACCATACGCGAAGCAGATTCTCCAGTTTCCATACCATGAGCCATCAGGTTACTGTATGTCTTCAATGTAGTCGGCAGCCCTTGTGATGAAATTGTTGAAGAGTTGACTTTTTGTAATTAGTTAGTTATCTATTTGGGTTCTTGTAATCAGAATGTAATTAGGAAGGGTGTTATTTGATGTTTCTTTCATTGTAAATCAATCTTGAACATTATATATTTTCCTCCTTGGTGAAAAGAATAATATCAGAAAATTAAACCCCAAGATAAGCCCTAACTACCATGGTATCAGAGTAGAGATCCTAGGATTTTTGCTCCGCCCGTTCCCTCAAGCAAACTCAGCCATCCCATGGAGAACCTACCACCACTCCATGGTGGAAACAACCCCATCCTAACCGACTCTACTCCTATACTAAACATTGCAACCCTAAACACTACTACCGTAATCGACCCTACCATGAATCCTATATCACCTTTACCACAAGTTGTTACACAGATTGTCCACCATTATTCTTCTACAGCTTCAATTGGCTTCAAACTCAATGATGCCAATTACGGAGTTTGATTTCAAATTGTTGAGATGTTTATTGCTGGAAAAGACAAGTTAGGCTACTTATTTGGGAGTAATCCTCAGCCACCTACCGACGATCCGGCCTTCACCAAATGGCGTACGGAGAATGCCATTGTGAAGGGTTAGCTCATCAATTCTATGGAACCCAATTTGATTGGGTATGTTCTTCAACTACCAACGACAAAGGAAGTGTGGGACACAGTTGCTCACACATATTATGACGGCTCCGATATATCTCAAGTCTATGATCTTACCTGCAAGGCCTCTCGCATGAGGCAAGATGAAATACCGGTGGAGACATACTATAGTAATCTTCAATCTTTGTGGCAAGAGATTGATTTGTAAGACATATTCTGAAAACACAACAACAAGACATTGGTATCACAAATCAATATAAAGTTGATACGAAGTTATGAACTAATTATATTGAACTTATCTGTAGAATTCGAAAGACATGGTTATGAAGATGAAGCTATTGATGAACTCTGGGTTGTCTTCTCCTTCCAATACTTCAATAATATCTCTCTGCTAAATAAATAGGGTTTAGCGTATCTGAGAGATTAAGCGTATGGAAGCAAGGAATTAACCATAGTATTTATCTCATTAGGGTTTAAACATAGCCGGCCTATCACTTAAGTGATTGAGTTCTACCTTGATTATATATCTTTGTAGTGAAACCTATTAGATTTCTTTGAGATCAATTGCAAAGGTTAAGACTCCATAATCCTTATTTGACTAGAACTAGCAGATTACTTATGTTGTTAACAACTCGATAAACAAGTGGCATACAACATAAGTAATCCAATACATAATTCATTGTCATTCACAACTTTACATGATTATCGTCGACCCAATCCGATGAAGTGCGGTACTAATATTGAAATTTATAATGAAATTGTTCAAACGGATCATGTGTACACTTTGCTTGCAGGATTGGATGAGATGTTTAATAAAAGTCATAGTGATATCCTACGAATTGAGCCCCTTTCTTCCGTCGAACAAACTTTTGCCTATGTTCACCGGGAAGGAATGCGACATGTTGTTATGAATACTGGAAGACAGCTGCCAAGTGGGACAGCAATGGTGGCTTGGCCTGCAGCACGAGCCACGGCTTCACCTCGTCCCTGTGCCGCCTAGAAGCCACGTGCACCGAGCCCAGGATTGCAACCCTAGGCTACTGCCCCAAGCCCAGCATAGGGTTCGCTCTTTGCTGCTAAGACGACCTCACGGCCCACCATAGGTCACCGCTCTCCTCATCCCAAACCACCCATCCCAGTTGGTGGTTGTACTTACTGCGGTAGTGAGAAGCATGGCCGTGATAATTGCTTTCAATTGCACGACTATCTTGACTGGTGGGAACCATTAAAGCTTCAAAAACAACAAGAACAAGACGAGCAAGCCAGGCTTGAGCAAGCCAATCTTGCCACCTCCGTATCCTAACTATCTTTGATATCTTAGGATGATCCTCCTATTTTGAGTTCTTCCGACATGTCTCTAGAGTCCTCAGGTATGGTTATGCTTTTAATATGAATAGTGATGATACTCAGTCCGAATGAATCATTGACTTCGATGCCACATACCATATGACTTATGATCCCACTGATTTGGCATGTGATACCATTCCACTTTGACGTAATATTACTAATGCTAATGGTGTCACCTCACCGGTAACTGGCGCTGGCACTGTGCGCCTCACACCCACTCTTTCTTTGCCTCATACATTACTTGTACCTTCATTAAAACATAAATTGATGTCTCCTGGCCAAGCTACTGAACAATTGAACTGTTGTGTGATAATGTATCCAAAGTTTTGTCTTATTCAAGATATTCTCACGAAAGAGATAATTGGTTGGTACTAAGAGAGGGGATCTGTATTTTGCGGATGATGTCAGAACAGGATAGGTCGATCTTACCTAATGAGCTGTTGATCACAAACAGTGTCAAATATGGTTATGGCATCACTGTTTGGGTCATCCATGTTTCAGTTATGTGCAGCATATGTTTCCATATTTATTTGTTGGATGTTCGGTTTCAGACTTTAAATGTGGCACTTGCATACTTGCCAAGATTCACTGTGTTTCTTATCCGTTGAATTCTAATAGAAGTGTTATTCCTTTTGGTTTTGTTCATTCAGATGTTTAGGGACCATCTTCGATTACTACTTCATCTGGTATTAGGTGGTTTGTAACTTTCATAGATGATTGCACACGGATGACATGGTTATACCTTCTTAAGCATAAAAGTGATGTTTTTTCGGCTTTTAAGACCTTCCACACCATGGTTCAGACACAGTTTGGCAGTGAATATGTTAATAATGATTTTTCACATTATTTAACTAATCACGAAATTCTTCACGAAACTACCGATCATTAAGCTCCTTAACAGAATGAGGTTGCTGAGCAGAAAAATCGCCATCTCTTAGAAACGGCTCGCTCACTTTTGATTGGGGCGCATGTTCCCCATTCCTATTAGGATGTTGCTCTTTAGACTGCCACTTATCTTATCAATCGCCTGTCATCCAAAGTCTTGGATTTTCTTACACCCTTAGAAGTACTTGTTACATTCGTGCATCTACCGTCTGTGTTGGTACTCCTACCTTGAGTTTTTAGATATGTTGCATTTGTTCATCTTCATAAAAATCAATCAATGGAACTTGACCCGTGTGTTCTCTGTTGTATTTTTATGGGGTACAGACTCCATCAGAAAAGGTATCATTGCTACCACCCTCATTCACGTCGAATGTGTGTTACTATGAATGTTACTTTTTCTGAGTCTGAGATGTATTACCCTTGGGCTTCTTCCAATCCTTCTCCTCAAGGGGACACACTACATGACGAGAATGATTGGACCATGAACACTACCATTGATCTTCCGCTGCCACTAGCCAAACCTATAGCGGATGCGCTACCAGTCCAACCAACAGCAGCAACAGTGCTGCCCACAGAACCAACAGCATGCATAGCAGTGTCGTCCTCATCCATGACAACAGTGCTGCCATTTACCAATTTTGAGACTTCTACTGATACTACTCCCCCCTCATCTCCAAATATAGTATCACTATATAATCATACTTATGAGAATATTCCTGAGGTAAGCTCTACCATCCCTATCGATGTATCTGATGTCTCAAATTATCAATTACCTTTCAGGCACAATTGGGGAAAGCCATCAAATTGATATTCACCAGAAACAACGAAAGGCTCCAAATACCCCATTGCCAACTATTTGTCGTCATAAAAATTATCGAAACCCGGCAAAGCTTTTGTACAACAAATATCCAATGATAGCACACCAAATTCATTGAATGAGGCACTATCTGATAATCAATGGAGGAAGAAATGGATGCACTTTAGAAAAATCAAACATGGGATTTAGTTCCACTACCCCGAGGAAAGACGAGAGTCGGATGTCGATGGG
Source organism: Pyrus communis (assembly GCF_041283825.1). Taxonomy (NCBI): domain Eukaryota; kingdom Viridiplantae; phylum Streptophyta; class Magnoliopsida; order Rosales; family Rosaceae; genus Pyrus; species Pyrus communis. The sequence continues at coordinate 10,401,129 of NC_142573.1, forward strand.
TGTACACCATCTAGTACAAAGCTGATAGGTCCATTGAACAATACAAAGCATGATTGGTGGCCAAGGGATACACTCAGATGTATGGTGTTGATTATATAGATACATTTATCTCGGTAACCTAAGATTAATATGGTAAGAGTGTTGCTTTCGTTGGCGGCCAACTTAGATTGGCCATTACAACATTTTTTATGTGAAAATGCTTTCTTATATGGTATCTTAAAGAAGAAGTGTATATGGATATTCCACCTGGTTATGCATCGGTTTCACAACCCCGAGTAGTGTGCAAGTTGAATAAAGCATTATATGGATTGAAACAATCACTTCGGGCATGGTTTGGTAGGCTCCAGACGGCTATGAGGAAATATGGGTTCAGGCAAAGCAATGCCGATCATACACTTTTCTTGAAACGTCGAATAGGGAAATTGACGGCACTTATTATTTATATGGATGATATGATTGTTATGGGTGATGATAAAGAGGAAATCTCAAGGCTAAAAGATTACCTAGCAATTGAGTTCAAGATGAAAGATCTTGGTTGATTGAAATATTTCTTAGGGATAGAAGTAGCTTGATCTAAACAGGGTATATTTCTATCTCAAAGAAAATATGTTCTAGACTTAATAGCTAAAACAGGAATGCTTGATTGTAAATCGGCTGACACCTCTATAGTCCAAGATCACTATCTTGCCGTGCACCCTGAACAAGTTCCCACTAACAGAGATCGTTATCAAAGGTTAGTTGGGAGGTTAATTTATTTATCTCACACCATGCCTGATATTGCATATGCAATAAGTGTTGTTAGTCAGTTTATGCCTTCTCCGAGTGATACACATAGGGGTGCGGTTGAACGCATCGTACGATACCTAAAGTCCTCCCCGGGTAAAGGCATCATGTTTTCTAAGAATGATCATTGCCGAATAAAAGGTTATACTGATGCAAATTGGGCAGGAAACATTACTGATTGACAGTCCACATCTAGATACTTTACATTTGTGGGGGGAAATTTAGTGACTTGGCAGAGTTTGAAACAAAAAGTGGTTGCTTTATCAAGTGTAGAGGCAGAATACAGGGGTATGGCAAAAGGACTATGTGAACTATTATGGCTTCGGAGGTTACTTGTTGAGCTCGGGTGTCCTTCAAAGTCGGCCTCGTTTTTGTTTGGTGATAATAAAGTAGCTATTGATATCTCAAGCAATCCAATCCAGCATGATCGCATGAAACATGTGGAAGTTGACAGACACTTCATTAAGGAGAAGTTGGATGAGAATATTATTCAATTCCCGTTCGTAAATTTAGAGGATCAATTGGCGGACATCTTAACTAAAGCTGTTGCGAGTCAAGCGTTCTACAACTCTCTTGTCAAGTTAGGCATGAACGACATTTATGCACCAACTTGATTGGAGAGTTGACCTTTTGTAATTAGTTAGTTACCTATTTGGGTCCTTGTAATCAGGATGTAATTAGGAAGGGTGTTATTTGATGTTTCTTTCCTTGTAAATCAATCTTGTACATTATATAATTTCCTCCTTAATGAGAAGAATAATATCAGAAAATTAAACCTCAAGATAAGCCCTAATTAGCATATAGGATGTGTATTTTTAGGTCAACAGAAAATCTCGACACGTTTTAGTATGTCAAAGACAGTTTCATGACTTGAATATGTACCTGAGATATCTTGAGGAATTTGCATGCTTTCTTAAGGGTAAGTCCCATTTCAGTTAAGATTCCCAGCAAACAAAGCTTCAATCACAAGAACAAAATACCATGACTGACTTCAAAAAGTTGACATCTTGATTCCATCCTCTCTAAGGCAGATATAATCGTTAGTCTAGGAAGATGCTTCTTGAAAGCTTCTCCACTAGGATCCTAAGCCCAGCAAGAAAGCATCATCAATGGATTTTATGCGCATCCGATTGTAATATAGCAACTGCTTTCATCTTCATAATGAAATTGGTCATTTGTGAATTGAATTGCATTGTCTTTGATCTTGTTGAAGGTCCAGCGTTTTAGGAGAGGCTCGGCGATATTATAAAAATCGTCCCACTTAAAACGTTATACACGACAATTAGGATAGTAGTTATCTTCCTTCGTTAGTCAACGTTGCATAGCACAGTACCTTTATGTAAGTGAACAAATTTCTTTAAGAACATAATAAAATTGAACAATAGCATGAACTATGTAAGGAACAAAAAGGTAAAATCATGGTTGCACACCAATGGCGCACTTTAGGCCTGTTAATTTCGCTGTAAAGTTCAAAGTAAATTTCTTGTCTCAATTTCTCAACAAGATGAGTGATCAGGCCAACAAATCTTGTGGCGTAAAAGTCAGACATAGGTGGGTAAGTCAACCTAGTGTAGCAGAACATTTTTGCCATAGATATGAGGTAGTACCAGTTAGAAGACTTGTAACTATTTAACTTGAGCAACAAGAAACTTGGGTGTGGAAGAAAACTGTGCTTACATGGATGAGAAGGAAGCAGAGTGGACCGAGTCCAGAATTCTGGGGGCATTGGGTTGCTACCTTCCAGTCATACACACCAAGAATCTGCAACACAAGTTAAACCATTTGAACAATAAAATGTCTTTTATGACACATTCCTTAAGTTTGCATCCTTTTGCAGTATGACATACTACTATTTAAATCAACTAGTACATTATACGCACCGCCATCCAAGTTTTTCCCCATGATGCAGAATAGTAGGCACCACGACAGCGCCATCTTCGAGAATAGGCATCATACAGTAATTAAGGAATGTAGTAAACATCATACTAGGCCCTGCTATGTGCAATCCCAAGCCACCATCTTCATTTTGATGGTCGTATGTGTAACGTAAGATTTCTTTATTGTGCTCAAGTGTGAAAATGACATTGAAATATCCTGAAATCTATGCAGATTACCTTTTTGGCAATAGAGAAAAAAAATATAACAATTCTTGTCACATATGTACAATTAAACAGATCTTTTAAATAATGCACGATTAAAGGTTCAGCCCCTATATTTTACCAAAAAAAAAAAAAAGAAAAAAAAGATCAGCCCCTATTCTATAAGAAAAAGGTTCAGCCTCTATAATGCATGAGGTGTCCCCCTTTTCTCTCTCGCTGTCAACAGTCTCTAGTAAATGCAAAAAATATCTTATATGTAGTGGCAGATTTAGAATATTGTTCTTGTGACGGTTAAAACATAAAAACAACCCATATAATTACATAAATATTAATGCATGGTCATTTATAATTGGACTTAATATCAACTGCATATCAACTGTGACGGTTAAAAAAAAAAAAAACCCATATAATTACATAAATATTAATGCATGATCATTTATAATTGGACTTAATATCAACTGTGACGGTTAAAAAAAAAAAACAACCCATGTAATACATTATATTAATGCATGGTCATTTATAATTGGACTTCATATCAACTGTGAACTATAAATACATGTACTTCTGATATTTGATCCCAGCCTTTGATATCAAATTCAAAAATAGGTGACAATGTATCCTTATCATGGGTGATCAAGAGAGCACAACTCTATGTAATTAGTAAAAAGTTTCAAACTTTGAATATGAATAACATTTCTAGTGAGTAGATTTGGGGTGTTCTACCCCCTTAGACCATCTCCAATGTCACATCTCGGCCCGGGCCCTCACCACATCCCTGGCTCGATTCCATCGTAGCACGATATTGTCCGTTTTGGGCTCCGACCACGTCCTCATGGTTTTGTTTGTGGGAACTCACGAGCAACTTCCTAGTAGGTCACCCATTATGGGATTGCTCTCGCGCGAACTCGCTTAACTTCAGAGTTCTGATGGAACTCGAAGCCAATGAACTCCCAAAAGGCCTAGTGCTAGATAGAGATGGGAATATACATAAAAGGATTAGAGGATCCACTCCCCTGGGTGATGTGGGATGTAACAATCCACCCCCCCTTAGGGGTCTGACGTCCTCGTCGGCACACTTTCGGCCAGGGATCGGCTCTAATACCAAATTGTCACATCCCGGCCTGGGCCCCCACCACATCCCGGGCTCGACTTCACAATAGTACGATATTGTCCGCTTTGGGCCCCAACCATACCCTCATGGTTTTGTTTCTAGGAACTCACGAGCAACTCCCAGTGGGTCACCCATCATGGGATTGCTACCGCGCGAACTCGCTTAACTTTGGAGTTCCGATGGAACTCGAAGTCAGTGAGCTCCCAAAAGGCCTTGTGCTAGGTAGAGATGGGAATATACATATAAGGCTTAGAGGATCCACTCCCCTGGGCGATGTGGGATGTAACAATATTATATACATTTATATAATATGGCATAAAATGCATAAGTTGTAACGCCCTACTCCCGAACTATTTATTTTCAGGGATAATCATCGGTGATAGGTCCAACTAGACACTAGTTTTTGTATCACGCGTGAAATGGGTCCAGACTCGCTCACCGCGCACTCGTGTACTTAGGCAAATTAGATTTTAATTTATTCACATTTTATACATTATCACGCTTTATGGCTTCGTCACCTTCCAGGTGTCGGCCAACACGACTCGATTCGGGGTCCTAGTGGACATTTCGGGTCGGGGTGTGTCATCCAATCCATGGGATAAAGCTTAAAATATAAGCTTTAAAACCCCCAAACCATTTCCAACCATAGGCTAAAATAAGTCCTAGGGAGAAAATATATCTCTAGGCTAAATTCCTTCAGGATTTAAGTTTGGTTTAAATTATTCTGGACCCATCAAACTGTCATATTTCAAACATTTTTTTTGTTTTTTTACTTATAATATAATGACTATGATCAAATGAGATCAAATTTAATAGTAAAAAAAAGATTTGCAGCCCAAAATTAAATCTAATATTTAAAATAATTTAAGAAAATTATTTAAATCAAATTTAACTTAAACTTTATAAATACCTATGTATTTGTATGATTTTTAATTACTTATCAGAATTTAAATATTTTTAGACCAAAATGTTCATAAAAATAAATTAAGATAATCTACATAAAATTTATTTTAAAAACAGTTATTGAAAACAAAAAGTTAGGCTAAAATCATTATTTAATCATCATAGGCTAAAATTTTAAGCCACAAGAGTTGGAGGCGAAAAACAGTTTCTGACTTATGGCTTAAAATTTTTTGGCTTAAATTTTTAAGGTTTATCCCCAAGGGTTGGAGATGGTCTTATGTTACCCATAAAAAAAATAAAAAATAAAAAAATAAAAAATAAAACACTTAACCGGGTCTATTTTTTTTATTTTTTTTTTAATATTGTATAGTTGTTATTCATGGCTTATATATATATATATATATATATATATATATATATATATATATATATATATATATATATATATATATAACAATATATGTGACACACCCCGACCGAGATCGGAGCGTGCTGGCCGTCACACAAAGGTGACGTAGCCATGTGCACGTGCGGAAGCTAATAAGTAGTAATATAAAAGTACGAATAATTAAAAACTAGCATACAAGTACTAGATTAAGTGCTAGTTAGTGCGATACAAATTCAGAGCAGGTCTATAGCAGTCCAAATAAAACAACAACAGTAGTACGCCCGAAGGCGACCCTACAATGGGGAGTGTCTGTCAGAACGCCGAAAAGCTCTCAAGGGAAACCACCGCAACAGCTAAGCAACTAGAACCTGGAGGGGCGCAAAACAAAAGCGTGAGTGGGCAAAAACAATTCTTTCTAAAACCATTTATAAAATACTTTCTAACCCCTCGCCGTAAAACCTGTATACTTCCCAGAAAATAAACATATATACGTATGTGTAAACATGAAAAAACATGCTCAAGGGTATACCAATCATGCTCAAGATATGCCATGCCAAAATCTCAAAGTGATATGCAAGTGCCCAGGTATAATCATAATCAATATCATGTAATCAGGCAGCCGGAGTCACCTACGTGACCTGTACGGCTACATCTAGAGCTCAAATCTCACTCTCGATATCTAAACCTGCCCACGAGTCGGAACCACCTAAAGTGGTCTGTACGACAAGCCTGGGTGTAACATATATATACGCTCTAGTGCTACGTTCACGTGAAGGCTGTGCGAATAATCGCGGGTCACCTACGAGTCGGAACCACCTATTGTGGTCTGTACGACAGGCCTATGCACCTAGCTTGGATCCAAGCTGAGCGTATGGTGCGGGAGGTGAACAACACGTGAAGGACTGTGCCCTACTCTGGGCGGGAGCACTAACACCGGGGGTGCAGGTTATGAGCTCTCTAAGCATCTCTAACCACTAATTAATGCAATCGTTAATTAACGCTTACCTGGCACTTACCTATGCCTCCACAGCACCCACATATAAATATATATGACATATGCATATGTATATGTATGCCACAAATAATGCATGCAATGATGCATAAACGATAATAATAAAGTGCATGGCATAATGTAAATAACCCTTTTTAATCAAATTCTGGGAATATAAATGTATATAGGTATATACGGAAAACAAAAGCCCACTCACTGGTATGTAGAAGGGTCGTAGCCCCCCTGTCTCGCATGTGCACGCTCGTCCTCTGGGTACGTGTCACCTAGATGCGAAACAACTATAAAAACGTTAACTTTAAAGCACATAACCCGTTTCTCGTAATAACTTCTCATACATTGCTCAAAATGGACAAATGAATATACCCACGTGCTCTACACAACCTCAGGGTCACAACCATATTTTTAGAATAATTTTTGGACCCCGCACGCGCCCCCACGCGCCAGCACAGGCACGGACCTACGCGCCCCCCACGCGCGGCCACGTGCCAGGCACACTGACGGTGTCAACAGACGCCGTCAGGAATATTCCGTTAAAACCCCGGAATATTCCGTTAAAACTAACTGGTTCCGTTAACGGCGTTAGGAATATTCCGTCAGAATTGACGGAATATTCCGTCGCCTTCTTCCTTCGACCGCCGGCAACGTCGCCGGCGCCGGAACCTGGGAAAACCTGCAACTCAGGTTTTCTCACTCATTTTTCAACCGTTTTTCGTGATTTTTGGACCAAACGAAAGCCCTAGACTAGTAGAACAAGTCCCAACAAGTTTTAAGGGCTAAAACTAAGAGATTATACCTGTGCAATTTCTCCAAAACCGGCCAACTTAGAACAGGACGATCCCGAAGTCCAATTTTGTCCAACGAAGCACTCCGAGGCTCCTTGGGACCTCACCAACACATCTACAAGCTCAGAAAACCCAAAAACTTAATGTACAAACTTTGCATGAACAGTACACAATTCGGACCACTTCGAAACGACGTGAAAACTAAATGTTTCTCACCTGAAATTGCTACGGTTGTGTTCCCCTCGACCTCACGAGCTTAAATATGTCCTTGGTTCCCTCGATCTGTTAGTGTTTAGGGTGGTTGTGGGTTTGTCCGTACGTTTTCGAAGAGGAGGAAAGGGAATGGGGCTCGGGGAACTCACAGAGAGAGAGAGACAGAGGGAGACAGTGAGACAGTGTGTGTGTGTGGCCCTCAGCTTGCCAACACCACACAAAACAACCAAAACCAAATAACGAAACGAACTAGGGGCTAAAATGTCATTTCACTAGTACGTTTTTAAAAATCCCGGGACGGGATGTCACAACCTTCCCACCTTAATAGAATTTCGTCCCGAAATTCAAAACAACCAAACAGCAGCCCCTAGTGGCCAAAGAACAAACGAGGGTACAAATCCCTCATTCGATCTTCTGTCTCCCACGTGGCTTCCTCAACGGAATGATTCCTCCACAAAACCTTCACTAAATTCACTGTCTTGTTCCTCAGGACCTTTTCTTTCCAATCTAGTATTGTCACCGGTTCCTCGTCGTACGTCAAATCTGGGTTAATCTCAAGCGGTTGAGGAGGTATCACATGAGATGGATCAGCAACATAGTGTCGAAGCATAGACACGTGAAAAACATTATGCACTCTAGCCAACTCCGGAGGCAACTCCAACCTGTAAGCTACCTCACCAACTCGTTCTGTGACCGCGTATGGTCCGATGTACCTAGGACTCAGTTTCCCCTTCTTTCCGAACCGCACAACACCTCTCCACGGTGAAAGCTTCAGAAATACCCAATCTCCGACCTCATATGTTCTGTCCGTAGCACGCCGATCCGCTAGACTCTTCTGCCTGTCCTGAGCTGCTTTCAGGTTAGACTTAATCACCTGAACATTCTGAGTAGTCTCCTCGACAATCTCTGGACCCACTAAAACTCTTTCTCCAACCTCTGACCAACATAACGGTGTGCGACAAGCTCTGCCATACAAGGCCTCAAATGGCGCCATGCCAATGCTCGAATGAAAACTGTTGTTGTAAGCAAATTCCATTAAATCCAACCTTTGGTGCCAAGCGTCACCAAACTGCAACACCGAAGCTCGCAGCATATCCTCCAAGGTCTGAATAGTTCTCTCTGACTGTCCGTCTGTCTGTGGATGATACGCCGTGCTGTAAAGTAATCTCGTGCCCAAAGCTTCCTGGAAAGCTACCCAAAACTTCGACGTAAATCGTGGATCTCGATCCGAAACAATACTCACTGGGACACCGTGGTACTTCACAACCTTCGAAATGAACAACTCCGCTAAACGGCTCAGAGAATACTTCTCTCTCACAGGAATAAAATGAGCCGACTTAGTGAGTCGATCGACGATCACCCAAATGCCGTCAAAGCCATTATGTGTACGCGGGAGCTTGTACACAAAATCCATGGTGATATTTTCCCATTTCCACTCTGGAACGGGAAGCGGCTGCAACAACCCAAACGGCTTCTTCCTTTCTGCTTTAACTTGCTGACAAACAGCACATCTGCTCACATACTCGGCTATCTCCCTCTTCATACCCGGCCAATAATAAAATGGTCGAATGGTATGATACATTTTCGTAGCTCCTGGATGCATGGCATAAGCCGAGATATGTGCTTCATCGAGAATTTCTTTCTTCAACTCCACACTCTTAGGCACGAACATTCTACCTTCTAGCATCAACATGCCATCCGAGTCACGAACTCTGAGGTCTCGCCTCCTTCCTTGCTCTCGAGCTTGAATAAGTTCTTGAGTCTCCTGATCAGCTACTTGGGCTTCAAGCACCCGATCAACAAGTATCGGCCTAACTTGGAAATTAGCAAGTAATGCCACATCTCGATCTTCGGCTTCTAGCCTTACTCCCGTAGTACGCAAGTCCATCAAAAGAGGAGCACGACTAGCGTACAACGCATTAATACGGCCCTGTGACTTCCTGCTAAGTGCATCAGCCACTACGTTCGCACGACCAGGATGATAATCAATCGTGCAATCGTAATCGCTGAGCAACTCCAACCACCTCCGTTGACGAAGATTGAGTTCCTTCTGAGTAAAGAGATACTGGAGACTCTTGTGATCCGTAAAGATCCTGCACTTTTCTCCGTAAAGATAGTGCCTCCACAACTTTAACGCAAAAATGATAGCAGCCAACTCCAAATCATGTGTAGGGTAATTCCTCTCATGAGGTTTCAACTGCCGCGAAGCATAAGCAATCACCCTACCATGCTGCATCAATACACATCCCAAACCATTCAAGGAAGCATCGCTATAAACCTCGAAATCACCGCTATCGTCTGGGAGTGCCAAAACAGGTGCATGAGTGAGACAATGCTTCAACCGTTGGAAACTCTGCTCACACCTATCATCCCACTCAAATTTAACATCCTTCCTCGTTAATCTCGTCAACGGCAAGGAAATTACCGAAAAATCCTTAACGAATCTCCGATAATACCCTGCCAAACCAAGGAAGCTTCTCACCTCGGTGACGGTTCGCGGCTGCTCCCAACTCTCCACAGCTGCAACCTTCTGAGGGTCAACCAAAATACCCTGAGCAGAAATGACGTGCCCCAAGAATGCAACTTGGTCTAACCAGAACTGGCACTTGCTAAACTTAGCATATAACTGGTGTTCCCTCAACCTTTTCAACACCAAAGTAAGATGTCGAACATGCTCCGCTTTCGACTTAGAATACACCAGAATATCGTCAATGAAGACAATGACGAATCTATCCAAGTAAGGCTGGAATACTCGGTTCATCAAATCCATAAAGGCGGCTGGTGCATTCGTCAACCCAAATGGCATAACCAGAAACTCGTAATGACCGTAACGAGTCCTGAACGCCGTCTTAGGGACATCATCCCTACTGATCTTCAGCTGATAATAACCAAACCTCAGGTCAATCTTAGAGAACACGCAAGCACCTCTCAGTTGATCAAACAAATCATCGATACGAGGCAAGGGATAACGGTTTTTAATCGTCACCCGATTGAGTTGCCTGTAGTCGATGCACAGCCTCAAAGTTCCATCCTTCTTCCTCACAAACAACACTGGAGCACCCCAAGGCGAAGTACTAGGCTGGATAAATCCCTTATCTACTAACTCTTGCAGCTGAACTTTCAATTCCCTTAACTCCGCAGGAGCCATACGATAAGGAGTTAAAGAAATAGGATTGGTACCTGGAATCAACTCAATGGTGAACTCTACGTCTCGATCTGGGGGTAACCCAGGTAAATCCTCAGGAAATACATCAGGGAAGTGTCTGACCACTCTCACATCCTCTATTCTGCTAGTAACAACCTCATCCAGCACCACATGAGCCAGATACCCCTGACAACCCTTAGTTAACAACTTTTTCGCTCGTAGCGCCGAAATAACGCCATATCTCACCCCACTCTGCTCACCCACGAAGGTAACCACAGGTAGTCCAGGTCGGTGAAACGTAACCACTTTCCCATAACAGTCAATGTTGGCACGATAGAAGTGCAACCAATCCGTGCCCAGAATCACATCAAAGTCCACAATATCTAACGGGATAAGATCGGCTGACAAAGCAACACCCTCTACGATCACTGGACACCCCGGGTACACACAATCTACAACGCAACTCTCTCCCCTAGGCATAACAAACTCTAAATCATACCCTAGGGGTGTGGGGCGAGGTTGCGTCGCTTGAGCAAATGTATGAGAAATTACGGAATGTGTAGCTCCACAATCAATTAAGACTCTAGCAAAACAACCAAGAATGTTTAACGTACCCATAATCAAGTCTGGGTTGTTCTGAGCGTCCTGCAGAGAAATATTGTGAAGACGCCCCTGTCCCTGCTGACGCCCGCCGCGGCCTCGGCTCGCCAGAACGCCGCGTCCCTGAGCACCACGCCCCTGACTGGGCTGGCCTGACTGTCTCGAAGACCCTGCACTGCTAGTGGCAATCTCCCCCTGCTGATACTGTCCTCCCTGGTACCCCTGTGAACCACCCGCTGGAGCTGGAGGATACGGCATATAGCCACCCGAATACTGGGGATAGCCACCCAGGGAATAGGGATCCTGGGGATACTGATACTGCCCCGGAGCATAAGGGACAGCATCACCCTGATAGTGGTAAGCACCACCTCGACTCGTCTGGCCGTAACTACTAGGACCCTGGATCTGCTGGAGCGGTGTAGGCGGTGGCATAAAGGTCTGCTGTGGTTTCTGCTGCTGCTGACCCTGGGGACAATTTGTCGCTCTATGTCCCACCTGTCCACATGTGAAACAACCGTTGCTACCACGTCTACACTCACCGAAATGTCGGTTGTTACACCTGCGGCAAATAGGGGCTCTGCCTCGCCCACCATCGCCCTGCCTCTGGCCTCTAGCGCCACCAGAAAATCTACCTCCACGACCCTGCCCAGTGGCACTGAAGCCACCACTCGAAGAACTAGAACTAGCTCCACCTCTCTTGAAGTTCTGAGTCTGTCGGGGCCCGAGCGATGCCTGACCTTTGCCTTTGTCATCTTTCTTCTGGTTGCCGTCCTTCTCTTCATCCGTATCGCTCGACATATTCTCGGAGTCCTCGATCTTCAACAGTATCTCATAGAAGTCCCGATAAGTCTCGCTGTGGACCGTAGACGCCATAGAACGCCACTTCTTCCTGGTGCCCAGACGGAAAAGACGGAGCATCTCCGCCGGATTACCAGCGACATCAGGGTGATAACGGGACAAGTCCGTAAACTTACGGTAGTACTCATTCGCTGACATCTTCCGCTGTTTCAGTTCGGAAAACTCCTGCTTCTTACGGTCAATATACTCAGGAGGCACATACCTTCTTCTAAACAACCCCGTAAAAACATTCCAATCAATCCTCTGATCCGGAGTCAACCTACGAAGCTCCTGCTCCCACCAAGCTGCCGACTCCGTATCCAGAAACCAAGCGGTCGTCTCGACCCACCTCTCCATAGGCAAGTTCCCCTGATTATGTAGCACCCGGAAAGTCTTCTCTATGTGTTCTAGCCAGCGCTCTGCGCTCTCGGGTCCCTCACTGCCCTTAAACTTATCCAGCTTCAAGTTGTACATAGTCTCCAGAGGAGTCCTCTGGGGAGGGCGCATCACTGCCTGAAGGGCTGTAGCAAAAGCTTCCCCCAACTGAGTAATATCGGGGAACATAGGCTCAGAAGAGCGACGGGGTTCCCGACGAGGCGGCATAGTTCTGACAGAAGACACCAAAATTATTAGAATACTCACAAGGACACAGGACTGCCAAACCTAGGCTCTGATACCAAACTGACACACCCCGACCGAGATCGGAGCGTGCTGGCCGTCACACAAAGGTGACGTAGCCATGTGCACGTGCGGAAGCTAATAAGTAGTAATATAAAAGTACGAATAATTAAAAACTAGCATACAAGTACTAGATTAAGTGCTAGTTAGTGCGATACAAATTCAGAGCAGGTCTATAGCAGTCCAAATAAAACAACAACAGTAGTACGCCCGAAGGCGACCCTACAATGGGGAGTGTCTGTCAGAACGCCGAAAAGCTCTCAAGGGAAACCACCGCAACAGCTAAGCAACTAGAACCTGGAGGGGCGCAAAACAAAAGCGTGAGTGGGCAAAAACAATTCTTTCTAAAACCATTTATAAAATACTTTCTAACCCCTCGCCGTAAAACCTGTATACTTCCCAGAAAATAAACATATATACGTATGTGTAAACATGAAAAAACATGCTCAAGGGTATACCAATCATGCTCAAGATATGCCATGCCAAAATCTCAAAGTGATATGCAAGTGCCCAGGTATAATCATAATCAATATCATGTAATCAGGCAGCCGGAGTCACCTACGTGACCTGTACGGCTACATCTAGAGCTCAAATCTCACTCTCGATATCTAAACCTGCCCACGAGTCGGAACCACCTAAAGTGGTCTGTACGACAAGCCTGGGTGTAACATATATATACGCTCTAGTGCTACGTTCACGTGAAGGCTGTGCGAATAATCGCGGGTCACCTACGAGTCGGAACCACCTATTGTGGTCTGTACGACAGGCCTATGCACCTAGCTTGGATCCAAGCTGAGCGTATGGTGCGGGAGGTGAACAACACGTGAAGGACTGTGCCCTACTCTGGGCGGGAGCACTAACACCGGGGGTGCAGGTTATGAGCTCTCTAAGCATCTCTAACCACTAATTAATGCAATCGTTAATTAACGCTTACCTGGCACTTACCTATGCCTCCACAGCACCCACATATAAATATATATGACATATGCATATGTATATGTATGCCACAAATAATGCATGCAATGATGCATAAACGATAATAATAAAGTGCATGGCATAATGTAAATAACCCTTTTTAATCAAATTCTGGGAATATAAATGTATATAGGTATATACGGAAAACAAAAGCCCACTCACTGGTATGTAGAAGGGTCGTAGCCCCCCTGTCTCGCATGTGCACGCTCGTCCTCTGGGTACGTGTCACCTAGATGCGAAACAACTATAAAAACGTTAACTTTAAAGCACATAACCCGTTTCTCGTAATAACTTCTCATACATTGCTCAAAATGGACAAATGAATATACCCACGTGCTCTACACAACCTCAGGGTCACAACCATATTTTTAGAATAATTTTTGGACCCCGCACGCGCCCCCACGCGCCAGCACAGGCACGGACCTACGCGCCCCCCACGCGCGGCCACGTGCCAGGCACACTGACGGTGTCAACAGACGCCGTCAGGAATATTCCGTTAAAACCCCAGAATATTCCGTTAAAACTAACTGGTTCCGTTAACGGCGTTAGGAATATTCCGTCAGAATTGACGGAATATTCCGTCGCCTTCTTCCTTCGACCGCCGGCAACGTCGCCGGCGCCGGAACCTGGGAAAACCTGCAACTCAGGTTTTCTCACTCATTTTTCAACCGTTTTTCGTGATTTTTGGACCAAACGAAAGCCCTAGACTAGTAGAACAAGTCCCAACAAGTTTTAAGGGCTAAAACTAAGAGATTATACCTGTGCAATTTCTCCAAAACCGGCCAACTTAGAACAGGACGATCCCGAAGTCCAATTTTGTCCAACGAAGCACTCCGAGGCTCCTTGGGACCTCACCAACACATCTACAAGCTCAGAAAACCCAAAAACTTAATGTACAAACTTTGCATGAACAGTACACAATTCGGACCACTTCGAAACGACGTGAAAACTAAATGTTTCTCACCTGAAATTGCTACGGTTGTGTTCCCCTCGACCTCACGAGCTTAAATATGTCCTTGGTTCCCTCGATCTGTTAGTGTTTAGGGTGGTTGTGGGTTTGTCCGTACGTTTTCGAAGAGGAGGAAAGGGAATGGGGCTCGGGGAACTCACAGAGAGAGAGAGACAGAGGGAGACAGTGAGACAGTGTGTGTGTGTGGCCCTCAGCTTGCCAACACCACACAAAACAACCAAAACCAAATAACGAAACGAACTAGGGGCTAAAATGTCATTTCACTAGTACGTTTTTAAAAATCCCGGGACGGGATGTCACAATATGTATATTAAGAAAGTGAAAAATAAATTAATTACGAACTCATTATGAAGTTCAACCTCATTTTGTCATTTATAAAATATTAGAATTATGTGAGAAGACAGACGAATACTTGGTTAGACATGCTATTTCCTACAAAGGCTAAACAATAGTCGGCCAAATACTTGGTCAGAAAAAGTTTGGCCGGCTGTGTCAACTTAACAGTGTGTCCTCTGAGCCATGACTATTTTTCTTCGTAATTGTTGTCATTGTTTTACATGTTGGCCCGACTAATCCTTCTTAACTCTGTCTTTTGGTTGATAACGGAGCATACAATGCGAAAGATAACAAAAACTATATAAGAATGTTACGAGGCCTAGCGATTAGTTGTGGACAATAAAGAAATTTTTTCTCGAAAAGGATGAATTCCAAATTGTATTATAAACGCAAACGAGGAAAGTAATCATCAACAAAATTCGTTTTCCGACAAATATATATGCCAAATTTTACAAAACTAACTCCAGTGAAAAAGCACACGACAAATAATACTCTCATAATAATTTTACGACAAATATATATGCCAAATTTTACAAAACTAACTCCAATGAATAAGATCACGACAAATAATACTCCCATAATAAATTAAAACATAATTATATGTAATAGCTCATAATAAATTGAAACATACATTACAAAACTTTGACAAAAAAAATTTGACGAGGTTAATGTAAATATGCATATATATAATCAACATCTAATGAGAAAAACGTATTACTTGGCACAAAACGTATACATTTCTTATTATATTAGATGATACGCTAATACCGTACAAAAATTTAATCTCCTTAACATTTTTCATATTATATACAATAATGTCTCGATAATATATGGTTGTGATTGGTGGTGACCCTAGTTTTGAAATAAAATGGTTATGGTGAGCAAGGACAATGTAGATCAATAAGCAGTTATGTAGTGAATAGTGGCTATGCTAGACTTTGTTCGTGATAATGATCCAGCTGTGGATTATATTTATCATTATCCAGTTATACTGGTAGCTGTCAGAAATTAGATCTGATTAATTTAATGCAAATTATGCAACAAGAACCAATTTTCCATTCAATTCAACAAAAGCAAACTACTAGTATTTTATTTATACAACAATATTCTTTTGAGTAAATTGTAACAATGATCCCTCAATTTTAATCAAATTGGAGCAATGGTCTATCAACTAAAAATCTACTACCATTGGTCTCTAAACTCATCTAAATGTGTAGCTATGATCATTTTCGTCAACTTCGTCAAAATTTTGTCAAAATAAGTTATATTGGAAGGATCATTGCTACAATTGAGTTAAAGTTGAGGGACTATTTCTCCAGTTGGATTAAAGTTGAGGAACCATTGGTAATGTATTTTTAGTTGAGGGACTATAGCTGCACGTTTTGATGAGTTGAGAGACCAATGATAATTGATTTTTAGTTGAGAGACCATTGCTCTAATTGAGTTAAAGTTAAGAAACAATTGTTACAATTTACTCTATTCTTTTAGGGGAGGTGAATTCTCGTGATGATGTGAAAAAATATCTCATACGAGAAATTTGTCAAAAGATTTCTAAGGAGTTGGTTTAATAGACCTTAACTTCCTTCGATTTTAACATTTTTTACAAGAAGCGACAACAAAATTCCATTAATGGACTGTAATAGTTACCAAGGTTACCACATGAGTGTATTTTCCAATTAAATTTAATGATATAGAGATAATTCGCACAAACAAGCATAAATAGTATTCACCAAATAACTAACATAAGCACGGAGTAAAATTCTCTCCCCTCCTATTACCATTCTCTTCCATCCCCTCCTCTCACACTCTTCTTTTTGTCTTATTCTCTATATAAATAATTCAAAACAAGATGTAGACGTGGCGTAATCGTAACCGTTTAAATATGAGGGGATGAAAGGGGAGAGAGATTAGAAGGATAGAGAATCCTACTCCCATAAGCACATACACTACCGGTACTAGCACAAGCACCAACATTATAGATTTACGGGAACTTTAACGAAAAGCTATTAACTATATTTTTACACTAAAAAGTCAATCCTTGTACTATTTACTTTATCATTTATTTTGTTTTTATTGTTAAAACTTAAAATTTTCAATTCATTTTCAGTAATTTTTTTTTAAATTTACCCCCAAAAAAATGACAGATCAACTTTAAGTACAATTAATTGAGTACATTTTTTCTGTCGAAGTCTAAAATAGTATTTAACTATATAAATAATGCTGATATTTTTTTTGTATAAATGCACAATTGTTGTCTTTCGATGTGCTCACATGGCCAGCAAAAAGGAAGAAAGAAATCTCAAAAATTGATGTGGACACAACTTCTTCACATGGATTGAGTGAAGTACTGAAATTATAATCTCATTAGCAGAGAGAGAGAGAGAGAGATCAAAGAAGGGAAAACCAAGCTGTCTCATCCGGAAGTGTATCTTCTCCGGATCCATGTTACTAGGATCCTAAAAATTATTGCATCTTAATCGATTATTGTATATTACATAGTTAATTTTCGTTAGATAATATTAATATTTAATTTTATATAAAAAAAATCAAATGATTTCTATTTCCTATTCGGATCCAAATCCGTCCCCTCCCCTTTCAGTTTTCTTCCCAAAGTACCAAGTGGCAACTTTCAAGTGCCCAATTCCAAGTTTCTCTCTTTCAACTCGGAACCCAATTCCAAGTTGAAGAAACAGAGTCTTCCTTTCAAACTGAAAGTTCAATGATCAATTTCTCCGATTAACACAAAACCCATAAAAAAAGATTCAAACCTTCTTTGGCATTGATTGGCAAATTTGCAAGAACTCATTAGTTCTGAAGAATTAAAAGAGAAGTGAAAAATGTGGAAGCTGAAGGTAGGGGCAGAGACAGTAGGAGGAGAAAGTGGAGGTCAGTGGCTGAAGAGTGTGAACAACCACTTGGGCCGCCAAGTGTGGGAGTTCCATCCAGAGATTGGAACCCCAGAAGAGCTTCAACAAATTGAAGATGCCCGCAAGGCTTTCTGGAACAATCGCTTCGAAAGGCGGCACAGCTCTGACCTCCTCATGAGAATTCAGGTTCTTTTTCACTCGGGTTTTGCCTTTTTTTTTATTTTTTATTTTTTATTTTTTATATTTCATTCTCTAGAAATTGAATATACTGCATATGGCTGGGAAAAGGGTATTTATTTATTAGTGAAATTTGTATGTAAACTATTTAAATTATCGTTGTGGTGTTCTGGATCATCGAATTATATATAAAATCAGTAGAACTGCTGAATTTGATAATGCTGTTGAACAAGATGGTCAGGTTTTTCACACTGCATTGTAGGCTTTCTTGTGTAGCATTAGGCTTTGTAAGTTTGAATGATGTTTTTCTTTCGAGTGATATGTGTTTCGGGTACCGTGTTCTCCAACTGAGCTCTTGGAGTGCTTTTGTATCAAACTTATAGCTGCCGGTGTGTTTTATCCATCCTTGCAATTAGTCTCCTAAATTATGCCTAATTTGTTAATCCCCTGCCAATATGAGCAAATAATTTTGGTTAGTTTAGGCCAAATCATATGAGTTCTGAGGTTGGTATTTGGGTTTAATTACCCATGTTTTGTAACCCTACTTTCCTTTTTTAAATGAGTGTTTTGTTCTTATTTCTTAAATGTAGTTTGCGAAGGAGAATCCACATGCCACTAATCTACCGCAACTCAAAGTTAAAGATCAAGAAGGGGTGAAGGAAGAGGCAGTGGCAACCACTTTACGAAGGGCTCTCAGTTTTTATTCAACAATCCAGGCGCATGATGGTCATTGGGCTGGGGATTATGGGGGTCCCATGTTTCTGCTCCCTGGTTTGGTAAGGGAGAAAACTAGTAATCACTATGTGTTTCCATCAATGCTTGTACCCTAAACACGGAAAACATAGATATCATGGTTAAATCTGAGAAATAAGTTTGACATTCCAAAAGATGGCTGCATGTCGTTATGGAACTTCACATCCTTTCTTCTTACTGAAATGATTAAATTCGTTATTATTTGGTCCAGTTGGTAATTGTTGGGAGACTAAGTATTACTCATCAATTGCAACAGGTCATTACACTTTCAATTACTGGAGCTCTAAATGCTGTGTTATCCAAAGAGCATCAACGTGAGATGTGCAGATATCTTTATAATCATCAGGCAGGAATGGTTTCTCATGAAATGATAGTTTTTCATTTTTTATTTTATTAAGGATGCTTTCCTTTCCATATAGAATTTCAGGTTACTTTCTCTCTGTTTGCTAATAAGATAAGAAATTTACGGATGAATTGTGTTTGCAGAATGAAGATGGGGGATGGGGTCTGCATATTGAGGGGCCAAGTACCATGTTTGGTACTGCTCTAAATTATGTTACTTTGAGGTTGCTTGGCGAAGGTGCGGATGATGGACAAGGGGCAATCGAACTTGCACGGAAATGGATATTAGACCATGGTGGCGTGACTGCAATTACTTCTTGGGGCAAAATGTGGCTTTCAGTATGAACTCTATGTTTATCTTGTTGGATTGTTCCCACGGTGTAGTCATTCAGAAATATTAGTTGACATGCATCTCTGATGATGATAGGTACTTGGGGCATATGAATGGTCTGGGAATAATCCACTGCCGCCTGAAGTATGGCTATGTCCTTACTCCCTGCCATTTCATCCAGGTCTCTCATCATTATTGGACATTTCATTTCGGTGCTTTAAGTTCATTCTAGGCAGGATAAGATAAATTCAAACCTCCTTTCATTAAAAATCTTGATTAAATAACAGAGGTCTTACTAGCATTAATATGTCCATAGACTTTTCCATGCTGTTAACTGCCTAACTTCTAATCTTTACGGTTTATGAATTTCAAATTTTACACTTACAGGAAGAATGTGGTGTCATTGCCGAATGGTGTATTTGCCTATGTCGTATTTGTATGGGAAAAGGTTTGTTGGACCTATCACAACCACAATCCGGTCATTGAGGAAGGAGCTTTATACAGTCCCCTATCATGAAGTTGACTGGAATAAAGCTCGCAATCTATGTGCAAAGGTTGGTAAGAAACATCTGCGCCTTCAATATACTCTGCTTCCTCCAGCTACCCTGCGTAAAGATCCCGTGTCTGTGAGTTTAATGAACATTCTTATCTTTCATAGGGTTAGTCACAGACTCACAGGTGAAATATATGATAGCTATTTATGAAAGTACAAATTTGATTTTAGGGTCCTGGACATGGTTAATTGTTGGATTACTTTCCTATAACTCTCCAAATACAATAAAACATGTTTTCCCTGCATCTATGTATATGTGCGCATGCATTTTTCCATCGAATTTTAGTTGTACAGGTAAATCTATTAATGACAATTCACTTGCATATGTTTTTGATGCTTACATGGGATGCTTTATACAATTTCTAGGAAGATCTATACTATCCACACCCAATGGTACAAGATATCTTGTGGGGGTCTCTTCACTATGTTTATGAACCTGTTTTCACACGTTGGCCTGCAAAAGAATTGAGGGAGAGTGCTTTGAAGACTGTAATGCAGCATATTCATTATGAAGATGAAAATACTCGGTACATATGCATAGGGCCTGTTAACAAGGTATGCATGCAGAATATATTTTATGCATATCATCATCTGCCAATAGATCTCATACATATTTTGCCATTGGAATTGCGCAATTGACATGTATTTTTGTCTTATAGATTGATTCGGTAAGTAGTTGCGTGATTCTTGATTGTCTATTTCCTAAACGATGTAGGTGTTAAATATGCTTTGTTGTTGGGCGGAGGATCCAAACTCAGAGGCATTCAAATTGCATCTCCCGAGAATCCCTGATTATTTGTGGATTGCTGAAGATGGCATGAAAATGCAGGTCAGTTATAGCATTAAATTATTTCGAACAGATTTTAAGTTCCTCCCTATCTCTTTCCACACTCCCTCTTTCCTACCTGATTGTTTCTAATTTAATGTTAGTTTTCCTTTTACTGCAGGGCTACAATGGAAGTCAAGCATGGGATACTTCTTTTGCCATTCAAGCGATTATATCAACTAACCTGGTTGAAGAATATGGACCTACTTTAAGAAAAGCGCATCAGTATATCAAAGATTCCCAGGTTTTCATAGGCAGAAATCGAACTGTATCATTCAACATTTATGATAATTATCGTTGCTCAACTAATATTTTGATTTGAAGGTCTTGGAAGATTGTCCTGGAGATCTGGATTATTGGTATCGTCACATTTCAAAAGGTGCTTGGCCATTCTCAACAGCAGATCATGGGTGGCCTATCTCTGACTGCACAGCTGAAGGACTGAAGGTAGCTTGAACACTCAACATTTCACATGCTGACATTGCTTTTCTTAATATTTTTTCTTTGTGCAGGCTGCCTTATTACTATCGAAACTTCCAACACAAACAGTTGGTGAATCATTGGATATGAAGCGATTTTATGATGCTGTAAATGTTACCCTTTCCTTACAGGTAATCACTGGCTGTACAGGAATTGAATCTGACCAGACATAATGTGGCAACCCGTATTCTTTATGATAAACTATATTTTCAAGAGAACTCTCCTTGTCTCTCGTCATATATGAAATGAAAAATATATCCTTGCTTAATTGACCATTTTATTATGTAATCTGTAAACTACGGTAAAAAATATTACTCTAATATCCATCAAAAAATTGGAAGCTATGGAGAAAGTGTAGGATATATAGTTATGAGAATATAAAAGAAAGACTGTACATGCAAGTATTTCTGTATGATATATGCACACATGCATGTTTAGTTCTGTCAAGCATGTCATGATTCTTAATCAGCAGCTCAAGTCTAAATTTGTTGACAGAATATTTACATGTTCCTGCTTTTTTGTTTTACAATTATTTAACTAATTCCTTAATCTTTGGGTTCTGCACCGCAGAATGACGATGGTGGTTTTGCCACTTATGAACTAACTAGATCGTATCAGTGGTTAGAGGTAAGTATCATTTATGAGCTTTTTTTATTTCGTTTTCTTCCTTCTATATGGATGATGATGAGATCATATGCATATGATTATTTGTATTCTATTTTCAGCTAATCAACCCTGCCGAAACTTTTGGTGACATCGTCATTGATTATCCGTACGATTTCTGTACACTACATTTTGAATTCTGTACATTTTATTCTATATCATGGAAAATGCCTGAAGTCATCTTGATTGGAACGGGGATGCAGATATGTTGAATGCACCTCAGCAGCAATTCAAGCACTTGCATTGTTCAAAAGGTTATGTCCTGGGCATAGGAGTGATGAAATAGAAAACTGCATTGCTCGTGCTGCAAAGTTCATTGAAACGATACAAGCAGCAGATGGATCTTGGTTTGTTTTTTCTTTCAATTAAAAATACATGCATACATATACGGGACATTTCAATGCGTGGTCTGGGTGTATGATGGCTCTATGTTTTTGGTTGTATAGGTATGGTTCCTGGGGAGTATGCTTCACCTATGCTGGCTGGTTTGGAATAAAGGGGTTGGTTGCTGCGGGAAGGACATACGAAGACTGCTCAAGCATCCGTAAAGCATGCGACTTTTTGTTATCCAAAGAGCTTCCTTCAGGTGGATGGGGAGAAAGCTATCTATCATGTCAGAACAAGGTTAATGATTCCTCAAATTTGAAATATACTTCGTTGTCTTTCATAGGCCCGGAGCTTACATTATTCCTCTATTATGACAAATCCTTCACTCAATTCTTGGTTTTCATTTGCATACACATTTGGCAAAATGTATGATCTACTTTCGACTTGCATAACTTAATGCCGACTGTTTGTGTGTCAGGTGTATACAAATCTCAAGGACAATAGGCCACATATAGTTCAAACTGCATGGGCTATGTTGGCCCTTATTGGTGCTGGGCAGGTACAACAAATTCATCACTCATTCTCCTTTCCATGTGATTTATCAAATTCATCCTTCTCCCATGGATACCGAATTTGGTGTAAATTAGAATTTAGAGGATTATTCATTTGCAGAATTTTTGGAACCTTTTTACAGATAACCGTTTGACATCCATATGTTGCTCACTTTAATACCTGTATTTCTTGTTATGTTCTCCTGCTTGAAAGGCTAAGAGAGACCCAACTCCGTTGCATCGGGCAGCTAGAGTACTAATCAATTCTCAAATGAAAAATGGAGATTTCCCTCAGAAGGTAAATTGGCAACTCTTTCCATAATGTTTCACACAAGAGTCTTTATACCCTCTTGACCGTGCAATCTACAATTACAAGCTAACATGGTTTTTTCTGTCTTCATAGAAATCCATTTGGTTTGGTTTGATTACAGACATGCTAACTGCAATTTTCAAAACATCTTGCCAATGTAGAAGAAAACTGTACAGAGAGAAATGCAGGTGTAAAGACCTTTAGTACTTTTCTAGGCTGCAGAAAGTAATTAAACCTTATAAATATATGTATAGCTTTTGGAGCAAGTAATATAAGTAATTAGTGTTATTCAAATAGGCAAATTGAACAATCTTAAGTGTTGAGAATATAAATCCCACATCGGGGAAATGAGGGACCTTGCATCTTATAAGTAAGTGGGTTACTCCTCTTGTTTCCAATTGATTTTATGGTGGAACCTCAACGTTATTCATGCTATCAAAGTAGGTTGTCCATGTGTGAAGATCTACGGGCACACGTGCTCCACGTCACACGATTTGTGTTGTCCATGTGTTAGGCTTGAAAGTTCGCCACACATGAGGGATGTGTTGAGAGTACGTATTAATCACACATCGAGGACAAAAGAGACCTTGAATGTGCTTATAAATTGTTGGGCTACTTTTCATATTACCAATTGGTTTTACAGTAGAACCTCCACTTTCTTCATTGAGTATATATGTACCGGAAACCAAGATCTTAGAGAGTAAATCTCATGCAGGAAGTTTGTAACTATGATTACCACTTACGAAGGCTATATGACCTCAATAACGTTTACACTTCCCATACAGGAGATCACTGGTGTCTTCAACAAGAACTGTATGATCAGCTATTCAGCCTATCGAAACATTTTTCCCATTTGGGCCCTTGGAGAATATCGTTGCCAAGTATTGGAGGCTCTCTGAATGATGTCTGTTTATTGTTCAACGCTTAACACTTCGGATAATGAACTGTTGTTTATAAACCTGTATGAGAGCTCCTTAAATTCAGCTCAAAACAATGTAATTCAATTGCTAACATATTTCATAATCTTATTGTTATTAATTTCCCACTGGCTCGGGTGTTCACACCACCACCTTCCTTGTGTTTGTCGTTCCCGGCTCCGTTGCCTGTGGTATGTAATTTCCCACTGGCTTCCTTTGTTTTGTGGTTTAGATCTTTGTTGTGGCTGTTAGTGGATGTTGAAGATTTCTTATTTTCCGATTTTGGGGCTTGGAGTGACTTGATCTCTGGCGTCTCCTGGAGGTGTTGGTTCGTGCTGGGTTGGAGGCTGCTCAGTTGGAGGTGCTCCGAAGGCGGCTGGGATGGTAGGCTGCTAGTATATATTTGTAATATTGTGTTATCAAATCATTGAATTACAATTCTATATGGTATTACTAGTTTTAGGTCCCCTTTTCCTAGTACAACCCTAGCCTCCTTCCTCTTTCTTCCCAATTTGCCGTCCCCTCTAAGTTAATATTCCCCAAATCGTTTTTCCTTTGCCGTGCCTACCTACTCCCTATTCAGGCTACATTGTAAGTTAATTACAATTCTCCATGCACTTTGAATCCGGGCTTTTAAGCTTTTGTCCGTTTCGGATTGCAAGTTCACCTTACATGGTCATAGCCACCAACCCCACATGTTCGAAATGGCGCTAGGTCACGAAGATTGAGTGCGGGTTTAAGATGCCACTAGCCGAGGAACTCGTCATTCATTTTAAACCACTAGGCCTTTATTTTTTATTTATTTTTACTTATTGTCTTGGTCCAAAATATTACGCTTGACAATTTCTTTCACAATTTGTTAACTCCACATGAAATGACACGAAATTAATAGGTTACGGTTCATCCGTTAACAAGTCGGGTGGTTATCAGGTCACCCATTAAGAATCACTTTATAAGTCTAGTCATTGTCGGGTCACCCGTTAAAAACCTAAATAAGAAATAGTTTGTGAGATCTAGACATGACATGATAACTTTTTGCATGACCCTTAACTTGACACGAAATGACACTATCTATTAACAAATCAGGTCATTATTGAGTTACATGTTAAAAACGCGTTAAGATAACAAGTTTGATACGATAAAACCTGTTAAGATAACGGATATGACATGAAACAACAAATACAACTCGTTTACAAGGTCTACAAAATAGCATAAAATTAAATATACTAATTAATCTGTATAGTTATAATGTTGTCAGCAAACCAATTTATTACTGTAGAGATGTTCTTACTTAATAGAGGTGTGGCTACACAAATTATTTTTTTAACTCAGTCATACTTTAAAAGTTGTATGAATACAAAGAAATACATTAGTAGTGGAACATGTCAATTTCAAGATGCTGACATTGAAAAAAGAGAAATCGCCTATTCTCTAATAGCTAATGATTGTATGTATAATATTCTCTTTAATGTCACAAGTTTCATGCCAACAACAAGGTTACGACGAGTTATTATGTACACACAAGCTCAAAAACAAGACATTTAACTCTTAAGAATAAATTATTATCTCAAACCACTTTTTATCTAATTTTATTTGTAACGTTGCATATTTTAAAAGTTATTGACAATTTATTACTAGAGAGATAATAAACACACATCATTTCTCTCCTAATTTTATTTGTATTTTAATGTGCTTTATAAATTTTTAATTATGTGAGATTAAGTACTATGGCTATTGTGGTAACTAGTAAGGTTTTTTTAGTAGTTCATAATTATCAAACCGACTTTTTTTTAACGGATTGAACCGAGTTACCCACATCTAAATCCGTTAAGAACGGGTGACTCAATAGCGACCATATTAGTTATCGAGTTGAACCAAAATTCGTTATTTTATCATTTTTGTGTCGTGTTAATGGATCATGTAAAAAATTACCAGGTCTATTACTAAGCCAGTTCTCAATCTAATAAGGGCTTGGACCTTTTTCCCTTCTTGTTAGTCCGAGTCGTACTATAATAAGGACTTGGTTGGATGGATTTGATTGGCCTCATCCCAAGTTGGCCAAGCACATTCCAAGTTGTTGAAGGATTTCATCTTTTCAGGTAACAACTATTTCATTAATCAAATAAAACGAGAAACATTATCTATTAAGAATCATTTCATGGTTTTTTCATAAACTTATTATTATTAAAAAAAAAGGGAGAGTTTAAAATTATTACAATAATTTAGGGAAGAGGGAAGTTTCGAACCCAAGGCGTAGGGATGGAAACCCAACACCCTATCTACTGGGCTATTGGACCTTATAAACACAACAAAAAGATAATACAAAACCTACCCCCACATAACCACATCTAACTAAAAGAATGATAGCACTAAAGAAGACAAAACCTTATATCACTTTCTAATGAACTTGCAAAATACGACGCTTATTCGGCAATTTCTAATGAACTTGCAAAATACGACGCTTATTCGGCAATATGAGAGATCATGAAGATGTCATCATAGTCCTTTGCCCAAAAAAAAAAAAAAAAAAAAAAAAAAAAAAAAAAAGCAAGGACAACGAAATCACAACTAAAACAATACAAAAAAAAAGAAAAAAAAAAAAAACAAACAAACAAACACACGACATAAAACAAACTTTTAGAGGTATGATTCCTCAATCACGGGAGACCCACACCTAACCAACAAAAACAAATAAGCTCAAGACATAAACACGATGAGCCGGACTTAACACCATCAAGAAACACAAGGTAAACATTTACCATCATCTGAAAACTTTGCAAAGACAAGAAAAAATGATTGTGAATTTCTCGAACAACTGCAATGGCCCCGCGAAAGAAAGACCTCACCACCCTTTAATGTTGCAATCGTTGACAAAAACCTGCTTTGAGTGACTTCCAACAAACGTCGAGTTTTCTCCTTAATTATAATCTTTGCCAAGAGCACAAACCACAAAATTACCACCTTAGACTTGAAAAACAATTCACTTTAAGATCCAGGATTAAGCATTAGGTCATAACCTCTACAAAACATCTCCTCCTCAGAAGACCACAACTACAACCACAAAGGCTTCCTTGAAAAGTGAGAGAGTGACCACTATTAAAACATGAAAAGAAAGAGAAGGAAGGGATGAAAAAGGATTGCCGCTGATACCAAGGCCAAGGGTTGGGGTCAGCGGTAGGTTTTTCTTTCTTTGGGTTTTTTTTTCTCTTGCACCTAGGGGTTTTTAGGGGCTGGTTGAATTTTGATGTTGTTGGTGAAGGATTTCATTTCAAAAACGTGAAAGGTAGAAACCTAAAATCATAATAGGATTTAAATTTGGGTGTAGAGAGCGGAGTATACAACTCTAAATAATTTGATGATGTCACACATATTATGTTCAAAATACATTCTTTATTTATCTAAGTCTTCAAGCCAACTTTATTTGCATTTCCGGAAAGTTACCGAGGGATGAGAACTTTTATGTTTCTTTGATTATTTGCCTTATGTTTGAGGGACTTTCGAAGTTTCGGAGCATTTTATTCTAATATAAAAAATACA
The DNA here is from genome assembly GCF_041283825.1 of Pyrus communis. Classification (NCBI taxonomy): domain Eukaryota; kingdom Viridiplantae; phylum Streptophyta; class Magnoliopsida; order Rosales; family Rosaceae; genus Pyrus; species Pyrus communis. The sequence continues at coordinate 10,428,595 of NC_142573.1, forward strand.
CTACGGAACATTATCAATAAATTACTCAATCAATGAAAAAAAAATAGAAATGCAATATAAAGACACTAAACAAAGACCTTCAAAATGACACTTTGGGGTCATTTGAAAGTTCTCTCAAATTTATTGCATATAATCATTTTCAAGTTCTTCCATCCTATTTTTGTACGTGTTACAATCTTAACAAATTTATTGCCTAAATTCCTGGGAAACCGATCTATTTATGCTGCATGCAAGAGCACAGAATGCCTAATTAGGCTTTGGAAGGCAATGGAACCCGCTTGCGGTATTCTGCAAGAGCCCACAGCGGGTGGATGTTTCTATAAGCTGCATAATGTAGCATGCAGTTCTTCATGATCACTCCAGTGATTTCCTGCCATATATAATTAGTGATTAGAAGTTATAAAACGTTGCAAGTAAAAATTGGAGCATACGTATACGTAACACAATATGTTATTTTGTGTTTCATCTTTTTTGCTCGTCAAGCTTGCAATGCAAGTAATGTAAGGGAAATATTTTTGGTTGGAATAGATGTTACAGTAAGCAAGATACCTGCTGAGGAAAATCACCATTTTCCATCTGTGAATTGATTATCAAATTTGCTGCACGATGAAGAGGTGTGGGGTCTCTTTCCGCCTGTCCTGCATGAATTAAACCCATCATAGCCCAAGCTGTGTGTACTAAATTTTATCGGTTTCCTTCAAGAGGAACATACTCCTGTATCACCCACCACAGAGTGAAATATTTTAGTCTAAGACAATGAGATTAACTAAGAAACTTGGAGCTAGCTTCAAACATAATCCACCTCCCATATTTTACCTTTTTTGGACATGAAAGGTAGCTCTCTCCCCAACCACCGTTCTCTTTCTGGATTGTGAGTAAAAAACCTAATAGCTTTGCGTATAACTGCACAATTGTTGAAAGTCTTGCCAGCAGCTGTTAACCCTCCAAGAGCAAACTAGGTACCATATGTGAAGCAAACTCCCCAATTCCCGTACCTGTGCAAATGTTCTTAACTAAGTTCTTTTTTTGCTCCAGTTGTTAATCAAAGAAATGTATATAATCAAATTTTGATTTAAAAATATGATATACCATGAACCATCTGCCATTTGTGTATTTTCGAGGTACTGTGCTGCATTGGTAATAAATTGATCAATCTCTTTCTTCCTGTGGCCAGGGTACAACTGCTTAAACAAAACTAACGCCTGAATTGCAGATGAAGTACATTCAACATATTCATGCTCAACCACAATGTCGGCGAAGAATTCTGTAGGATTCAACAACTGGGGAGAAAAAAGAAGAGATAATATCCAGTAGGTATACTAATTAATAACGCCTTAAAAAACTTTAGTTTCATACGCATCAGACTAAGTTCAACAACATGACTCCAATTCTTTAAAATTCTTACTTCTAACCATTCTGCTGCTCCTGCTGGTTCCCAGGCCGCTAATTCTTACTCTACAATGAGCCATAAAAATGAAATTTTTAATGAGTAGAGAGACCTGATAGACCATGCAGCGAAGAACAAATGTCTTGAAATGCTAAAAGGTTTTTAAAGTAAGGCAGCCATGCATAGATCCAAATTTGATTACGGCAGGGAAACAAAATTCAACTCAAACTCATATATATGACTGACAGACATAATAGTTGTCACCTGTAGGGAAATTATGACATTGACAGCATCATATAACCTCTCAGGTTCCATTTTTTCACCAACCGTCTCTGGTGGCATCATTGATAAAAGCAGGCAACACTGTAGAGGGTGTTGTAGTGAGAAATATAGAAATAACATTTAAGGTGGATAACTAAGTTGAAGTATTTGTTACCTTTAAACCATCTGCAGTGGAATCAGAAACTTGCCATCCATGGTCTTGATCAGAGTTAAAATAACCGTTAAATCGTGATTTTTTGTTGATAACCATTGAAATGTTTTGTCCTGTTACTTGATCTCTGAATGTTTGTTTTTTACGATTTTTGGAGTATGCGATCTTAAAGCATATACAAACAAGTTTGATGGTTGGATTGTTAAAATTAATTTCGTAGAATGCGTATACCATCAAAACGATAGATTCACTAACACTTAGAATTTATTTATACTTTCATTAAGTATAACATAAGATTTTGTTGTATCCACTAGGGTAAATATTTTAAATTAAAGATCGAATTCATTCATTGTATTCATACAGGGTCAAGGAGTGTAACTGTAAAAAATCATTAAAATCGGAGTTAAAATAACCGTTAAATCGTGATTTTTCGTTGATAACCGTCGAAAAGTTTTGTCTCATTACTTGATCTCTGAATGTTTGTTTTTTGCAATTTTTGGCGTATGCGATCTCAAAGTATATACAAACATGTTTGATGGTTGGATCGTTAAAATTAATTTCGTAGAATGCGTATCCCATCAAAACAGTAGATTCACTGACACTTAAGAGTTTATTCATACTTTCATTAAGTATAATATAAGATTTTGTGGTATCCACTAGTGTAAATATTTTAAATTGAAGATCGAGTTCATTCATTGTATTCATACAGGGTCAAGGAGTGTAGCTGTAAAAAATCATCAAAATCGGAGTTAAAATAACCGTTAAATCGTGATTTTTCAATGATAACCTTGGAAAAGTTTTGTCCTTTACTTGATCTTTGAATGTTTTTTTTTCGCGATTTTTAGCATATGCAATCTCAAAGTATATACAAACAAGTTTGACGGTTGGATCGTTGAAATTAATTTCGTAGAATGCGTATCCCACCAAAACGATAGATTCACTAACACTTAAGAGTTTATTCATACTTTCATTAAGTATAACATAAGATTTTGTAGTATCCACTAGTGTAAATATTTTAAATTGAAGATCGAGTTCATTCATTGAATTCACATAGGGTCAAGGAGTATGGCTGTAAAAAATAATCAAAATTGGAGTTAAAATAACCGTTAAATCGTGATTTTTCAATGATAACCGTCGAAAACTTTTCTCCCGTTATTTGATCTCTGAATGTTTGTTTTTTGCAATTTTTGGCGTATGCGATCTCGAAGTATATACAAACATGTTTGACAGTTGGATCGTTGAAATTAATTTTGTAGAATGCGTATCCCATCAAAATGATAGATTCACTAACACTTAGAGTTTATTCATACTTTCATTAAGTATAACATAAGATTTTGTAGTATCCACTAGTGTAAAAAATATTTTAAATTGAAGATCGAGTTCATTCATTGTATTCACGTAGGGTTAAGGAGTGTAGCTGTAAAAAAATCATCAAAATCGGAGTTAAACTAACCGTTAAATCGTGATTTTTCATTGATAACCGTCGAAAAGTTTTGTCTCATCATTTGATCTCTAAATGTTTGTTTTTGCAATTTTTGGCGTATGCAATTTCAAAGTATATACAAATATATTCGACGGTTGGATCGTTAAAACTAATTTTGTAGAATGCGTATCCCATCAAAATAATAGATTCACTAACACTTAAGAGTTTATTCATACTTTCATTAAGTATAAATAAGATTTTGTGGTATCTACTAGTGTAAATATTTTAAATTGAAGATTGAGTTAATTCAATGTATTCGTATAAGGTCAAGGAGTGTAGCTGTAAAAAATCATCAAAATCGGAGTTAAAATAACCATTAAATCCTAATTTTTCATTGATAACCGTCGAAAAGTTTTCTCCCGTTACTTGATCTTTGAATGTTTGTTTTTTTTCAATTTTTGGCATATACGATCTCGAAGTATATACAAACATGTTTGACGGTTGGATCGTTGAAACTAGTTTCGTAGAATGCGTATCCCATCAAAACAATAGATTAACTAACACTTAGAGTTTGTTTATACTTTCATTAAGTATAACATAAGATTTTATGGCATCCACTAGTGTAAATATTTTAAATTGAAGATCAAGTTCGTTCATTGTATTCATATAGGGTCAAGGAGTGTAATTGTAAAAAATCATCGAAATTGGAGTTAAAATAACCGTTAAATCGTGATTTTTTGTTGATAACCGTTGAAAAGTTTTGTTCCGTTACTTGATCTCTGAATGTTTTTTTTTTGTGATTTTTAGCGTATGCGATCTCGAAGCATGTACAAACAAGTTTGATGGTTGGATCATTGAAATTAGTTTTGTAGAATGCGTATCTCATCAAAACGATATATTCACTAACACTTAAGAGTTTATTCATACTTTCATTAAGTATAACATAAGATTTTATGGTATCCACTAGTGTAAATATTTTAAATTGAAGATCGAGTTCATTCATTGTATTCGTATAGGGTCAATGAGTGTAGTTGTAAAAAAATCATCAAAATCAGAGTTAAAATAACCGTTAAATTGTGATTTTTCATTGATAACCGTCGAAAAGTTTTGTCCCCTTACTTGATCTCTGAATGTTTTTTTTTTTTTCGATTTTTTGCTGATGCGATCTCGATGCATATACAAACAAGTTTGACAGTTGGATCGTTCAAATTAGTTTCATAGAATTTGTATCCCATCAAGTTTAATGGTGTGTATGTGTGTGTATTTATTAAGTAGATTTAAATTTATTTATTTTTTAGGGTTATAAAATTATAAAATTAATATTTTGCTTATCGTGTATCGTGTTACCTTTGTGTATATTCGAACCAACCTGTTATCTTAACAGGTGCTTATCGGGTTACCCGATAATAACCCGATTCGTTATCGTGTCGACCCGAACACCTATTAATTTCGTGTTGTGTCGGATCGAATTATCGGATTGTGTCAAAAATTACCAGACCTAATGCTAGTGTGTTCCTTGAATGCACCACAACGTACTCTAATATCCCAGCGATACAAACAATATCCTTTAACTTAAAAATGCATAGAAGGTACAAATGTGTGAATAGCGTTGGACCCTTTTAACTTTTGATCTATGGGAAGTAATTTTTGGCATATTCTTTTCTTACATTCTATATGTTTCCTCAATCTAATGACAAGAAAAAAAAAGTTGGTGAGCAGTAAATGAAAGAAATGTGCTACAAAATTCATTTCCCTTAATCTGTTTGTATTGGACTTTCATTTTTCATTGTCGAATATCAATTGAAATAAGAGAAATGCTAAAGAGATTCTTTCAAAAGTGGAATCTTCATGAACTTCCTACCATTTCATATTTTTAGCATAATGTTTTATAAGGTTAACTCGAAAATTAACATTAAATTGTGAGGTTACAGAGAGTTCATAGAAAGTCTCTATTTTGAGAGAGTCACCTTAGTATTTCTCTTGAAATAATTTGAGGTGGAGAGAAATTATTACTTAAGAAAGAGTAGTCATCGTTAAAGCTTATTAACTTGGGAGTTGTTGCAAAGGGTTTCCTTAATTGATTAATGGTATTTATTATAGCACTCGAGATTTTGACTTTGATTTTTCCTCTCTAATATTTTTTATATAAAGTATTTGGCGGTTGTTATTAGCATTCTCCAATGTTATCTTACACTTTACCCAAGTGTATTTTCTTCCTTGATTTTATAAAGGATTGTTATTTTTAAAGTCCCGCTAATATCTCTTTATTTAACCAGTAGCATTATCCTTAGTATTTGGTTTGCAAGTTTTACACTAGGCCTTCGGGCTCCTCTCGGTCTTATTAGAGCAGCTCCAGCGTGGACATTTGCCCTATGGACTGGCTACAATTGCATGCCAAAGTGGCTCTAGCCCATTTGAGCTATTGGGTTGAGGGGGAGTCCAGTTTGACTTGAAATTAAGGAGCTTTGTTTGGCGGGTGCACAAAAAGTTGTAATTAGGGGTGGTTTGATATGGAATCCCAAACCGAAAATGGGATCCCGAATCCCAAGCAGAAAATTTTCAGGAATTTGAACACCAATCTCGAACCAAAATTTCGGTATTCCCAAAATATTATCGGTCTTTCGGGATGGGTCAGAATTCCTGAAATATTTTCACAATTCAATTAAAAATAGCTTGCACTTCCATGTTGCAACTTTGCTTGTTCCAAATCTACACAGTGCACACCAATTCTTAACTTCAATTTGGTATGAAAGCAATTCACACACATACACAATCTGCAGACACACACACACACAGTGAATCAGTGGAGAGTGAGTGAAGGTCGAGAGAGAGAGAGACATAGTGAAGGTCACGAGAGAGAGAGAGAGAGAGAGAGAGAAAGACAAAGTGAAGGTCGAGACTCGACTGGGTGGGCGGAGAGTTTCAAGCTCAAAGTGAAAGACTAAAAGGGTTGGAGGGTTGATAGAGAGAGAGGTGGCTTAGTGGCTGCTTCAAGAGTTGAATGAGACGCAAAGAGAGTGTGAGATATGGGTTTAAACTCAATATATTCTAACTTCGGTTCGGTTCGGGATTACTAAACAAGTCAAATGGTGAGACCGATTCCCATACCAAATGGTTCGGGATGTGTACCGGAATTTTTGGGATTTTTTCAGTTTGGTCTCAAAAAAATTTCGGTACGGTTTGGGATTTTCAGGAATTTTTTCTAACCCTAGTTGTAATAATAATAATAATAATAATAATAAAAATAAAAAATAGAACTTTTTGTCAGTCTTGTTTCTAGTACTGGCAAGTTTTCATTTTCCTATCTAATGGGCAACACCAATAAATTTTTAGGGTTTATTAAAATTTAATTAGTAATAACATCTCATCATAATTTTTTTAAAGGAAAATTAGTATTTGGTCATTAGTTACTAATGTTCATTGACTAAGATCTTATGAATTTACATGTAAGTTATATAATTTTTTAAAATAAAAACTATTAATTGATTTTAGGGTTTTAATACTCACACCCTTATTAAACTCCTAATTAAGTTTCAATTCAAATCATTTTCGCCACCTAGTACTACAATCTAACAATATTCCTCTTTACTTATAAATGAGAAGTCTTAGGTTCAATTATTGCTAATGAATTTGAACCACATTATTAGCAGTTTATTATGAAGTTTAGCCCATTGTTAAAAAAAAAAACATTTTCAAAATAAAAAAATAAATTAGAATAAGTTTGTATCCATTAATTAAGATTTTTAATTTTTAAAATTTAAATCTATCCATTCATATAATATATATATATATATATATATATATATATATATATATATAATCCTAAATATACCCATTCTTAAATATATCAATTTGTTATATGTAAAATCTGTCATTTTTAAATATATAAAATGTACCCATTTTTCAATATAAAATACATTCAAGTTTTTTTAATCCATTTTTTAAACTTATATGGGTACATTTTATTTCTTTGATTTGAGAATGTATCATTGTCAAGTTTAATCGAAGAAATTTAATAATGTTACTAAGCCTAATAACTTTTTTTTTCCATGGTTTTGAAAAATTTACCCATGTTTTAGTACAATAATTTTTTGGTTAGTTTTGATGATTGTACTCATGTTTCTATATACAATATATTGGAGAATATACTTTATCTTTTAATATATTTAATCCCACAAATTATGGGTTTTATTTAAAAACTCATTAACATAAACAACTATGAATTTTAATTTTTTAATTTAAAAAAAATATAATAACTTACATAGAAATATATTATCACATTAATGTCAAGGCTTTGATAAAAAACTAAAAACGAACAAGATTTCAACCAATAAACATTGATAGTTAGGAATTGCATCCAAAGTCTCCCATTTTTTAACCATCACTTCAATCCTCTCATCAGATTCGCTTTTAATTCTGTGTTCACTAACTAGCAGTTCCTAAGACCATCTCTAATGGTTGGGCTAAAAGTCAAATTTTTTAGCCCGAAAAATTTAGCTTTTAGCCCAAAAACAGTTTTTCTACTCCAATTGTTCTACTCTAAAATTTTAGCCCGGGATTATTAAAGAATGAACTTAGGCTATTTTTTTTGTTAAATTAAATTTTTTTTTTAAAAATAAATATGTAGACTATCGTAAATTAATTTTATGAATATTTTAATCTAAAAAAATTTAAATTCCAATAAATATTGGGTAGAGTCCACCCCGATTTCTGGGCTAAATTTCGGGGGGAATTTGGCATTGATTTAACATTTAGCATTTAGCTCAAAATTTCCCCTTGGGTTGGAGTGGGTTTGGGGGGAAATTTTGAGGTATAATTTAGCTTTTAGCCCACCAGTAGAGTTCATCTAAGGGAGAAGAACCTGAAACAGACAATTCCCTCATTTAAAGTTGAGGATGGAGAGGAAATCACACATGGAAAGGCCACAACTTCATTGAGAAGGTTTGTCCACTTCTTTTCAACTTTGCAGGCTAGTGATGGCCATTGGCCTGCTGAAAATGCCGGCCCGTTGTTTTTTCTTCCTCCTTTGGTGAGTATTTAATTTCTATTTTCTCATACGTTGTAATCTCTCATTTATATTGGATTGTTTTCTTAGCACTCGACATATTGTTGAATATGTCCCACATACTAAAAATATTTCAGACTTACTTTTTAACTAAATATTATCTTAATACACCACACATTCCATACACCCCACACCAAAATCCACATCAAGTTCTTCATCTTGTCCCCAAAAAATAATTTAAAGTCTGTCTTCAGCACATTTGCAATCTCTAATAAAACTTTGTGGAAAAAAGAGAGAAGGGAAACGAACATTTGCAACCTCGAAATATCAGTTTTGACTACTGTATTCTTTATTTGTTGCTTCTTCTTTTCCAGTACTGTGAAAAATCACTTCGGTTCGAGGAGTTCATCAAAACCCATATCGGCCGTAGTCTTTAATTCATGAATAATGCATTTCAGTTGATCAAGAGACATAATACAAATTAAATTAACAATAACTAAAATGAGCAATAAGGGAAAGAACGGGAAAAAAAAAAATCAAAATCTTTTTAAATGATTTGGGGTGTAGGAAGAAAATAATTGTTTTTGTCCTAACTTTTTAAGGCATGAATAGTCATTTTATACAATTCATTAAACATTAAATGTCACATTCCGGCCTGGGCCCCCACCACATCCTTAGCTCGACTCCACCGTAGCACAATATTGTTCGCTTTGGGCCCCTATCACACCCTGAAGGTTTTTTTTATGGGAACTCACACGAGAACGTCCCAAGGGGTCACCCATCCTGGGATTGCTCTCGTGCAAACTCGCTTAACTTCGGAGTTCCTACGAAACCCTGAAGCTAGTGAGCTCTCAAAATGTCTCGTGCTATATGGAGGTGGGCATCTACATATAGCATAGAAGATCCATTCTCCTGGGCGATGTGGGATTTAACATTAAATATTGAGTAGAGTGTATTCAACAATTTGTAATGTGCTAATAAAAAAAAAAATAAAATAAAAAAAAAAAAAAAAAAAAGGAAAACTAACGAAAAGTCAAACAAAAAAAAAACTTTAATTTTAATGAGCAATGTTAGGTAAATTAATTTTTAGCCTAAAAATCATCTGATGTGCCTCCAATAGAAAATAAGCACATTAATCAACATTTAAGAAATAATATAGTCATCAATGAACATGTCATATGATTTACAAAATATAGTTTAAATATATGATATCTTTAGCATTACCCAATGTACATGGAAAGAAAAAAAATGTTGTCGACTTTCAAAAATTGAAAGGAATAATTTAGGTTTGTCTCTTTGACTAAGTATAAACCTCATGTCAACTTTCAAAAATGTGCAACCAATAGGATAATCGTAAACCTATGATATCAGCATTTGTCTTGCTGGTTGCTAGCCCCAAATAACAACTCTTTTTATCAAACAAATCCAAAACCTTTGTGCTATCTGTTTTCAAGCCATAACATTTTCCATTTTTAAACCAACTATGAAAACACTTTATTTGCAATCCCAGGTTCCCGTTTTGGGGCTTAAAAATAAATAGCATATTTTCTCGAGTTTTTACCTAAATTCTAATTTTTGGGAATTTTGGTAATTATTTTTTTCAATTTTTATTCAAAATTTGCAGGTCATGTGCACTTACATTACAGAGCATCTTAATACTATGTTCCATGTAGAACACCAAAAAGAAATTATGCATTACATATACTATCATCAGGTACATTATATATATTTGATATTTTTTCCACACAAATTGGATCAAATTATAATTTTTCAAAATGTGCTTATTTGTGTTAAACTACTAACAAGGGTTGCAGTTAAGTTGGCCAAGAGTTTTCACTTCTGCATTCGAAGTAAGTCCCGCTTGTATAAAAGAAAATACTGAATAATAATGCTAATTAATGTGTTGGATATTTCAGAACCAAGATGGTGGTTGGGGATTACACATTGAAGGACACAACACCATGTTCTGCACAGCTCTCAACTACATTTGTATGCGTATTCTTGGAGAAGGACCTGATGGTGGCCAAGACAATGCTTGTACAAGAGCTAGACAGGGGATTCTTGATCATGGCAGTGTTACCCACATCCCCCCTTGGGGTAAAACTTGGCTTTCGGTATGCCTATCTGCACCACTAAGACCAACTGTTTTTATTAGGCTTCAGAAAACTGTTGTTCTTAAATTTCACTATAACTATAGCAAATCGTCAACATATTGATACCTTATCTATGCAATGTATGGTTGAATTATTTGGAATATTTACTATTGATGGCTGGGCAATATCGACAATGTATAAAGATCGTATAACTTTCAATGATGTTAGATAACATAATTATTGATACACTATAATAGTTGTGGGCCCCTATTATTATATGTAATAGGATTTGTCTGGATTAGAGTTGCAATCTAAAAGGAAAAGATAGATGCTATATGTCATATTTAACTTCAAGTGTAGTGGTGCAAATTATACCATATGTATCCAATGCATACATTGATACATAATCAAATAATTGTTTTAAACTTTTAGCATTTGTTTTCTGTGGAGAAAGATTCAGTAAACTTTAGAATTAAACATTACTCTTATATCTTCTAAAGGTAGAGTTCCTCCTTTTTCACTCTAGATTAATATGACTTTACATATAGTACACCAAATCACTTATAACCCTAACTATTTCAGTATATTGAAGAGTGATCGAGCCATATTTGACAGTGTTTGTCTAAATTGCATTTATTCTATCCATGCAATGAGGCTTTCTTTCGTTGGAAGTATAATGCGACTAGTTGCTGCTGTTCTGGTGCTATTTGAGAACCTTGGTGTGTTTGAGTGGTCCGGAAGCAACCCAATGCCCCCAGAGTCTTAGGCTCTGCCTTCATTTCTTCCTATGCATCCAAGTTAGCACAATTCCGGACTCCACAAGTACAAATAATTCAATATTTCACATGTTGATAGATTTAATTAGTCTCTCTCTACCTATATATAGTCTGCTTTTTTAATCTCTTCTACATCATGCAAATGCAGCAAAAATGTTGTGCTACTGTAGGATGGTTTACATGCCTATGTCCTATTTATATGGGAAAAGATTTGTTGGTCCAATCACACCTCTCATACTACAATTAAGGGAAGAACTCTATGCTCAACCTTGTGACGAAATCAACTGGAGGGAGTGCGTCATCACTGCGCTAAAGTGAGTTTAACTTGATTAAGATATCTAATTAGTTAATGTTTTCTTGTTTAGGTACATAAACTGATTGCACTAATTTGAATGCAGGAGGACATCTACTACCCTCATCCTTGGATACAGGACTTTCTGTGGGATAGTCTGTACATATGTACGGAGCCTCTTCTTACTCGCTGGCCATTTAACAAGCTGATTAGGAAAAGGACTCTCGAAGCAACAATGGAGCATATTCATTACGAAGATGAAAACAGCAGAAACATTACAATTGGATGTGTGGTAAAGGTCTTATGCATGCTGGCTTGTTGGGCTGAAGATCCAAATGGGGATTATTTTAAAAAGCATCTTGCCAGGATACCAGATTATTTATGGGTTGCCGAGGATGGGATGAAGATGCGAGTTGGTACACATTTTGTTAATACAGTATATGATACGATGATTTGTTGTCTACCCTTTTTTCTGTTTGAAACGTTTACTCTTCTAAATCATTGGAAAACATTATAAGGTGATACATTTTCTTAATACATGCAGAGTTTTGGCAGTCGACAGTGGGATACTGGTTTTGCCATTCAAGCTTTGCTTGCTTCCAATCTGTGCACCCACGCTCGCTAGAGGACATGACTTCGTCAAGAAATCTCAGGTTCGTTTTTTATTTAGTCAACTGAACTTTCCTGTTTATTTTTTTTTTTTTATTTATTATTTTTTTTTGTGAAACGTATATGTGCATTGATTAATTTGTTCTCACTAGTGATTTTTTTGTAATCGAATTGTAAAGGTTAAGGACAATCCATCGGGTGACTTCAAAAGCATGCACCGCCACATTTCCAAACGATTGTGGACTTTCTCTGATCAAGACCATGGATGGCAAGTTTCTGATTGCAATGCAGAGGGTTTAAAGGTAACAAATACTTCAACTTAGTTATCCACCGTAAATGCTATTTCCATTTTTTACACCGTAAATGCTACTTTTATCGATGATGCCACCGGAGCTCGTTGGTGAAAAAATGGAACCTGAGCAGTTATATACGATGCTGTCAATGTCCTAATTTCCCTACAGGTACAACTATTATGTCAATCAGTCATATATACGAGTATGAGTTGCATTTTGCTTCCCTGCGTAATCAAATTTTGGACCTAATGCATGCTGCCTTACTTTAAAAACCTTCAAAAACTTGTAGCATTTCAAGACATTTGTTCTTCACCGCACGGTCTATTAGGTCTCTCTACTCATTACAGATCTCATTTTATGGCTCATTGTAGAGTAAGAATGGTGGTTTAGCTGACACGCCCCGATCTCGATATTTCCCGAATACCAGGATAGGCAGTGTTGGCCGACATCGTTAACGGTCAGAGTTAACGGGTCACGGCTCCGGGTCGGACCAGGTCAAACGGGTCTAGGCTTCGGGTTGGACCGGGTTTAGGGTTTTAGGTAAACGGGCCGAAGGCCCTGGTTCTCACATGGCCCGAAGGCCTAACTGAAAGGGCTTGAAGCCTTGGTTTCCTCACATGGGCCTGGGTTCACAAGGTTTCCAATTGGGCTGGGCTTTTAGGCCTGGCCAGCTTGTATTTGGGTTTTAAGGAAATAAAAACAAAATAATTTAAAAAGGGTTTTGGGTTGGGTTTTCGAACGGGCCTAAGGCCCGAGGGTTTAGAACGGCCTAAAGGGCCTGGGTTTCGACGGAGGGGCAAAGAGCTTCCCCAGCTCCGGCCGACGGCGTCCCTTAGTTCTAGGGTCCGATCTAGGCACAAAAAGGACGTACAAGGTGAGGGGAAGTGTTTTCTCACCTTCGATTCACCATGGAAGGGCCTGAGGTGGTCGGGTTTAAGCTCACACACCCACGGCTCGCCGGAAAACTGGGCTTCCTTTCCGAGCCATTTTTCTGTAAACCTTGACCACGAGTATAACGTTCAATAATCGCATCCAAGCATCAATCTAAAACGGAGAGAGGGAAACCCCGAGGCTTACCTAGTCGGGAAGACGAGGAAACTCGCCGAAGTGTTTTCTGGGCTTCGCCACGCCTTGCAGCGACGAGAGAGAGAGAGAGAGAGAGAGAGATAGAGAGAGATAGAGAGAGAGAGAGACGACGGGGTGTTGATGGTGGTTTGATTGTGATGGTGGCTGCTTGTGTGTGTGTGTCGATCGGGAAATAGTCCGAGAGCGAGAGGTGAGGGTCTCGAGAGAGGGAGAATGAGTGAAAGAGAGAGAAGTGGAGAGTTGAAAGTGAGGGTGAGAGAGTGAGGCCTCGGGGTGGGGGAAAGAGAGAGAAGTTGGGGGGGGGGGGGGGGGGGGGGTGGTGGGCTGCTGCCACGTGGGAGCTTGAGGGAGTTTGGAAATCTAGATAGAGGGTCCGGATTTGGTTAAGATAGGGGACCAAATTGGACATTTCATAAAATTTTTAGGGTATTTATGAAATTACACTATAATTCGGGGGTGGGGTGTAACATTAGCAGCCTGGGAACCAGCTGGAGCAGCAGAATGGTTGGAAGTAAGAATTTTAAAGAACTGGAGTAATGTTGTCGAACTTAGTTAGATGCGTAAGAAACTAAAGTTTTTGAAGGCATTATTAATTAGTATATACTTACTGGACATTCTCACTTTTTTTTTTTCCCCAGATGTTGAATCCCAAGGAATTCTTCGCAGACATTGTTGTTGAGCATGAATATGTTGAAGGCACCTCATCTGCTATTCAGGCTGTAGTTTTGTTTAAGAAGTTGTACCCCGGCCATAGGAAGTTGTACCTTGAAAATATACAAATGGAATATGGTTCATGGTATATATATCATATTATTGAATAAAAATTTGATTATACACAGTTTCTTTGATTAACAACTATAGCAGAGAAACAACTTAGTTAAGAAACATTTGCACAGGTACGGGAACTGGGGAGTTTGCTTCACATATGCTACCTGGTTTGCTCTTGGAGGGTTAACAGCTGCTGGCAAGACTTTCAACAACTGTGCAGTTATACGCAAGGCTAGTAATTTTCTACTCGCAATCCAGAAAGAGAACGGTGGTTGGGGAGAAAGCTACCTTTCATGTCCATAAAAGGTAAAATATGGGAGGTGGATTATGTTTGAAGCTAGCTCCAAGTCTCTTAGTTAATCTCATTGTCTTAGACTAAAATATTTCAATCTGTGGTGGGTGATGCAGGAGTGCGTTCCTCTTGAAGGAAACCGATCAAATTTAGTACACACAGCTTGGGCTATGATGGGTTTGATTCATGCAGGACAGGCGGAAAGAGACCCCACACCTCTTCATCGTGCAGCAAAGTTGATAATAAACTCTCAGATGGAAAATGGTGATTTTCCTCAGCAGGTATCTTGGTTACCCTAACATCTATTCCAACCAAAAATATTTCCCTAACATTACTTGCATTGGAAGCTTGACCAGTAAAAAAGATGAAACACAATAACATTTCGTTTTGCGTACGTATGCTCAAATTTTACCTGCAACGTTTTATAACATCCAATCACTAATTATATATGGCAGAAAATCATTGGAGTGTTCATGAAGAACTGCATGCTACATTATGCAGCTTATAGAAACATCTACCCACTGTGGGCTCTTGCAGAACACCGCAAGCGGGTTCCATTGCCTTCCAAAGCCTAATTAGGCTTTCTGTATTGTTTAGCTCTTGCATGCAGCATCATTTAATAAGCATAAATGCCAGTTCTTGAAATTATGTATGATACAAAATGTGTATCGATCAGATGAGGAAGCAAGATTTACATATTTGGAAATCAGTGAAATTATACTTATTCAAACTAAAAATATAACATAAAATAAAAATGTATCTTTGCCGGCTATATTTTTTATTCTTTATTTTCTTATTAGATGACTAAAATTACAATATTATAGGACGAATATAGATTGTGAGACATGTTACTCAAGGGTGTATTGCAAGAATTTAGGCCAAAGTCGTTAAGAATGTACTGCGTACAAAAATAAGATGGAAGGACTTGAAATGATTAGATGCAATAAATTTGAGAAAACTTTCAAATAACCAAGGTGTCATTTTGAAAGTCCTTTGGTCAGTGTCTTTATAGTGCATTTCTAGTGTTTTTATATTGATTGAGTAATTTATTGATAATGTTCTTGTAGTGCATTTTTCACAATTTAGAATAAAATGCCCTGAAATTTTGAAAGTCCCTCAAACATAAGGCAAATAATCAAAGAAACGTAACACTTCTCATCCCTCGCCAACTTTCCAAAATGCAAATAAGGTTGGCTTGAGGCCACATATGTAACTATGCTAATCACTCTACTTATTAGTGCCACAAATATCTCTGTTTACTTGGGTATTGTAGAAGAACCTTTGAAGTCAAGGATGGTGTGTTGGATTGGGAGTCCTTCTCACTGATGGGATTTATCCGTCAGGTTTTGCTTTCCCTTATTTATTTTTGCAATGATTTTATGAACGCTTTGATTATTGGTAAATCTCGTGAGAAACTCTTTGGCACAAGTTGTAAAGACTTGGTGATGAATCAAAGACTGGTCGATCAACACCAATTGCCCAGCGAATTTCTGAGATTGATAGGGCAGAAGAAAATTTTTCATTTGTGGTTTGGAACCAGGAAGAGCATGTTGAACACGAATAATGTCTTGACTTACAATGTTTCTGAAGATTCAACCATAGAACCAGCAACTCCACAGAACTTGCTAAGAGATATCGCAGTGTCGTCAATCACAGTTTTATCTTCTACTTCTATGCGTGACACAAGTGCCCAGTCATTCAAAAGAAAGAGAGAATCAGCCAGAAGATGTCTTTTTGCCAGTCCTGAACAAAGGTCGTTCCTCAGTTAATTCTTTTTTTTTATTTTGATTTTTGGCAATGTGCAAACTTTAAACTATCGTATACTCATGTTTGCCAGCTTTTGTCACAAATTTAAGACAGTGATGAAGTTCCTATCAAGTTATTGAAAAATATATCGTCTCCGGCTGCTGCAAAAACATATTCCGGTCCCTCCAAAAAAGACTAGGTAACTACCTTTAATGCTTACTTGTTCTGCAAGTGTTAATTTGTTTGTACACAAATCAAACACATCTATTTTCACTTTCCAATTATTTAAGCATTTTCCATCCAACTCACTTCAGTCGAAATTTAGCGTTCTTAGCATATACTTATTTCGAATTGATATAATATTGTTTGTTTAATTTTCCTCCAGAGCATTTTATCTGTTTCTATCTTATACAAAAAAAAAAAAATACATACCACATACTTTTATCTGATTGTCTTTCTCAATTTTCTTACTTGAAACAACACTTGGTTTTATCGTATTTTTCAGATCATGCAAAAGGCGGTTATCAACTTTCTCCTATCCATTTGTTGCAGAAAGAACACTGAATCTTCCTTTTGAATTGATGTTATTATCGCTCCTTTAATCAATATGCATCAAACAGTGTAGACAATATTTTTTGCATGTAAATAGCCCAGCATTTTGCAATATTTTGTATGCAAATGCTGGTCCCAATTTTTTATCTAGGTTGATCAATATTCTGGGCATGTACATAGGCCAGCATTTTCCAATGCTTTCTGTGTAAATGTTGTCCAGAATGTGTATTTTAGGTTGGTCAATATTTTTTGCATGTACATAGTCTAGCATTTTCTGATCTTTTGTATAACAAATGCTGGTCCCAAGTGAAAACAACGAAGTATGGTAAATGGTCCCAATCTTTTGTATATCTACATTAATCTTGCTGTTTTCTTGCACTCTCTCCGTTTTTCAAGCATGGTAACCAACATACTTTTCAAACCCGCTGCAACCCATTGCCTAGTCCTCTCTAAAAAGACGATTGCACAAAAACATGTAGTTGGATATTTTCTATTGGCTAACAGACTAACATGCATCTAGTCGTTGCCTAATAGACTAATTGGTTGGTAAATCACATAATACTATTACTTGGTGGAGAAATGCTAAGAAGACTCTTTTCAAATAAGGACTTTCTTGTGTGTCTATATAGAGATAAAATAATGATGAGAAGTTAAAATGCATGCATCCCTCTCCCACCGCACCTTCCATAAAAAGTGTTTGTTAGAATATTTTTAATCCAACATATACCAAAAATATCCTAATATCCAAATGATAAATGTTAGGGAAATCATATTTTGTATCACATTGATGTACTATCTAATGTAGCAACTGTTGTGTACTTGACATGTTAGTTAATAAATTCATTTCATTGGCTAATGATTGTATGAAACATTTGCTAGATCATGTGACATGGTATAAATATGTGGTCTCCTAGCTTCACTCTATTCAAATAACCTGCAAAACTTTTGCAAATGATATCCTTTACTTTTAAGGATAATACTTGCGTACTCATAAGCGTGTACTCACCTTTTAATTTTGTCCAATATTTTTTTACACATGTTATTGCTCTAGTAAAGGATTGACATGTTATTAATTTTTCTTGTGCTTTAAAAACCAAAGAACATGTGACATTTTTTTTTATTAGGCCAAATCAAAAAGTGAGTATTATGTTGTTATCGGTTCAGTTTTTAAGAACACGTTAAGATAACGAGCTTGACATGACACGATCTGTTAATAGCTTATATGAAACGAAAACAAAAAACACAACTCGTTTACTAGATCTCCAAAATACCCTCGGGCAATGTTTTGCCTACGGGCGATGCTTTGCCTAAGGACGATGTTCTGCCTACGGGCAATGTTCTGCCTTTAAGCGATACTGATACCACTATTTAGCATATTATATATAATATATGTTTTATGAAAGGTTTTATGGCATGCTTGGGTTTTCAGAAAACCTATCACTTAATATGTTACTAGTTTTCATAAACTTTGGGGGGTTAGTACGTTGTGGAATATTTATGTTCATACTACTTATATATCAACTTGCTTCACTCATGTTTGTTTTGCGCCCCCTCAGGACTTAGAAATGAGGCTTACAATCCGAGCTACGAGGACTTCTCCTACCAGTGATCCTTGTGTCATCTCCTCTACGTTTGACATCACTTGTAATGGCACTTCTGTATTACCTTCCGCTTGTAATCTATTTTAGTAGTATGCTCTGAACATTTCATGCATTGTCACTAATTCATTGTTAGCAGTTTAATATTCTTACATTTCGGAAAAGTTGTATTTTGAATATTACTTGCTTAGTTGTGCGAAATTTATATGCATGTTTCACATATTCTTGGCATATGCATTCATTAAATAGATTGCATCACCCTTGGGTGCCGGCCAGCACGTGGCCATCCTGCTATCCCCTGGACATCGGGATTAGGGCGTGTGAGATTGGTATCAGAGCATACTTAGGACTTTATTCTTCCATTTGGTAATCATAATCCCTCTTGTGGCCACAATCTTTCAACTTTCTAAATCTTCTTTGCCTTTTATCATAATCATGAATCCTTCTTATGGGAATGTGTCAAATGGGAGGAATTCAGCAATTGACCTTCACTTTGCGAAATGCTTTTCCCAGTCATAGCGGGCTGACCCGTACTTATATGGAGATTACTCGTAGCCACGACGTTACTCAGTTAAGAGTAGTTGGTGCATGTGAGGAGGCCGAGGATTGGCTTAAGAAAATGGAGGATATGCTTGAGGGTATGAAGTGCCCAGTGGGTAAGTGGGCGAGTATCACTGGTCATTTCCTTCAGAGGCACGCGAGACTTTGGTGGAAGTTAGTGAAGGACTCCCGGCCACATAACTCTTTTATAACTTCGGTTACGGTCAGGAGACTCTTCAGCGAGCATTTTTTGAGTCTAGAGTATCAGTTGAGGAAGAGACAAGAATTCTTAACTTTCGCCAAGGCGACCTGACTATCACAGAGTTTGATAACACTTTTCGGCGTTTGGCGAGACACCACCCTATGGTTTATGATAATTCTCAACAAATGATGATATAGTTGGAGATTGCTATGAATGATGACATCTGTGAGTTATTGGCACCACATTGATATGCATCTTATAAGGATATGATTGAGGTGGCCTTGAAAGTTGAGCAGTACCAGTGGAACAGACTTCAGAGGGATCAACACTAGAATCAAGATCAACCGCGAAACTAGAACAGGCCTCAGAACCAGAATCAGTGGGGTCGTGGTTTTTTTATCCTAGAGTATGAGGGAGCATCCTACTTCTTCTAATTCCTTAGGCCCTAGACACTCTTAGTTGTTCAAACGACAAGGTTAGGGTTCGGGATCATCCAGTGAGGGATCTGGCAGTGAGTTGGCGAGGCGATCATTCAGCCATTTTAATCCTACAGTTGCAGCTTGTGATCATTGTGGTAAGCGTCATCAAGGTGATTCCGCCACTAATATGGATGAGTGCTACAGGTGTGGCGCCTTTGGACACATCGCTCGTAATTGTGGTACTGCACCTTCATTTAATGATTTTACTCCTGGTTCTAGCTACGGTGGGAGTAATAATCCAAGCACTTAGCATTATGGCGGTAGTGGTAATCTGAGTACTCAAGTTTCTACTCAGAGACAACCGCAATTTTCAAGAGTAGCTTCAAGCAGTCAGTCTCAGGGGAATCGAGCGAGCCGTAACACCTAGGGTGCTAGGACTCATGGCGATCATAACAGTGGTCCTGGACATTAGGCCCATGGGTGTATCAACGCCATGACTCAGCAGGAGGCGAAATAGGACCCCCGAGTCATTACTGGTACGTTACATGCTTTTGGTAATTTAGTTCAGGTTCTGATTGATTCGGTTGCTACTTATTTTTTTCATATCTCTACAATTTGCACGGGTTGTTAACCCGTAACCTACTTCGCTCAGATATGATATGTACATACAATTGCCCCCGGAGATTTGTTTTGTGCATAGTGGGAGTATATGGATTGCTTTATTAGTGTTAAATGGGAATTCTTGGAGGCCAATTTAATTCCATTCGAGCTTGTACAGTTCGATATCATTCTGGGAATGGATTGGCTATCTAGGCATAATGCTTATGTCGAATGCAGAGAGAAATTGGTGACATTTGATCAGCCTGGACAATCAGCGATCACATTTCAGGGTGAGCGACAAATCCTACAGAATAACATTATTTCTGTCATCCAGACGACGAAGTTACTACATAAAGGTTGTGTGGGATTCTTAGTTCATGTTGTCACACGAGATGAACTTTCTTTATGTCCTAGGAATGTGCTAATGGTGAATGAATTCACCGATGTTTTTCCGAAGGATTGGCCAGGGTTACCACCTGTGAGGGAAATCGAGTTCGCCATTGATTTACTTATAGGTACCAACTCTATTTACTTGGCACCCTACCGAATGGCACCAGTTGAGTTGAGGGAATTGAAGATCCAAGTTCAAGAGCTTATGGATAAAGGTTGTATCCAGCCCAACATGTCTTCTCAGGGCGTTTATGTACTGTTTATCGACTACAGGCAGCTTAATCAGGTGACAGTGAATAACCGTTATCCCCTGCCTTAGATTGATGATCCATTTGACCAACTAAGGGGTGCTCAGGTGTTCTCTAAGATCGATCTTTGTTTGGGTTATCATCAACTGCTGATCCGAGATGAAGTTGTACCAAAGACTGTTTTTCCACACTAGGTATGGACACTGTGAGTTTCGTGTCATGCCTTTTGGGTTAACGAATACACCTGCAACATTTATGGATTTGATGAATAGAGTTTTCAAACTGTATCTTGACTGGTTTGTAATTGTATTCATTAATGACATCCTGAGCTACACCAAGAGTAATATTGAGCATAGAAAACACTTAAAGTTACTATTGGAAAGGTTAAGGATGAAGCAGCTATATGCAAAGTTTAGTAAGTGTCAGTTTTGGCTTGACCATATTAGTTTCCTTGGGCATGTAGTTTCCACTAGGGGAATTTGTGTGGACCCTCAGAAGATCTCTGCAGTGTCTATGTGGGAACGACCGAGGAATGTCACTGAAGTGAGGAGTTTTCTAGGACTGGTTGGCTATTACCGACGTTTTGTGCAAGACTTATCAGTGATTGCTCGGCCTCTTACTAAGTTGACCTGAAATGGGGACAAATTCAACTGGGATGAAAGTTATGAACGGAGTTTTCAGGAACTTAAGCAGCGTCTTACTCATGCCCCTGTCCTTGCTCTTCCGAATGATGACGGTGAGTTTGAGAGTTGCAGTGATGCATCGTGCCAGGATTGGGTTGTGTTATGATGCAGCATGGGAAAGTCATTGCCTATATCTCCAGGCAGCTCAAAACTCATGAGAAAAACTATCCCACTAATGATCTGGAACTCAGAGTAGTGGTTTTTGCTCTAAAAATTTGGCGACGCAAATGTCGTAGCGGACGCATTTAGCCAGAAATCTTATGGACAACTTGCCTCCCTTTTAGCTATCCATGTTCTGCTATTGTTTTTCTTTTCGAGAAACCGACATTGCAGTGACACCAGACTCACATGGAGCTTTGTTGGCACACTTCCAAATTCGACCTGTTGTGGTGGATTTGGTTCGAGAAGCTTAGGAACTTGACCAATAGTGTGCAGAACTAAAGGAATAGTGCAGAATGGTTCAAAACGAGATTTGAAAATCCAAAGAGATGGAGCCTTAATGTTGGGAAACAGGTTATTTGTACCTAAGGATGATGAAGTGGTGAAAAAGGAAATTCTTGATGAAGCCCATATTTCGGCGTATGCCATGCATCCGGGGAATACCAAGTTGTATCACCCCATTCGTCCATTCTACTACTGGTATATGATGAAGTAGGATGCGGCAAAGTATGTGAGGAAATGTATTATTTGTCAGCATGTGAAGGCAAATAGACAGAGAGCCGAAGGGCTAATGCAAAATCTACCTATACCTGTGTGGAAATGAGAAGACATCACCATGGATTTCCTGTATGGTTTGCCGAGCACATGGTTGAGGTTTGATGGCATCTGGGTGATCATGGATCGACTCACCAAGACTGCTTATTTCTTATTTGTTTGACAGACCTACACATTAGAGAAGTTAACATGATTATTCATTGATAATATCGTTAAACTTCACGATGTTCCCGTCACCATTGTTCCGGACAGAGATCCAAGATTTACCTCCAAGTTTTGGAGAGCGTTCCATGAAGCCATGAATACTAAGTTGTTGTACAACACTGCCTACCATCCACAAACTGATGGTCAATTGGAGAGGATGATTCAGACCTTGGAGGACATGTTCAGAGTGTGTGTTCTTCAGTGGAATGGTAGTTGGGATAACTGTTTGTCACTATTTAAGTTTGCCTAGAACAACATCTACCACTCCAGTATTGGCATGACACTATTTGAGACACTATATGGGAAGGCATGTCGGACACCATTATGTTGGACAGAGGTTGGTAAACGAGTGTTAGTGGGACTGGAGATTGTCGACACCATTAATACTAACATCTAGTTGATTAAGAGGAACTTGAAGACGACACAAGATTGACAGAGGAGCATTGCTGACCGACATTCCAGGGATCGTGACTACGAGATTTGTGACTTTGTCTTTCTGAAGTTGTCACCCTGGAAGGGTGTGGTTCATTTTGGTAAGCGAGGGAAGTTGAGTCCTCGTTATGTTGGCCCATATTAGACCATAGAAATAATTGGTACGATTGCTTATAGGTTAGAGCTACCACTAGAGTTGTCGCAGATTCACGACGTTTTTCATGTTTCCATGCTTTGGAAATATGTATCGGATCCCTCCCGTGTCATTCAGCCGAAACCATTAGAGGTGAGTCAAGATGTGAGCTATGTTGAGGAACTAGTGGCAATCATCGACCGACAAGATAAAACTCTGGGGAACAAAGTCATTCTGTTAGTAAAGATGTTGTGGATGAACCATACAGTCGTGGAAAGAATTTGGATTTTGTTTTCACTAAGTTTGTCATAGTGTCGCAGTTCGTAATTCAATAACATATAGCTAGGATTTTGTATTCGTACTGGCTCCAGTATACTCGATATACTCTCCCCAAGTTCGACTAAAGGGCTAACATATATATTAACTTCTATACATATGCAGTTGATGAGGCAAAAAGAGGTAACATTATAGATGATGCAAAAACATTCGGATGGGGACAGAGATACTGGCATTGATATGGACACGGATATGAACAACATAAAGGGGTACGATTAGTAAAACTACACTCAAATGATTTAATTTGGGAAAACGAACATCATAAATAGGTCCATGATGTTGAAATTAGCCTAAGAGGGGTCCCGAATGAAAACTCGAAAAAAATCAAAGAGTCAACGTTGATCATTGACCTGTCAAAGTCAAAGTTAACGCTAACCGTTAACCGGGTCAACGGGTCAGTCAAACAGGGTTGAGTCAAACCAGGTCAGGGGTAT
This sequence comes from Pyrus communis, assembly GCF_041283825.1. Lineage (NCBI taxonomy): Eukaryota > Viridiplantae > Streptophyta > Magnoliopsida > Rosales > Rosaceae > Pyrus > Pyrus communis. The sequence goes on from NC_142573.1 coordinate 10,452,283, forward strand.
TGGGTTGGACCGGGTTGGGTCCAAATGGTTTTGGGCTTAAGGCTCGATCCAAAGAGGAATGGTTTAGGGTTTAGGGTCAACTGGTCGAAGGCCCTAGACTGCACAAATGGGGCTTGGGCTTGAAGCTTGGCCCGATTTCCCTTTGGGTTTAAATAGACAATAAAATATAAAGGTTGAATAGTTTGGGCTTCAAGAGGTTAACAGGCTTAAGGCCTAAGTTCTAAATGGCCTGAAGGCCTAATAAGGCAAGGGTTTGGGTTTAAACAGCTAACGGGCCTAAAGCCAGGTCCCAAACGGCTCAAAGGGCCTGAGTTGCTTGTTTTTACCCGAGAGCCTCTCGTGCTTCGGTCAACGGCCAACTACCACCTTAGGGTATACTATATGTACGAAAAAGGAGGTGCAAGGTGAGGGGAAATGTTTTCTCACCTTCAATTTACCGTGGAAGGGCAGAAGATGGTTGGACTCTTGCTCGAAACCCACGGGGGTTCGCCGGAGTCTAGGTTTTCGAACTCGCCGAGCTTCATAGAGCTGAGAGTTAGAGGAAGGAGGTCCAAATGAACGTGGAGGTGGCGTCTGGGTTCTAAGGGTGTGAGGATGGTATCCGTGGGTATGTGAGTCGATCAGGAAAATAAGAGTGCGAGAGAGAGAGGGTACTGAGCTGAGAGAAAGAGAGAGCTGAAAGTGAGAGAGAAAAGAAGGTTGAATCGCGGTGAAGGGAAGAGAAAGTGAGTTTAGGGTGTTGCTATATGGCAAACGGAGAAAGAATGAGAATACTAAAGGGAATGTTCAGATTAGATAGGAATAAAGGGATCAAAATGAAAAATTCCAATACTTTTAGGGGAAAAAATTTAAAATTACAAACTAAATTTGGGGATTGGTTTCATAGAAGATGCGTAGAGGTGAACATATGTCGTAAAACATTTCTTTAGTGACTAAGCACGATGATCGGTCTCCTGATCGAAAGGTACAAGATTTGAAACATGTATTAGAGGAACTACCACTCTGACCACTTCCTTCGAATAAGGGTTACTGCTTCAAACCATTCATAAAAACTAGCCAAACAATCACTAGGCTCGGATCCTACAGTTCTACCTCTACCAATTCCTTGCTAAAATACTACACAATCCTCAAGACCACCTGAAATTCTTCCTGATAAATCTGATAAGTTTGTGAAAAGGTTATGCTCTTAGTGTTTCCAATTGGTACCGTTATGAAATTGAGTGTACATTTCAACCAAGTCGATCCATCATGAATTCTTCACAGGTTTAGCGAGAAACCATGTCGAGAAGGCTAAAAGAACACTCAAGAGTTTAAGGGTCAAAACAAGGCCATTAAATCTATAGTACAAGACATTTGAATAGAATATACGACTTTGATGCTTGAGTACCTACAAGTACCTAATTTGATTGGGTAATAACAATCTGAAATGGTAGAACTTGAAAAATTGGCTAACTTAGTTTCCTAATGATCGAGAAGTAACGTCACAAAAGTATTCGAGAGTTTCGCATAAGGTGTAAATAGAACTCATTGAAGAGCATTTAGGTACCTATGGCTTTTTCTACTGCGATCATCAGTAACTACAATTGCACAATCAGGGTGGCATGCGATGGTGCAATCGTAGACATTGATATATCCTATCCATCGCCGCTCCCTAAGATTTAGCTCATTTTGAGTGAAGATATAACTAAGAAATTTGTAAGGTTGACAAAGATTTAATGCATTACCCCACACAGAGAGTGTCATTAGATTTTCAATCCAGGACGGTAGCAGATGACTCAGGATCGTAGATAGGATGGTTCACATCATGTGTTCCCAACCGTCGAAAGGTAAAAGTGTTCACTCGATCATGCTGCATTAGCGCACAACTAGACATTCCGTAAGACATCACCGTAAAATTTGGAATTGATTGATGTCATCGAAAGGTGTAAGAACAATGATCAGGTGAGACAACACTTCAGTTATTAGAAACTTCATTCACATTCAACATCATAACAAAACTAACTTTTCCCTAGTCAAAGGAAATGGGAATAAGATTATGGTAAAAGAATTGTTGACAACTGTTGATAGAAGTCAACAAGACCGATGATATTTGGTAATTCACGACATTCGAGAGGATCTTCGATTTCCAACAGTCACAACCTTGGATTTGGTAAGAATATCTTCTGCTACGCTCACGTCTCCTAAGAATGGTATGGAATCTAAGTAAGGTTGATTTTCGAAAAATTTGGCACAAAGCTGGCTGTTGATGTTTATTAACTTGACCTCGTGGTTGAAGTAAACAAGAATATTATCAATAAGATAATTACTGAGAATTTTCCTCAGGGTCCACACGAATTCGCTCAGTGGAAACAACAAGCTCGAGGAAACTGATTCGGTTTACCCCACCGACACATGCTAACATTACCTACAACTGGTGCTTTCTTAATTTTCTCCAACACGAACTTTGGATGTTTTAGGCAATCTCCTAACAGGTGCCTCTGCTTGCCATTCCTAAGAAACGCTAGTGGTAGAGTACCATCATAGCCTCCGATCTTCAACTGGTCCTAACTAGACTTCATTCCACTAAGATTTCCTCTAATTCACGTCACTTTTATGCAGAATCGACTTTGCCCGCCATTCCTAGGGAATGCATGACGCATAATATCGGTTCAATATTGAAAGTCATTCGTTAATCAATGACGTCAAACTTGAGGCATAATCCCGACACTAATTTCTTATACTTCATATAGGATGTGACTATTTAGGCAGAATGAGGATTGCACAACCATGCTGAAGGGCATCAATAAACTAAAGCCATGACATCCAAATGATATCAAGGCCGACACACTACTAGAGTAGGAGAAGATCCTAAGTATGCTTTGAAGTTGTCTGACACTGGTTTCGCCAGTAAAGCTAAGAGTATGTCATAAATATCATTAATGTGTCCTATGGCCATATACGTCTACATACTCGTGTTGTGTGTATGTGTTGTACGATAACCCACTAGATAAGCACATAAAACATATCTCAAAAACTCATATCAAATCTTCGGGGCTCAAATGCTCAAAGCATCGTTTCATAAACCATAGATAAATCGTATTTGTAAATCCGTAATATATCATATGCATAAGTCCAACAATTCATAACGTTTTGTAAAACATAATTCGATAAATCATAAATAATGCATAAAACGTAAAATGATGAAATCATGCTTTTCATGAATGCAAGCTTAATATTTTATAAAAACATGCAATTTAAGAAGGGGTCAACTCACAATTATTTCGCTACCTGGGAACCGCTTGAACTAGGGAGGACGGGGTCACTTCCAATCGACGCACTTAACCACAAATAGAGATCAATTAATAAAACTTGACTAAAACGATCAAATTTGGGAAAATGGACAGTGGATTCAGATTTGGCACGTCGAAAAACCTAAGGAGGGAGCTCGAATTCCCCACATACCGCGACGAGGCAGCGGCCCGAGAGGCCACACGCCACCGCACGAACCGAGATAGGTCACCAAAAAAGTCACCGGCGGACGTGCATATGCTCCACACACCAGCCATGATAGCCATCCACACGCAACCCATGGAAAACAAGGAATTGGGTCCGGGTTGATTCTCGATTTTAGGTTACTGGGTTGGATCTGGTTTGGATCTGGTTTCTGGGTTGTTTGGTTGGGCAGGGTTATTAGATTGGGCTTGGTTATTAGGTTAGGCTCATTTTGGGTTGCGGGTAGAGTTAACTCGATTTCAGGCCGTGGGTCGGCTGATTTCTGGAAAAATTGCCAGGAAACTAAACGGAGTTCAATTAGCTCCAATACACAACTAAATGTAGCATGCCATATATGGATTGAAAGCTACGAAGGAGAGGAATAGAAATATACCACTGGTGTTCTTGACCATGGCCGGAGTTGGCTGGAAAATGCCTGCAAAAGTGGGTTTACTCATGGAAAAACTGGGTTCATTACCACCGAGCTATGTCTGCATCCAATAGCCACCAAAACTACTAAAAAACGTCCCAAAGTCACTCATAAATACGATCTATGAAGATTTTATAAGCTTATCTTTGTAAGGATGGCAAGGATTCGTCGAGGAAGACAATGCACAATGACTGTCAAAAGAGAGACGGAGTGAGATCGCAAAGAGGTAAGAAAGGGAGGAGGGAGGGTCCATAAATGGTGATGGTGCTCGCCGGAGTGGCGAGGCTAATGGTGGTGGAGGCGGTGCCGTCGGTATTTGTTATGTGAGCTTGGATAGAGAGTTTGTAGAGATGAGGTAGAGAGACAAGGAGAGAGAGTTCTAGAGAGAGTTCAGCTTGAAGAGAAAGATGGGAAAAAGAGAGAAAAAGATGGAAAGAACCGAGGAACCAAAAATCAGGAGTGGGCTTCACTGGCACACCAACCAAAGTGAGAGAGGACGAAACGAGAAAATATCTCACGGGACGTAATATTACCATAATGCCCTTACATTTTGAATTCCGTAAAATTCACGTTTTAGCTCCAAATTCAACTCTGCTTGCGCCCACATGTTTGTAGCGATAAGTACTATTAGGATACGCCAAGGAAATGAATCTCATGTAACATGATAAGGCGGTCAACAAAAGTCAACGTTTTTGCCTCGAAGGGCATTTTCGTAAATTCATACTTTAAAATTATAAAAACCAAAATATTTGGGAACGGATTGTTACATTTAATCTATGGGAAGGGGGATAGATGAACTGGGGAAGAAGAAAGGTAAGGCGTGATAGTGATGGTAAAGGGTGGGTCCCTTTTTTAAATATTAATTAATTTTATCTTTTTTTTTTCAATGTTTAATTAATATTTTTATCCAGTTGGACGAGAAAGTGGGCTCCGCCTCAAGCCACGTCATCATTTAACAGAAAAAGTGACGGAGGTCTAATATTGCAACAAATTTGTAAGATAAGGCATGACATTGTAATTTTTAAACATGGGGTATGAGATTGTGATTCAACCTATAATTGAGGTAGTTTTGTATAATTTACCCTAAAATTTAATTTAAAACCAAGAGCATACAAACCATCAAACCACACTTTCAAGCCATCTTGAACTACATTAATTAACAAAGCAGTAGTCCATTGTAATAATTTGGACGAATACTCAAAGTCATACAAACCATGAAACCAACAATTTCAAGCCATCATGAACTACATTAATTAACAAAGGGGTAGTCCATTTCAATAATTTGGACAAATACTCAAAGTCATACAAACCATGAAACCAACAATTTCAAGCCATCATGAGCTACATTAATTAACAAAGCGGTAGTCCATTTCAATAATTTGGACGAATACTCAAAGTCATACAAATATAAAAAAAAAATATTATTGACATCAATCATGAATTATGAACTGCATGATAGAAATATTCAAATATAAGCAGTGGTCAATTTCCACTTCAATTATGAACTGCATTATAAAAATATGTCCAAAAGGTTATTGAGAAAAATGTTTCTTGTGATATATTATTGAGATTATAGAAAGTCATTGTTAGAGTCAAATTAACTTTCTATATTACACACACACACACACTTATAAGAAGTGTAGAATGATTTTTTTTTTTAGTGTCAATAACAACACCTTTTGTTTAATTAAAAAAATAAAGGATATCAATTGCAAAAGTTTTGCACGTTATTTGAATAGAGTAATGCTAGTAGACCATATATTTATACCACATTACATTAAGTGGTAATGATTCATGTAATCATTAGTTAATGGGATAAAACCATTAATTGACGTTTCATGTACATATTACCTGCCACATCATATAATACATCAATGTGATATAAAAGTGTAATCTTGCTAGCATTTTTCATTTTTGGATATTAGGATGGCTTTTGATATATATATATATATATATATATATATATATATATATATATATATGTTGGATTAAAGCTTGGAATTTGTGTAAAAGTTAGAATTTATAATTGATATGCACCAATTCCCTTGTTTGGATTCATAACCATAGAGATTTAGAATTTACGCGTGGAAAAAAACTTGGAATTTGGGACCTCCAATTTTCAAGTTTAATTTCTATGTAAATTGGTGTTATTTCTCAATTTCTATGATTGAGAGTTTAAAAATAACAAATTTCGTATTCAATTCCCTTGTTCTTTTAGGTTAACCAAACAAGAAAATTCACAAATTCTATAAAATAAAATCCTGTCATTTTAATTTCCATCATTTTGAAATTCCTTAGTAATCTTAAATTTCTTCATCCAAACATACTATAAGTATAAGTAGACTTCAAGAATATGGATATAACAGTTTAATTTTAACCCCTAAAAGGTAAGAAGCAAATATTATAAAGTGATTTCTTTAAAATATAAACAAAGAAAAAAAGAAAAGTAAAATCCAATTGTATTACAAAGATTTGGATGGTTGAGATACAAATTCAAGGTAAGACACTTTAAAAAAAAAAAAAAAAAACTTAGAGATGTTTTTTCAACAAGAGAGAAAAGAACAAGGTTCATGAGGTGCACCTAGTTAATGAGACGTTAACTAGCTAGTAGTTCTAAAGAACATTGAAAATGCAAATTTACCTCAAAAACCTAATTCTAATAAAGATGGGCTTGATATAATAGTAATTGAAATGTTAATAAATAAAGGTCTTAGACGGATTTGAAGAAGATAATAATTTTCTCAAATAGTTGGATAATCAAGAATTTATAATCAGATATTTCTTGGTAAGAGAAATGCTAACGAGATTCTCTCAAAGTGAGATTTTTCATGGACTTTATACCACCTCACAGTTTAACGTCAATTTCTGTGCTAACATTATAAAATATTGTGCAAAAACTATGAGATGGCGAGAGTCCATGGGAAGTCTCACTTTTAAGAGTCCCCTTAGCATTTCTCTTCATGGCATGCAAAATAAAACATAGTTATGAAGGATATTGACATTGTTGGGATTTACAACTCAAAATTAGGATGATGCATAAATTAGGTATATGTTACCAATTTCGTTTGGTGTCTTATTTGAGTTTGGATTCGACTTCTTGGTTGGTTTTTTTGAATGATGGAGAGATTTTGTTAATTACCTATTTGATTAGGATTTGGAATTTCTTCTAGTTAGGATTAACATTCTCATTGTAACCTAAGTCATATGCACTATAAATCTCATTGTTAATTACCTATTTGATTAGGATTAACATTCTCATTGTTAGGATTAACATTCTCATTGTTAATTACCTATTTGATTAGGATTTGGAATTACTTCTAGTTAGGATTAACATTCTCTAGTTAGGATTTGTGTGCCAACACCATTAGCTTAGAGAGTTTTCTCTCATTGTGTTTTGGGTGGAGGTCACCATTTTGGAGTCATGAGTGTGTGGCAAAATCATGGCTCGTTCGTTTTGGCAATTGGGTGACAATCAATTTCAGAGTTAGAGAGCAATTTGGAAGAATCTTCTCCGTTTGTTTTGGGTTCTCTACTCATTTGGTTTAGAGTTTGTAATTTGTGGGATTTGGGTTGTGAGAGTTTAAACATTCTTTTGTAATCTCCGTTTGTTTAGTGAAATTCCTTGCCGTGTTTCGCCTATGGACGTAGGCTTTGCGCCGAACCATATAAATCTTTTGTGTTCTTTTGAGATTGTTTTTAGCATACACATACGACATTGATATTTGGCGCTTTGTTAAAATTCACTTGCGCTTGCGCATAAAAGTACAACGAGTGGTATTAGAGCCCAAGCAATGCTTGGGATTGGTGGAGAGCCCAGGCAACGCTTGGGATTGGTGAAGCTCGCGATATTTGAAGTTGAAGAGCTCATTTGGAATTTGGTTCCATTTGGTCAAGGTGGAGCTGTATTTGAATTTGAATCTTGAGACGTCAATTTGTCAATGGCTCGAACCATGCTAAGTTGGAGATTGTTAGAATTTGGTGGCTTAGATTAGAGCCACACTTTGTCCCACATCGGCTAAGGAGGAGAGCCATTTATGGTTTATAAGGAATGGTACCACACACACATATTGCCAAGGCCTTTTGGTCAAACTCCATACTCATTGCTCCCAAATGGTCAAAGTGAGGGGAATAACCCAATTCGACTTGTATGTGTGGGACCCATAAGCGACCCCTTTATTGAAAAATGTATGCTTCCACACGACAAGTGGTATCAAAGCTCTAGGTTTCAACTTGGGCTTTTGTTTGCCATTCATGATGAACTTTTTTGTGTCATTGGCGAAATTTGATATTTGAAGATTTTGACGGAGGAAGTTTGTATTTGATTTGGAGGTTTGCTAATTTCTTGCCAAGGTGGAGATTGTTGGGATTTATGACTCTAAATTAGGATGATGCAGAAATTAGGTCTATGTTACTTATTTTGTTTGATAACCTATTTGGATTTGGATTTAACTTCTTGGTTGGATTCTTTGATTGGTGGGGAGATTTTGTTAATTACTTATTTGATTAGGATTTGAATTTACTTCCAATTAGGATTAGGATTCTCATTGTAACATAAGTCCTATGCACTATAAATAGGACCTTAAGGTTTGTTTATTTTGTTTGCCAACACCATTAGCTTAGAGAGTTTTTTCTCATTGTGTTTTGGGTGGAGGACACCGTTTGGAGCCATGAGTGTGTGGCAAACTTATGGGTCATTCGTGTTGGCAATTGGGTGAGAATAAATTTGAGAGTTAGAGAGCAATCTGGGATAATCTTCTCCGTTTGTTTTGGGTTCTCTACTTGTTTGGTTTAGAGTTTGTAATTTGTGGGATTTGGGTTGTGAGAGTTTAAACACTCTTTTGTAATCTTTGTTTGTTTAGTGAAATTTCTTGATGTGCTTCGTCAGTGGATATAGACTTTGCACCAAACCACATAAATCTCTTGTGTTCTTTTGAGATTGTTTTAGCATTCGTATACATGTTGATATTTGATACTTTGTTAGAATTCACTTCCGCTTGAGAATAGACTTTGTTAGAAAATTTATTCAAACTCGTACAAAGTCTTGATGTGGGACATCAATAATAGAGGATTTTAATTAGAGTCAATTTCAATAATTCATCAATGACGAAGCAAACTCAACTACATCAATAATATAGGGTTATTGATGTGAGACATCAATAATATAAGGTTTTAATTAGAGTCCATTTTAATAATTCATCAATGACGATGCAACCTCAACTACATCAATAATATAGGGTTTTAATTAGAGTCTATTTCAATAATTCATCAATGACAATGCAAACTCAACTCAACACTTGAAACAATAATTCATCAATGATGATGGAAACTCAACTCAACACTTGAAACATCATCAAGCCCTGAATGCAATGAGCAATAATGTACATCGTGTGATCATGATTACAAGCACTAAGGCCTCGTTTGGCATGCCGTATTAGACATCGGATAGTACTATTTAATACTATCTGGTTTTGGTGCCATTTCGTATTAAATTAGCACCGAATTATTTATGCGGCCCTGCCTATTTTATACGACGCACGCCAGATAACTTATATACTCCAATTCGTTGGTATTATTAGTTGGGTCGTTGGAAACAAAATCAAGCTAGCTTTTTTTCCATCTCTCTCTTGCTGATTACTACAGTGCTTTCCCGATCCATATTCTCAACCAATATTCCTTCCCTCTCTCGACAAAGTAGGAACTGATGTTTGGGGTATGCGACTATATATGGTTGATGGGGATGGGGATTGGGTTGTGGAATAAGTTGGAATTGCGGCTAATCGATGAACAAGTGGTCGACCTGCATTTGCAAATGCTCATGGCGAACATCCATGGCGGCAACGTTTTCGTTTGGATCAGAGGTGGTGGTTTTTAGTTTTTTCCCATCAAATCGACTGGCTCTAACACCAAATTTGGTTTTAAATTGTGAAACTGAGTGCCATAAATGTTCTTCAATCTCCTCTTGAGGAAGTAAATGAACATGATAATCTTTGATACTTTGTACATAACAACTTTTATTAATAGGAGGAAGAATTACGGACAAAAACAAGTCCAAGATGAATTGAGTTTTTTTTTTTTTTTTTTTTTTTTTTTAAACTAAGAATAAATCTGATTAGTGCTCTTTAATTTGTTTATTTTGTTAAAATGTATATCGACATTATTATTATTTTTTTAAAATTGTTTTTAATCCGGTACTGCACCAACTGCTCAATTAAATAGTTAGTAAGCACGACTAAATAATCAGTACTATCCGATGATATATTATTCTATTCAACTGAAATAGTCAGTACAGTCTGAGCTGCTGATGAGTGCATATTTTCATATATTTTTATCATGTGCTTCCTTTGCATTTTGTATATATGAATGGGTTAAATGCACTAATTTATATTGTTTTAATTTATAGGCATTAAATACTGGAGTTACGCAAAAATGAAGTGAAAAATGAGCTTTTTGGGTGTCTACAGTAATTCCAGTGGAGCAAGAGGCTAATTAACTGCACCAAGGCATATGCGTTACAACAAGAAGATATGACTGCAATAGTTTTGGAAATCAAATGGACATGGGAGTGCTATTCAATGGATTTAAGAAGAGACATAATTATTTGTTTTTATTATTTCCATTTATTTTCTTTTTATTTAACAAGAACTTAAAGTGCATTAGTTAGGATTTTAGTGGGGTTAAATTAGTTTTTTTTTTCTCCTTTTTGCCGTGGGTGTTATAAGGAGATTTCTTCTCTTTGTGATACATTACTAAAAAAAAAAAAAACATCAACAAATTTTCCCATAGCGGGTTGCGGCAAGGAAGGGCGAAGAGGAAGAGCTACATTGGAGTTTTTCTTTACTAGGGCTACGATGTAGCCTAATCATGAATACTAATTGCCTTGTGGCATTGTTATTATCAATTTTTTCATCTTTATTGAGTATCTTTTGCTAATTGTAATGCGCTTGATTTTTATTTAGATGCTTCATCACCATCTAGGTTCAAATTAGGTTGATTTGATGCAAGTTAAAGTAGATGCCATACTTAACTTGGGTGTAGCTTCTTGCAATTGATACCATAAATACCTATTTGTACATGCCATGCAATTAGGGTTTGTGTGATTTTCCAACGATTTCCATAGAGCTTAATGGGTTCTTACTTGTTTAAATCCATCTAGATGCCATAAAGGGTTAACATGTAAGGATACTTTTGATGTAACCAAATGCCATGACTGTCGAATAATTTAGGGAAAATCGATCATCAATATTGGGGAACTACTTGAGCATAACATATTAAGGGAATTAAGTAGGATTGGTTACGGTGAATTCGGATGCCTTAGCTCTTCTTTTCTTATGTATTCAATTTATAATTTGCATGTATTTTATTTTCAAGCATTATTTTATTTTAGTTTAATTTCAAAGTTTCATTCTTTTCCATTAAAGCTTCCCCACTATGATTTGTTTCAATTTAGTAAGTAAGACTTTAGAATCAATTCGATCTCTGTGGGACGATATCTGTGCTTGTATGCTATACTGTCGTTTGATTCATTTAATTGCAAGCACAAAAATTCGAGACTTAATGAGCCTAATTTCGGTTATCTAATTTTTGCAACAAGTTTTTTGCGCCGTTGCCGGGGATCAAATTTGATTCTATTACTTAATTGGATTGTTACATCTTTTAGTTGGTTTAGCTTTAATGTTAGTTGTTAGTTGTTAGTTTTTTTTTTTTTTTTTTTTTTTTTTCAATAAAAAATTATTCTCCTAAGTCTCTTGTTTAGCTTACCCATTGTTTGGTGTCTTTGTAGAAAACTAGAGCCATCTAACCATGTTGCCGGTAGGAAAATTCAAGTTTGGGAGTGGATTGTCATCTACATGTTCGTTTGGCTGTCTCCTAAAACCCGGGAAGTTTCCTTGTCCAAGAGCTTTATTTCATTTATTTTCTTTTGTTGTCTATGTTCATTATCTTCGTTTTTTTTCTTTCATTGTTTTCGTTTTAGTTTTGGAAAAAAAAAAAAAACCAAAAATACATACAAAAATATAAAACTTGAGAACCCAAAAATATTTTTCTTTGAGTCTTGTTTTTATTGGCTACTTCCCCATTCAGCGATGAGATACGATTTTATGTTTTTCATAACTTTCAAGAAATTTAAGTTTGACATTAGTTCTTTACATTATCTTTGTTTAAACTATATTTTTTTGATGATCATGACTTGGAAAAACAAATGCACGTAGCCTTGTTGGTGTGAAACTAGAGCATGATTAAAAGTTTCATATGTGAATATAGTGAGCTAATGTAACCCTTGTGAGCTTTTGAGCCTATTTTATGATTGAACTACTATGCATCAATCTCGTTTATTCTTGTGCGCATGATCTCATTTTTACATGTATCTCTAGAACTTACTTTATATCTCTCGTTGCATTCATTAATTCACATAACAAACTTGGAAGTGATTTAGGCTTTTGTTCTTTCCCTTGAGCCATTCTAGCCAACCATTATAATTGTTTTCCCTAGTTAGCCATGTTGAGCCTTTTTGTGATCCTTTTTGTTCTTAAACCTAAATTTTCCCTACCTAGCCTTGTAAAAAAATTTCTACCTGCCTAAAAAGCTTGTAGAGTAATTTTTTTTAAGATGAGGAGAGAATTCCAAGTGTTGGGGCTTGGATATTATCATAGAAAGGGAAAAAATGATGAGAAGAAAGAAAAAAACTCATGACAAAAAAATAAAAAAATAAAAAAAAATGAAAAAATAAAAAAATAAAAACGGTTGTCTGCTTGAAAAAAAAAAAAAAAGAAAAAAAAAAAGAGAAATGTGATGTTAAAAAAAAGGTTTCAAGATTTAACCAAATGATCTATTTTGGTGCTCAAGTTCTGAAGTGCGGGTTTTAAAGTTTCTCTATCTCTCAAATACAATTGTGATGCTCTACAACTTATTTAGATTTTGTGTTTTTCCATACTCTTTTCTTGTGTAACCAATAAATTCTCAGCCTGGTTATAACTCTATGAAAGACCTTTTGATCCAAGAAGTTACTTGATATTGATATCAAGTTAGGTAGACAAGCAAGCATATGGCGTCATGTATAATGAGATTATTTGAGTGAAACACATTAACCTAAAAATATGAGTGAATGAGTGTATGCCTTGTGAGAAGCTCACTTGTTTGCATAGGATGATTTTAAGAAGCTTGGAATTGCATTGACATGACTATTACACACACTACACACCAAGTTGGTTCATTAAAAATTGGTTAAAGCTTGGATAATGTCTTGAACTACTGTTGCTTATTTCTTGAAAGTTATCTCAAGGTTGGTGTTTTGTCTAAGATTAAAATTTGGGAATTTAGCTAAAAATTTGTTCTGTTTTATTTTCTTTTATTTAGCTCCAGGACAAGCAAAATCTAAGTTTGGGGGTATTTGATGAGTGCATATTTTCATATATTTTTATCATATACTTCATTTGGATTTTATATATATGAATGGGTTAAATGCACTAATTTATATTGTTTTAATTTATAGGCATTAAATACTGGAGTTACGCAAAAATGAAGTGAAAAATGAGCTTTTTGGGTGTCTACAGTAATTCAAGTGGAGCACGAGGCTAATTAAATGCACCAAGGCATATGCGTTACAACAAGAAGATGAAACTGCAATAGTTTTGGAAATCAAATGGACATGGGAGTGCTATTCAATGGTTTAGGAAGAGACATAGTTATATGTTTTTATTATTTCCGTTTATTTTCTTTTTATTTCATAAGAACTTAAAATGCATTAGTTAGGATTTTAGTGGGGTTAAATTAGTTTTTTCTTTCTCGTCTTTACCATGGGTGTTGTAAGGAGATTTCTTCTCTTTGTGATGCATTACTAAGAAAAAAAAACATCAACAAATTTTCCCATAGCGGGTTGCGGCAAGGAAGGGCAAAGAGGAAGAGCTACATTGGAGTTTTTCTTTACTAGGGCTACGATGTAGCCTAATCATGAATACTTAATTGCCTTATGGCATTGTTATTATCAAGTTTTTCATCTTTATTGAGTATCTTTTGCTAATTGTAATGCGCTTGATTTTTATTTAGATGCTTGATCACCATCGAGGTTTAAATTAGGTTCATTTGATGCAAGTTAGAGTAGATGCGCAATTAATACCATAAACACCTATTTGTAGATGCCATGCAATTAGGGTTTGTGTGATTTTCCAACAATTTCCATAGAGCTTAATGGGTTCTTACTTGTTTAAATCCATCTAGATGCCATAGAGGGTTAACATGTAAGGATACTTTTGATGTAACCAAATGCCATGACTGTCGAATAATTTAGGGAAAATCGATCATCAATATTGGGGAACTACTTGAGCATAACTTATTAAGGGAATTAAGTAGGATTGGTTACGGTGAATTTGGATGCCCTAGGTCTTCTTTTCTTATGTTTTCAATTTATAAATTACATGTATTTTATTTTCAAGCTTTATTTTATTCTAGTTTAATTTCAAAGTTTCATTCTTTTCCATTAAAGCTTCGACACTATGATTTGTTTAAATTTAGTAAGTAAGATTTTAGAATCAATTCGATCTATGTGGGACTATATATGTGCTTATATGCTATACTGTAATTTGATTCGTATACTTGCGAGCACAAAAATTCGAGACTTAATGAGCCTAATTTCGGTTATCTAATTGTCGCAACAGCTGCCAAACGAGGTACTTGTAACGCATAATGGAGGTTGAAGTTTTGGAGAGATTTTTCAGTGTATCCGGAATTCGAATACATACTTCATATGTCATCATACAAGTGGAGGGGCACTTGAAAAAAAAAATAAAAATAAAACTTCCCTCCTACTTGTGTTATGACATATACTGTACTGCTCCGGACACATTGAAAAATCTCTCGGAAGCTTTGAGGTATTGCTGTTAATTGGCATGATTGACAGTAATAAAGTTCTACCCCATGCATTCTTATCTATATGAGTTTGGAGGTGTTGCAGCCTTTTATGCGACTTAAACTCGCTTAACAAAACTGAATATGGACACAATGCCAGTTTACATGGTAATAACAGATCAAGTAAAAAGAAAGGAAGGACCAAATTCTCAAGAAACAGATCCGTAGCCTTTCACGACTATATGCTCAATAATTTCCTGTTGCCGTGTTGCGTTGAACTAACTCATTCACTTACCTTGTATACCTAGGTAAAACATTAATAAAAACTAAAAATTTGACATTATCTGAAAATGATGTTTTGATATTGAGGCCTCGTTTTTTAATGTCATATACTAAACATTTATTCCTTTTGGAAATTTAATTAAACATTTTCCCTATAATTTTGGTACTTTAATTTTACTTCATTAGAAATCTATTCACGTTAGCATTCCCTTTTTTTCCTCATATTTATATGCATATCTTATTATGATGATTTAAGATTTTTCTATTTTTTATTAAAATATTTATTTTAGTAAATTAAATAGAATGTACAAAACTCGTTGTTAGGTATGTTTGGTTATATTGGTACGTTTGAATGTAATGGTACATTTAGTTACTTGGTACATTTGAATTTTTGGTCCATTTGACTTCTTGGTACATTTGAATATTTCGTACATTTGAATTTTTTGTACATTTAGTTTTTGGTACATTTGAATATTTGGTACGTTTGTCTTCAAAACATAAGTTTTATTACTTTTTGTCCTAATAACTTGCTCTACAAGATATTTAGATTTTGTGTTTTTCCATACTCTTTTCTTGTGTAACCAATTAATCCTCAGCCTCGTTATAACTCTATAAAAGACCTTTTGATCCAAGAAGTTACTTGATATTGATATCAAGTTAGGTAGACAAGCAAGCATATGGCGTCATGTATAATGAGATTATTTGAGTGAAACACATTAACCTACAAATATGAGTGAATGAGTGTATGCCTTGTGAGAAGCTCACTTTTTTGCAATAGATGATTTTAAGAAGCTTGGAGTTGCATTAACATGACTATTACACACTACACACCAAGTTGGTTCATTAAAAATTGGTTAAAGCTTGGATAATGTCTTGAATTACTGTTGCTTATTTCTTGAAAGTTATCTCAAGGTTGGTGTTTTGTCTAAGATTAAAATTTGGGAATTTAGCTACAAATTTGTTCTGTTTTATTTTCTTTTGTTTAGCTCGAGGACAAGCAAAATATAAGTTTGGGGGTATTTGATGAGTGCATATTTTCATATATTTTTATCATATACTTCCTTTGGATTTTGTACATATGAATGGGTTAAATGCACTAATTTATATTGTTTTAATTTATAGGCATTAAATACTGGAGTTACGCAAAAATGAAGTGAAAAATGAACTTTTTGGGTGTCTACAGTAATTCCAGTGGAGCAAGAGGCTAATTAACTGCACCAAGGCATATGTGTTACAATAAGAAGATGAGACTGCAATAGTTTTGGAAATCAAATGGACATGGGAGTCCTATTCAATGGATTTAAGAAGAGACATAATTATTTGTTTTTATTATTTCCATTTATTTTCTTTTTATTTAATAAGAATTTAAAGTGCATTAGTTAGGATTTTAGTGGGGTTAAATTTGTTTTTTTTTTCTCGTCTTTGTCATGGGTGTTATAAGGAGATTTCTTCTCTTTGTGATGCATTACTAAAAAAAAAAAAAACATTTGTGATGCATTACTAAAAAAAAAAAAAATCAACAAATTTTCCCATAGTGGGTTGCGGCAAGGAAGGGCAAAGAGGAAGAGCTACATTGGAGTTTTTCTTTACTAGGGCTACGATGTAGCCTAATCATGAATACTTAATTGCCTTGTGGCATTGTTATTATCAAGTTTTTCATCTTTATTGAGTATCTTTTGCTAATTGTAATTCGCTTGATTTTTATTTAGATGCTTGATCACCATCTAGGTTTAAACTAGGTTGATTTGATGCAAGTTAGAGTAGATGCCATACTTAACTTGGGTGTAGCTTCTTGCAATTGATACCATAAACACCTACTTGTAGATGCCATGCAATTAGGGTTTGTGTTATTTTCCAACGATTTCCATAGAGCTTAATGGGTTCTTACTTGTTTAAATCCATCTAGATGCCATAGAGGGTTAACATGTAAGGATACTTTTGATGTCACCAAATGGCATGACTGTCGAATAATTTAGGGAAAATCGATCATCAATATTGGGGAACTACTTGAGCATAACATATTAAGGGAATTAAGTAGGATTGGTTACGGTGAATTCGGATGCCCTAGGTCTTCTTTTCTTATGTTTTCAATTTATAAATTACATGTATTTTATTTTCAAGCTTTATTTCATTTTAGTTTAATTTCAAAGTTTCATGCTTTTCCATTAAAGCTTCCCCACTATGATTTGTTTCAGTTTAGTAAGTAAGACTTTCGAATCAATTCGATCTCTGTGGGACGATATCTGTGCTTATATGCTATATTGTCTTTTGATCCGTATACTTGCGAGCACAAAATTTCGAGACTTAATGAGCCTAATTTCGGTTATCTAATTTTCGCAACAAGTTTCTGGCACCGTTGCCGGGGATCAAATTTGATTCTATTACTTAATTGGATTGTTACATCTTTTAGTTGGTTTAGCTTTAATGTTATTTGTTAGTTTTTTTTTTTTTTTTTTTTTCAATAAAAAATTATTCTCCTAAGTCTCTTGTTTAGCTTACCCATTGTTTGGTGTTTTTGTAGAAAACTAGAGCCACCTAACCATGTTGCCGGTAGGAAAATTCAAGTTTGGGGGTGGATTGTCATCTACATGTTCGTTTGGCCGTCTCCTTAAACCCGGGAAGTTTCCTTGTCTAAGAGCTTTATTTCATTTATTTTCTTTTGTTGTCTATGTTCGTTATCCTCGTTTTTTTTCCTTCATTGTTTTCGTTTTAGTTTCGGAAAAAAAAAAAAAAAAAAAAACCAAAAATACGTACAAAAATATAAAACTTGAGAACACAAAAATATTTTTCTTTGAGTCTTGTTTTTATTGGCTACTTCCCCACTCAGTGATGAGATGCGATCTTTACGTTTTCATAACTTTCAAGAAATTTAAGTTTGACATTAGTTCTTTACATTATCTTTGTTTAAACTATATTTTTTTGATGATCATGACTTGGAAAAACAAATGCACGTAGCCTTGTTGGTGTGAAACTAGAGCATGATTAAAAGTTTCATGTGTGAATATAGTGAGCTAATGTAACCCTTGTGAGCTTTTGAGCCTATTTTATGATTGAACTACTATGCATCAATCTCGTTTATTCTTGTGTGCATGATCTCATTTTTGCATATATCTCTAGAACTTGCTTTATACCTCTCGTTGCATTCAGCAATTCACATAATAAAACTTGGAAGTGATTTAAGCATTTGTTTCTTTTGCTTGAGCCTTTCTAGCCAACCATTATAATTGTTTTCCCTAGTTAGCCATTTTGAGCCTTTTTGTGATCCTTTTTGTTCTTAAACCTAAATTTTCCCTACCTAGCCTTGTAAAAAAATTTCTACCTGTCTAAAATGCTTGTACAATATTTTTTTTTTTTTTTGAGAAGAGAATTCCAAGTGTTGGGGCTTGAATATTATCATAGAACGGAAAAAAAAAAATGATGAGAGGAAAGAAAAAAACTCATGACAAAAAAAAAATGAAAAGAAAAAAAAAATAAAAACGGTTGTTTGCTTGATTAAAAAAAAGAAAAAAGAAAAAAGAGAAATGTGATGAAAAAAAAGGTTTCAAGATTTAACCAAATGATCTATTTTGGTGCTCAAATTCTGAAGTGCGGATTTTAAAATTTCTCTATCTCTCAAGTACAACTGTGATGCTCTACAAGTTATTTAGATTTTGTGTTTTTCCATACTCTTTTTTTGTGTAACCAATTAATCCTCAGCCTCGTTATAACTCTATGAAAGACCTTTTGATTCAAGAAGTTACTTGATATTGATATCAAGTTAGGTAGACACACAAGCAGATCCGCAGCCTTCAACGATTGTATGCTTAATAATTTCCTGTTGCCGTGTTGCGTTGAACTAACTCATTCACTTACCTTGTATACCTAGGTAAAACATTAATAAAAACTAAAAATTTGACATTATCTGAAAATGATGTTTTGATATAGACGCCTTGTTTTTTAATATCATAAACTAAACATTTATTCCTTTTGCAAATTTAATTAAACATTTTCCCTACAATTTTGGTACTTTAATTTTATTTCATTAGAAGTCTATTCACGTTAGCATTCCCTTTTTCCTCATATTTTTATGCATCTCTTATTATGATGATTTAAGATTTTTTTATTTTCTTATTAAAACATTTATTTTAGTAAATTAAATAGAATGTACAAAACTCGTTGTTAGGTATGTTTGATTGTAATGGTACATTTAGTTACTTGGTACATTTGAATTTTTGGTCCATTTGACTTCTTGGTACATTTGAATTTTTGGTACATTTAGTTTTTGGTACATTTGAATTTTTGGTACGTTTGTCTTCAAAACATAAGTTTTATTACTTTTTGTCCTAATAACTTGCTCTACAAGTTATTTAGATTTTGTGTTTTTCCATACTCCTTTCTTGTGTAACCAATTAATCCTCAGCCTCGTTATAACTCTATCAAAGACCTTTTGATCCAAGAAGTTACTTGATATTGATATCAAGTTAGGTAGACAAGCAAGTATATGGCGTCATGTATAATGAGATTATTTGAGTGAAACACATTAACCTACGAATATGAGTGAATGAGTGTATGCCTTGTGAGAAGCTCACTTGTTTGCAAAGGATGATTTTAAGAAGCTTGGAATTGCATTGACATGACTATTACACACACTACACACCAAGTTGGTTCATTAAAAATTGGTTAAAGCTTGGATAATGTTTTGAACTACTGTTGCTTATTTCTTGAAAGTAATCTCATGGTTGGTGTTCTCTCTAAGAATAAAATTTGGGAATTTAGCTAAAAATTTGTTGTGTTTTATTTTCTTTTGTTTAGCTCGAGGACAAGCAAAATCTAAGTTTTGGGGTATTTGATGAGTGCATATTTTCATATATTTTTATCATATACTTCCTTTTGATTTTGTATATATGAATGGGTTAAATGCACTAATTTATATTGTTTTAATTTATAGGCATTAAATACTGGAGTTATGCAAAAATGAATTGAAAAATGAGCTTTTTGGGTGTCTATAGTAATTCCAGTGGAGTAAGAGGCTAATTAACTGCACCAAGGCATATGCGTTACAACAAGAAGATGAGACTGCAATAGTTTTGGAAGTCAAATGGACATGGGAGTGCTATTCAATGGATTTAAGAAGATACATAATTATTTGTTTTTATTATTTCCGTTCATTTTCTTTTTATTTAATAAGAACTTGAAGTGCATTAGTTAGGATTTTAGTGGGGTTAAATGAGTTTTTTTTTTTTTCCTCGTCTTTGCCGTGGGTGTTGTAAGGAGATTTCTTCTCTTTGTGATGCATTACTAAAAAAAAAAAAACATCAACAAATTTGCCCATAGCGGGTTGCGGCAAGGAAGGGCGAAGAGGAAGAGCTACATTGGAGTTTTTCTTTACAAGGGCTACGATGTAGCCTAATCATGAATACTTAATTGCCTTGTGGCATTGTTATTATCAAGTTTTTCATCTTTATTGAGTTTCTTTTGCTAATTGTAATGCCCTTGATTTTTATTTAGATGCTTCATCACCATCTAGGTTTAAATTAGGTTAATTTGATGCAAGTTAGAGTAGATGTCATACTTAACTTGGGTGTAGCTTCTTGCAATTGATACCATAAACACCTATTTGTAGATGCCATGCAATTAGGGTTTGTGTGATTTTCCAACGATTTCCATAGAGCTTAATGAGTTCTTACTTATTTAAATCCATCTAGACGCCAAAGAGGGTTAACATGTAAGGATACTTTTGATGTAACTAAATGCCATGACTGTCAAATAATTTTGGGAAAATCAATCATCAATATTGGGGAACTACTTGAGCATAACATATTAAGGGAATTAAGTAGGATTGGTTACGGTGAATTTGGATGCCCTAGGTCTTCTTTTCTTATGTTTTCAATTTATAAATTACATGTATTTTATTTTCAAGTTTTATTTTATTTTAGTTTAATTTCAAAGTTTCATTCTTTTCCATTAAAGCTTCCCCACTATGATTTGTTTCATTTTAGTAACTAAGACTTTAGAATCAATTCGATCTCTGTGGGACGATATCTCTGCTTATATTTTATACTATAATTTGAATCGTATACTTGCGAGCACAAAAATTCGAGACTTCATGAGCCTAATTTCGGTTATCTAATTTTTGCAACAGCTGCCAAATGAGGTACTTGTAACGCAGTTGAAGTTTTGGAGAGATTTTTCAGTGTATCTGGAATTCGAATACATACTTCATATGTCATCATACAAGTGGAGGGGCACTTGAAAAAAATAAAAAAATAAAACTGCCCTCCTACTTGTGTTATGACATATACCGTGCTGCTCCGGACACATTGAAAAATATCTCGGAAGCTTTGAGGTATTGCTATTAGTTGGCATGATTGACAGTAATAAAGTTCTACCGCATGCATTCTTATCTATATGAGTGTGGAGGTGTTGCAGCCTTTTATGTGACTTAAACTCCCTTAAGAAACTGAATATGGACATACTGCCAGTTTACATGGTAATAACAGATCAAGTAAAAAGAAAGGAAGGACCAAATTCTCAAGAAACAGATCCGCAGCCTTCAACGATTGTATGCTCAATAATTTCCTGTTGCCGTGTTGCGTTGAACTAACTCATTCACTTACCTTGTATACCTAAGTAAAACATTAATAAAATCTAAAAATTTGACATTATCTGAAAATGATGTTTTGATATAGACGCCTCGTTTTTTAATTTCATAAACTAAACATTTATTCCTTTTGCAAATTTAATTAAACATTTTCCCTACAATTTTGGTACTTTAATTTTATTTCATTAGACGTCTATTCACGTTAGCATTCCCTTTTTTTCCTCATATTTTTATGCATCTCTTATTATGATGATTTAAGATTTTTTTTATTTTCTTATTAAAATATTTATTTTAGTAAATTAAATAGAATGTACAAAACTCGTTGTTAGGTACGTTTGATTGTAATGGTACATTTAGTTACTTGGTACATTTGAATTTTTGTTCCATTTGACTTCTTGGTACATTTGAATTTTTGATACATTTAGTTTTTGGTACGTTTGTCTTCAAAACATAAGTTTGATTACTTTTTGTCCTAATAACTTGCTCTACAAGTTATTTAGATTTTGTGTTTTTCCATACTCTTTTCTAACCAATTAATCCTCAGCCTCATTATAACTCTATCAAAGACCTTTTGATCCAAGAAGTTACTTGATATTGATATCAAGTTAGGTAGACAAGCAAGTATATGGTGTCATGTATAATGAGATTATTTGAGCGAAACACATTAACCTACGAATATGAGTGAATGAGTGTATGCCTTGTGAGATGCTCACATGTTTGCATAGGATGATTTTAAGTAGCTTGGAATTGCATTGACATGACTATGACACACACTACACTCCAAGTTGGTTCATTAAAAATTGGTTAAAGCTTGGATAATGTCTTG
This sequence comes from Pyrus communis, assembly GCF_041283825.1. NCBI lineage: Eukaryota > Viridiplantae > Streptophyta > Magnoliopsida > Rosales > Rosaceae > Pyrus > Pyrus communis. Next base: position 10,474,711 of record NC_142573.1, read on the forward strand.
AACTACTGTTGCTTATTTCTTGAAAGTTATCTCATGGTTGGTGTTTTGTCTAAGATTAAAATTTGGGAATTTAGCTAAAAATTTGTTGTGTTTTATTTTCTTTTGTTTAGATCGAGGACAAGCAAAACCTAAGTTTGGGGATATTTGATGAGTGCATATTTTCATATATTTTTATCATATTCTTCCTTTGGATTTTGTATATAAGAATGGGTTAAATGCACTAATTTATATTGTTTTAATTTATAGGCATTAAATACTGGAGTTACGCAAAAATAAAGTGAAAAGGAGCTTTTTGGGTGTGTACAGTAATTCCATCATAGCAAGAGGCTAATTAACTGCACCAAGGCATATGTGTTACAACAAAAAGATGAGACTGCAATAGTTTTGGAAATCAAATGGACATGGGAGTGCTATTCAATGGATTTAAGAAGAGACATAATTATTTGTTTTTATTATTTCCGTTTATTTTCTTTTTATTTAATAAGAATTTAAAGTGCATTAGTTAGGATTTTAGTGGGGTCAAATTAGTTTGTTTTTCTCGTCTTTGACGTGGGTGTTATAAGGAGATTTCTTCTCTTTGTGATGCATTACTAAAAAAAAAAAAACATCAACAAATTTTCCCATAGCGGGTTGCGGCAAGGAAGGGCGAAGAGGAAGAGCTACATTGGAGTTTTTCTTTACTAGGGCTACGATGTAGCCTAATCATGAATACTTAATTGCCTTGTGGCATTGTTATTATCAAGTTTTTCATCTTTATTGAGTATCTTTTGCTAATGCGCTTAATTTTTATTTAGATGCTTGATCACCATCTAGGTTTAAATTAGGTTAATTTGATGCAAGTTAGAGTAGATGCCATACATAACTTGGGTGTAGCTTCTTGCATTTGATACCATAAACACCTATTTGTAGATGCCATGCAATTAGGGTTTGTGTGATTTTCCAACGATTTCCATAGAGCTTAATGGGTTGTTACTTGTTTAAATCCATCTAGATGCCATAGAGGGTTAACATGTAAGGATACTTTTGATGTAACCAAATGCCATGACTGTCGAATAATTTAGGGAAAATCGATCATCAATATTGGGGAACTACTTGAGCATAACTTATTAAGGGAATTAAGTAGGATTGGTTACGGTGAATTCGGATGCCCTAGGTCTTCTTTTCTTATGTTTTCAATTTATAAATTACATGTATTTTATTTTCAAGCTTTATTTTATTTTAGTTTAATTTCAAAGTTTCATTCTTTTCCATTAAAGCTTCCCCACTATGATTTGTTTAAATTTAGTAAGTAAGACTTTAGAATCAATTCGATCTCTTTGGGACAATATCTGTGCTTGTATGCTATATTGTCATTTGATTCGTATACTTGCGAGCACAAAAATTTGAGACTTAATGAGCCTAATTTCGGTTATCTAATTTACGCAACAGCTGCCAAACGTGGTACTTGTAACGCATGGTGGAGGTTGAAGTTTCGGAGAGATTTTTTATTGTATCCGGAATACGAATACATACTTCATATGTCTTTATACAAGTGAAGGGGCAATTGAAAAAATAAAAAAAATCAAACTTCCCTCCTACTTGTGTTATGACATATACCTTGCTGCTCCGGACACATTAAAACATCTCTCGGAAGCTTTGAGGTATTGTTGTTAATTGGCATGATTGACAGTAATAAAGTTCTACCGCATGCATTCTTATCTATATGAGTGTGGAGGTGTTGCAGCCTTTTGTGCGACTTAAACTCGCTTAAGAAACTGAATATGGACACAATGCCAGTTTACATGGTAATAAAAGATCAAGTAAAAAGAAAGGAAGGACCAAATTCTCAAGAAACAAATCTGCAGCCTTCAACCACTATATGCTCAATAATTTCCTGTTGCCGTGTTGCGTTGAACTAACTCATTCACTTACATTGTATACCTAGGTAAAACATTGATAAAAACTAAAAATTTGATGTTATCTGAAAAATGATGTTTTGATATAAACGCCTCGTTTTTTAATGTCATAAACTAAACATTTATTGCTTTTTCAAATTTAATTAAACATTTTCCCTACAATTTTGGTACTTTAATTTTATTTCATTAGAAGTCTATTCACGTTAACATTCCCTTTTTTTTCCTCATATTTTTATGCATCTCTTATTATGATGATTTAATATTTTTTTAATTTTTATTAAAATATTTATTTTAGTAAATTAAATAGAATGTACAAAACTCGTTGTTAGGTACGTTTGGTTATATTGGTACGTTTGATTGTAATGGTACATTTAGTTACTTGGTACATTTGAATTTTTGGTCCATTTGACTTCTTGATACATTTGAATTTTTGGTACATTTGAAGTTTTGGTACATTTAGTTTTTGATACATTTGAATTTTTGGTACGTTTGCCTTCAAAACATAAGTTTTATTACTTTTTGTCCTAATAATGAGGAATTACATTAATTAATTTTTTTATATATAGAAAGAGTCGTTGACAATGTAAAAGTTTAAATTACTTTAATTATTATTATTTTTTTTTTATAGAAAGAGTCATTAATCAACGGACAATAGTGTGACATCCCACATCGCCCAGGGGTGTGATCCTTATATGTATATTCCCATCTCTACCTAGCACGAGGCCTTTTGGGAGCTCATTGGCTTCGAGTTCCGTAGGAACTCCGAAGTTAAGCGAGTAGCGCGCGAGAGCATTCCCAGGATGGGTGACCCATTGGGAAGTTCTCGTGTGAGTTCCCAGAAACAAAACCGTGATGGAATGGTAAGCCCAAAGCGGACAATATCATGCTACGGTGGTGGAGCGGGCCCGGGAAGTGGTCCCACCCGGGCCGGGATGTGACAATTGGTATCAGAGCCTAACCCTGGTCGTGGTGTGCCGACGAGGACGTCGGGCCCCTAAGGAGGGTGGATTGTGACATCCCACATCGCCCAGGGGTGTGATTCTTATATGTATATTCCCATCTCTACCTAGCACGAGGCCTTTTGGGAGCTCATTGGCTTCGAGTTCCGTAGGAACTCTGAAGTTAAGCGAGTAGCGCGCGAGAGCATTCCCAGGATGGGTGACCCATCGGGAAGTTCTTGTGTGAGTTCCTAGAAACAAAACCGTGAGGGAATGGTAAGCCTAAAACGGACAATATCGTGCTACGGTGGTGGAGCGGGCCTGGGAAGTGGTCGCACCCGGGCTGGGATATGACAGTTTGGTATCAAAGCCTAACCCTGATCGCGTGGTGTGCCGACGAGGACGTCGGGCCCCTAAGGGGGGTGGATTGTGACATCCCACATCGCCTATGGGAGTGATCCTTATATGTATATTCCAATCCCTACCTAGCACGAGGCCTTTTGGGAGCTCACTGGCTTCGGGTTCCGTAGGAACTCCGAAGTTAAGCGAGAAGGGGGCTAGAGCAATCCCATGATGGGTGACCCACTGGGAAGTTGCTCGTGAGTTCCCAAAAACAAACCGTGAGGGAATGGTAAGCCCAAAACGGACAATATCGTGCTACGGTGGTGGAGCGAGCCTGGGAAGTGGTCTGCCTCGGGTCGGGATGTGACAATTTGGTATTAGAGCCAATCCCTGGCCGGAAGTGTGCCGACGAGGACGTCGGACCCCTAAGGGGGGTGGATTGTAACATCCCACATCGCCCAGGGGAGTGATCCTTAAATGTATATTCACATCTCTACTAGCACGAGGCCTTTTGGGAGCTCACTAGCTTCGGGTTCCATAGGAACTCCGAAGTTAAGCGAGAAGGGGGCTAGAGCAATCCCATGATGTGTGACCCGCTGGGAAGTTGCTCGTGAGTTCCCAAAAACAAAAACCGTAAGGGAATGGTAAGCCCAAAGCGGACAATATCGTGCTACGGTGGTGGAGCGGGCCCGGGAAGTGATCCCCCCCAGGCCAGGATGTGACAATTTGGTATCAGAGCCTAACCCTGGTCGTGGTGTGCCGACGAGGACGTCCGGCCCCTAAGGGGGTGGATTGTGACATCCCACATCGCCCAGAGGTGTGATCCTTATATGTATATTCTCATCTCTACCTAGCACGAGGCCTTTTGGGAGCTCATTGGCTTCGAGTTCCGTAGGAACTCCGAAGTTAAGCGAGTAGCGCGCGAGAGCATTCCCAGGATGGGTGACCCATCGGGAAGTTCTCGTGTGAGTTCCCAGAAACAAAACCGTGAGGGAATGGTAAGCCCAAAGCGGATAATATCGTGCTGCGGTGGTGGAGCGGGCCCGGGAAGTGGTCCCACCCGGGCCGGGATGTGACAATAGTCTTTTTGTTAATTCAAAATTATATGATTTATCATTATTATTTTGCATTATCTACAATAATAAGGATTTATAAAAGTTGTTCTAGAGACTTATCTACCAAAAAACAAGACTATCTAGAGCATCGTGTATGAATCAAACATATTTTTAAACATTCCAAAAAGATGAATATTCATTGTAATATAGTTTATAATTGAGTACTTTTTAATTCAAGGTTTGTACATTTTCATTTGATGTTGGTACGTTTTCATTTAATGTTCGTACGTTTCCATTTGGTGTGGGTGTACATTTAGATTTGAAAAGTTTAAATTTTTAGACTTAAATAGTTGCAATTATTTAAAATATATAGCAGATATTTAAATGTAAATTAATTTCAATTAATCTGAAGTAGTTCAAGTCTGAGTATCTTAATAAAATGTTTCAAAAGTTTAATCAAAAACTTAAAAAGCATAAATGTTTAGTCTGCAAAAATCTAAAATGAGGCATCTAATTCTAATTTTTCCCATCTGAAACTATATTTTCCTTAACTAAAACTCATCTCTTTTTGTTTTCTTGACTAAAGTCCATTGATTAGGCTTCAACTAAACAAATTTTTTAATAAAGTTTGACTTTTCAAATTGTGTACTTTCCTAAACTACCTCTAATAATACTTAGATGGGGGTTTTGGATCTGTCACTTGTTATATCCATTTAATTAATTATATTTATTTTACAAAATATTTCATGCAATTCATGATGTTGTAGGTTGCTGATTGAAAAATAATAATGGCAATTTCATGATTTTGTGCATTAAATATACAAGTTAATTTACCTACAAGCATAGCAATAAACCTAAAACAGCTTCAGCTATTGCATATATACTCCAATCCTAATGCACAAAACAAAGCTAACTATATGTTTTGAGCTATTTTTACCTACAAAAGAGTCTAATTTACCTATTCCATCAAACAAAAATTTAAAGGGTCTAATTTACCTGCATGATTTATATGCATTAGATTACAAGTTTATTTAATTACCTACAAGCACAAACCCACAACATTCAATAATTATTTAATATCACTATTTTTTTTTTTGGAATAGGTAAATTAATATAAACGTAGGTAAATTAGTATTTATTTTATGTTAGTAGGTGAATTAATTTATATGAATGTATTTACATGATCCAAAACATATTTTTTTTATTAAAAAATAATTGACTGCATAAAGGAAAAATTTTTTCATACGAAATATGCTTATTATTTTTTTGGATATAGGTAAATTAATTTATATATGTGACTAATATTTATGATACACGAAAGGTCAAAGTTCCATATGGGTTTTAATTAGGGTGAGTAATAACATTTATTGACATACTTAGGATTTTGAGGCAAAGTTGTAAATATGTTACAATAGTTGGTTATATATTTGTCTACATGGCAGTCCATTTTAAATTTGGATTTTATTTGAATGTTTAATATTAGGTGGGTTTTTGTTTAGATAATAGAAATTTCAAGGGCCTTTTTCTAAAGAACCCTAATAAAAATTGATGGGTATATATCTTTTAATGTTCCGATCTCTATACATACACAAATTAAGGAAGGTGATCATTTATATATTCGTCCATTGAAAACATAGTTAAGTTTCTATATACAGGTCTCTCTCATTCTCTCTCTCCCCCTCCCCCCCCTTCTATATACAGGTCTCTCTCATTCTCTCTCTCTCTCCCTCCCTCCCCTCCCTCCCACCCCCCCCCCCCCCCCCCCCCCCCCCCCCCCCCCTTTTTCTCTCTCTCCTTAAAGTGATGATATAAATATACATATTGTGATTTATAGATTGCATGCATGCAACAGGTGCTTTATAAGAAGAAAGAAATAAAGAATATTGAAGAATGTGGAAGCTTAAGGTCGCAGATGGTGGCAATGATCCATACATCTACAGCACAAACAACTTCGTGGGAAGGCAGATATTTGAGTTTGACCCTGAAGCAGGAACTACCGAAGAGCGAGCTGAGGTGGAAGAAGCTCGTCTTCATTTCTACAATAACCGCCATCAGGTTAAGCCCAGTGGTGACCTCCTATGGCGAATGCAGGTATGCTTTAGTTCGTCCAAACTTATATCGGCAATTAGCCTACGCAACGTAAATCATGTTTCTAAAGAATGTAAGTTCTAGTTACTTGTTTTCATCGAGGTAGTTATTTATTAGAAGCAATTAATACTTGTGTCCATTTACCTATTTATCTACCCACATTATTAACACACCATACAATAATTAAAGACATTATTTTACTTTTTCACATTATCTAAAGATCATATTTACAAAAAATCAATCAATTTTGAGATCATTTAGTCATTTATATATATTGAACATGATCCATGACCTTGGTAATAATTTATCAACCATCCATTCATTTGATGCATATAAGCGACTAAATGTTCCTTAACTTAATTGATTTTTAGAATATAAAGTGAATAAACATAATCCTAATAATAAAGTTTGTATGTAAAAAATACGTTAACTACAAGTACACCTATAAAGTATTCTCTGTCATGAATGCCATGCAATGAAGCTAAGAAGATAAAATGAGGAAGCCAAATATAGCGTATGACGTGTGTATATAAAATCCACAAGTTCCATAACAAGCTAGCATGATGCTCGCGTGTTCCTTGAATGCACCATAACCCAAACAATATCCTTCACTTAAAAATGCATAGAGAGGAGACAAGTGTATGAATAGCGTTGGACCCTTTTAAGTTTTAACTTTTGATCAATGGGGAGTAATTTCATTTCTCATAATCTGTTTGTATTGGACTTTTATTTTTATTTTTAAAGTTAAATAATTTGAGGAGGAGAGAAAATAGTACTTAAGAAAGAGTAGTCACCGTTAGACTTATTATTTTGGGAGTTGTTGTAAAGGGTTACTCATTTGTTACTCAGTTGATGAATAGTAATTTTGTATCTTTTGAACTCTTTGCCTTTTTTTTTCTATTTTACCCTTATTTTTGATATACAATATTTAAATAAGGAGGGCACAATAGTAATTTTGTATCAAAATATTTACATAAGATAAAAAATATGCACTTATTAAGAGAAATTGTCCCACCATCATTTTTTCATACAGGTAAGTGAAATCATGATGTTTTTTGAATAGTTTGAATGAACATAAACAATTGTGCTTGAGGAGAATGTGGGAGGCGGTGGACGGTTGTTCACACACACAAAGTGTGTGCTCTCTGCTATAAATATAAAAAAGTCAGATTTTTTTTGTATGTCTTGTTTCTTGTACAAAGTTTTCATTTTCCTATCTGATGGGCAACACCGATAAATCTTTAGGGTTTATTAAAATTTAATTAATAATAATATCATCATCATAAATTTGTTTAAACATAATTTCAATTCTCTCAGTAGTATCGCACTTAATTATCTGTTCACTTATCGACAGTTCCTAAGGGAGAAGAACTTCAAACAGACAATTCCCCCAGTTAAAATTGAGGATGGAGAGGAAATCACACACGAAAAGACCACAGCTTCATTGAGAAGGTCTATCCACTTGTTTTCAGCGTTGCAGGCTAGTGATGGCCATTGGCCTGCCGAAAATGCCGGCCCGTTGTTTTTCCTTCCTCCATTGGTCAGTATTTAACATTGTCACCATTTACTATCTTGTTGTATACCCACACAATGTCCTACTTATATTAATGGATAAATTGACACCAACTTTTTAAAGTTTATGAGGTCAATTTTTGAACCCAATGTATATGAGTGATGCTAGGTAGATTAATTTTTTAGACTTATTTTGTAAATCATGTTATGTGTTACTAATAGAAAATAAGCAGTACTAATCCAATCATTAACGACTATGTCATATGGTTTAAATAGATAGTCTCTCTAGCATCACCCCAATTTATATGGGAGACTAAAGTTGTAGACAAAATTTGCAAACTAAATGATGTGTCACCAATATGAATGAGCATGTTTATCAACATAATCCAATCATATTTTACAAAATTTTGCTACAAATTTAATCTCCCTAGCATTACTCTAAATATATAGTCTTTCAACTTTCAAAATCTGAGAGGAATAACTAAGTTTCTCTATGACTACACAGTTTACACCTAATGTCAACGTTCAAAAATGTGCAACCGACTATGAAAATATTTTACTAGCAATCCCATGTTCCCATTTTAAAAATAAATAGCATATTTTCTCGAGTTTTTACGTAACTCCAAATATTTGGGGTTTTTATTAACCACTCCTTTTAATTTTTTACCCAAAATTTGCAGGTCATGTGTGTTTACATTACAGGGCATCTTAACACTGTATTCCATGCAGAACACCGCAAAGAAATTCTGCGTTACATATACTATCATCAGGTACATACACACACACACACACACACACACACACACATTTTGTTATTTTTTCACACAAATTGAATAAAATTAAAAAATTTCAAAATGTGCCTTAAACAACTAACAAGGGTTGCAGTTAAGTTGGCCAAGAATTTTCATTTCTGCATCCAATATCCCGCTTGTATAAATAGAAATACTGAATAAATAATGCTAATTAATATGCATTAATATTGTGGGTAATTCAGAACCAAGATGGTGGTTGGGGATTGCACATTGAAGGACACAGCACCATGTTCTGCACAGCTCTCAGCTACATTTGTATGCGTATTCTTGGAGAAGGATCCGATGGTGGCCAAGACAATGCTTGTGCAAGAGCTAGAAAGTGGATTCTTGATCATGGCAGTATTACCCACATCCCCTCATGGGGTAAAACTTGGCTTTCGGTATGCCTATCTGCAGCACTAAGACAAATTGCTTAGGCTTCGGGTTAACTGTTGTTCTTAAATAGCACCATCACTATAGCAAATTGTCAACATATTGGTAATTTATACATGCCATATATAACCAAATTATTTGAGATTATTTGTTGTTGATAACGGATCAATATCGACAACGTATAAAAATGTATAATTGTTAATGATAGCAGATCAATATTAGCAAAACTAACCTTATTGTTGATACAATCTATAATAGTGGTGACCCTCTACTAAAATTTATCTCTATTAAAGTTGCAATCTAAAAAAAAAAAAAGATAAATGCTATAAAATTATATTTGACTCCAAACTAGTGGTGCAAGTTATACCATACATATCCAATGCATACATAATCAAATAATTATTTAAACTTTTAGCTTTTGTCCAGTAGAGAAAGATGAAATGAAATTTAGAATTAACTATTACTTTATATATTTCAAAGGTGGAGTCCCACCTTTTAACTAGATTAAGTCAAATATGACTTACAGATGGCAGACCAAAATCTTATATAACCTTGACTATTTCAGTATATTGAAGAGTGATCGAGTCATATTTGGCATTGAGAACACTGCACTACTATTATTTAAGACGATTTCCCCTTTTAATTAATCCTGCTCAATTGATTCTTGAAGATACTTGGTGTGTTTGAGTGGTCCGGAAGCAACCCAATGCCCCCAGAGTTTTGGATTCTGCCTTCATTTCTTCCTATACATCCAGGTTAGCGCAATTCCGGACTCCACAAGTACAAATAATTCAATCTTTCACATGTTGATAGATTTAATTAGTCTCTCTCTACCTATAGTCTTCTTTTTTAATCTCTTCTACATCATGCAAATGCAGCAAAAATGTGGTGCTACTGTAGGATGGTTTACATGCCTATGTCATATTTATATGGGAAAAGATTTGTTGGTCCCATCACACCTCTCATACTACAATTAAGGGAAGAACTCCATGCTCAGCCTTACGATGAAATTAACTGGAATGGAGTGCGTCATCACTGTGCTAAAGTATGTTGAACTTGAATAAGATAGCTAATTAGTCAATTTTTTTCTTGTTTAGCTACATAAACTGATTGCGGTAATTTGAATGCAGGAGGACATCTACTACCCTCATCCTTGGATACAGGACTTTCTATGGGATAGTCTGTACATATGTACGGAGCCTCTTCTTACACGCTGGCCATTTAACAAGCTGATCAGGAAAAGGGCTCTCGAAGTAGCAATGGAGCATATTCATTATGAAGATGAAAACAGCAGATACATTACCATTGGAAGTGTAGAAAAGGCGTTATGCATGATGGCTTGTTGGGCTGAAGACCCAAATGGTGATTATTTTAAAAAGCATCTTGCCAGGATACCAGATTATTTATGGGTTGCTGAGGATGGGATGAAGATGCAAGTTAGTAAACATTATAAGTTTACTCTTCTAAATCATTGGAAAACATTATAAGTTGATACATTTTCTTAATACGTGCAGAGTTTTGGCAGTCAAATGTGGGATGCTGGTTTTGCCATTCAAGCTTTGCTTGCTTCCAATCTAACCGATGAAATTGCACCCACACTTGCTAGAGGACATGACTTCGTAAAGAAATCTCAGGTTCGTTTTTTATATAGTCAACTGAACTTTCTTTTTTTTGCAAAATGTATATGTGCATCGATTAATTTGTTCTAACTAGTGACTGTTTTGGAATCGAATTGTAAAGGTTAAGGACAATCCATCGGGTGACTTCAAAAGTATGCACCGCCACATTTCCAAAGGATCGTGGACTTTCTCTGATCAAGACCATGGATGGCAACTTTCTGATTGCACTGCAGAGGGTTTAAAGGTAACAAATACTTCAACTTAGTTATCCCCTTTAAATGCTATTTCCATTTTTCTCACCATAATCCCCTGTACAGTGTTGCCTGCTTTTATCGATGATGCCACCGGAGCTGGTTGGTGAAAAAATGGAACCTGAGTGGTTATACGAGGCTGTCAATGTCCTAATTTACCTACAGGTACAACTATTATGTCAGTCAGTCAAAATTTGGACCTAATGCATGCTGCCTTACTTTAAAAACCTTAAAAAACTTGTAGCATTTGAAGACTTTTGTTCTTCACTGCAAGGTCTATTAGGTCTCTCTACTCATTACAAATCTCATTTTATGGCTCATTGTAGAGTAAAAATGGTGGTTTAGGAGTCTGGGAACGAGCTGGAGCAGCAAAATGGTTAGAAGTAAGAATTTTAAAGAATTGGAGTAATGTTGTCGAATTTTAAAGAATTGGAGTTATGTAAGAAACTAAAGTCTTTCAAGGCATTATTAATTAGTATATACTTACTGGACATTTTCACTTCTTTTTTTCTCCCCAGATGTTGAATCCCACGGAATTCTTCATAGACATTGTTCTTGAGCATGAATATCTTGAGTGCACTGCAGCTGCAATTCAGGCTATGGTTTTGTTTAAGAAGTTGTACCCTGGCCACAGGAAGAAAGAGACAGATCAATTTATTACCAATGCAGCACAGTACGTTGAAAATACACAAATGGAAGATGGTTCATGGTAATATCATATTATTAAATCAAAATTTTGATTTCTTTGATTAACAACTATAGCAGAGAAACAACTTAGTTAAGAAACATTTTCCAAGGTACGGGAATTGGGGTGTTTGCTTCACATATGGTACCTGGTTTGCTCTTGGAGGGTTAACAGCTGCTGGCAAGACTTTCAACAATTGTGCAGTTATACGCAAAGCTGTTAGTTTTTTACTCACAATGCAGAATGAGAACGGTGGTTGGGGAGAGAGCTACCTTTCATGTCCAAAAAGGGTAAAATATGGGAGGTGGATTATGTTTGAAGCGAGCTCCAAGTTTCTTAGTTAATCTCATTGTCTTAGACTAAAATATTTCACTCTGTGGTGGGTGATACAGGAGTACGTTCCTCTTGAAGGAAACCGATCAAATTTAGTACAGACAGCTTGGGCTATGATGGGTTTGATTTATGCAGGACAGGCCGAAAGAGACCCCGCACCTCTTCATCGTGCAGCAAAGTTGATAATCAACTCTCAGATGGAAAATGGTGACTTTCCTCAGCAGGTATCTTGCTTACCCTAACATCTATTGCCAGCTTGACTAGTAAAAAGGATAAAACACAAAATAACATATTGTGTTGCGTATATGTATGCTCAAATTTTTACTTGCAACGTTTTATAACATCTATTCACTAATCATGTATGGCAGGAAATCGCTGGAGTGTTCAAGATGAATTGTATGCTACATTATCCAACTTATAGAAACATCTTCCCCGTGTGGGCTCTTGCAGAATACCGCAAGTGGGTTCCATTGCCTCCCAAAGCGTGATTAGGCTCCCTGTATCGTGTAGCTCTTACATGCAGCATATATTAGTACGCATAAAAGCCAGTTGTTGAAATTATGTATTATACAAAAAGTGTATCAATCAGATGAGGAAGTAAGATTTACCTACTTGGAAATCAAAGAAATTATACTTCTTCAAACAAAACATATATAAAATAAAATAAAAATCTATTTCTGCCAGATGTATTTTTAATTCTTTATTTTCTTATTAGATGACTAAAATTACAACATTATAGGGCGAATAGGTTGTGAAAGATGTTACTCAAAGGTGTGTTCCCAATAATTTAGGCCAAAGTTGTTAAGAATGTACTACATATAAGATGGAAGGACCTGAAAATGATTAGATACAATAAATTTGAAGAAACTTTCAAATGAGACCAATGTGTCATTTGAAAGCCCTTTGTTTAGTATAGTGTATTTCTAGTGTTTTTGTATTGATTGAGTAATTTATTGATAATATTCTTGTAGTGCATTTTTCACAATTTAGAATAAAAGGCCATAAACTTTGAAAGTCCCTCAAACATAAGGCAAATAATCAAAGAAACACATAAAAATCTTCATCCCAACTTTCCCAAAATGCAAATAAAGTTGTCTTAAGGCCACATATATAACTATGGTAATCACTATACTAAGATTAGTGCCACAAATATCTGTTTACTTGGACGTTGCAGAAGAACCTTTGAAGTCAACGATGGTGTGCTAGATCTAGAGTACTTCTCATTGATAGGACTTATCCGTTTGGTTCTGCTTCCTTTATTTATTTTTGCAATGATTTTAATCATTTTATTGTTGGTGGAGCTGGGATGTTGAAGACTTAGTTAAATAAATAATGCCTTGTACATAAAATGTGTGACATAATCAAATTAGCTAGAGCTAGAATGTTGGTGCTACAACGCGTGACCAGTGACCCAACTTTGTCTTCCTAGAATGAAATTGATGCCCTAAATTCATTTTTAGGTCCATTCAATGAGATTTCATTGTTTGAATCTAATTTCACAAAGGGCATCCACTTGACCTTTGTGGTAGGCAAAGATTCGACTGTTGGATCGTCATGAAATTATAGTTGTTGATGTGTGACTAATGTGGCTCTTAGGAATTCACAAATCTGAAATCTGTTGTGGGGATCTTCTTGATTGGATAACGAAGGGTTGTTGACCAACCGTTTGTGACCATGTTGATCGAGGGTTGAATTTTGGTTAACGATTCATCCTAGGGGATGTGCACCTCGATTTAATTGTAGGTGATGCCTTACCGGGATTTACATGTTTATTGGGCTACTAGATGAGTTAATGACATATACGAATGCCAGTGGGAGGAGATGGGCTAGGAATCATGTTAAAATTATCTTCTAGAACTTGTATGTTTATGCGACTAGATATCTATTGTTACGTTGAACCAATAGTGTGTGTGTGTGTGCGCGCGCGCTTACACTTTTGATTCATATGGATTGATGTAAGAAGTTGTTTGTATGAGGTATGTATGTGTGATGTGCGATTGTGTGACTGCACCAAATAGTAGTGTGGTATATGGATGATCCTGCCTAGCAATCCGCATTAGAAGACCATATGAATTCTATGGATGACTTTAACTGGTTAATCTGCATTGATAGGTCACTGTTTGACACACCCGACCCTGATATTCACCAAACACCAGGGTAGGTACGTGCTGGTCAACACCCGAAGGTGACAAAGCCATATTAGGATGTGTAATACCCCATATTTTAAAAAAAAAAGGTTATATATATGTGTGTGTGTGTGTGGGTGGGTAATTACTTTTTTACTTAATGATTTTATTAGATTTATTTTATGTAAGAACCTACTTGCAATATGTAAAATAGTTTCAATGTAAAATCCTTTTTGCTACAAATTATTTCAAAAACTAGCTCGTCTTATTTTCATATGTAAGTAGAGATATTTTTAGTTTGAATTGGAGAAGGAGATTATGATGAGATTTTTCTCACAAAGGGCCAAGAGTTTGAGGTTGGACTAAATGAGTAATTTTGTCTTGATATTTTCTCTCAAAGATGAGGTGGAGAGTTTGTAACATTAGGAGTTAATGATTTGGTGATTACTCACCACTCTAAATGTGAAGGTGGAAGTCTACTTAAGGGTGAGTTGGAAAGTTTGTATTCATTAGGAATCTAAGAGTTAAATGTTTGGTGATGATTCATCCCTCCAAAATTTGAAGAGGTGGGATTCATATCCCTTAGACTTTGAACGTGGCTTTTGAGCTTTTGTCCACTTTGCATGATATTCACCACTCTAAATAAAGGAAGATGACAACTTATTGTGGTTAGAACATTTCACATGGCCTTTGATGCAAGGAACATCTTGCATATTATTCATTAGTTCATAATTAGCTTCACATTTGTTGTTTTTCTATTGGACCACATTTCATTGCTAAGGATTAGGACAACATTTGTTGCCTTGTTATGGGAACACATTTTATGGTCATGATTAGGTTAACAATTGGTATGTTTCTATTGGAACACATTTGTTGCCTTGTGGAAATTATTTGGAGAGGAAGATGTCAAGCAATCTTTATAAAGGAAGGAGTAAGAACCAACGGAAGACAAGGGAGAAAAGAGAGAGGAAGAAGAAGAAAAAAAAAAAAAGAAAAAAAAAAAAAAAAGAACAACTCCAAAGCCATTCTCCTTTTTCTTATTACCCCTTATCTTTCATATACATTTTGTTAAGGCTTTAAGCCATCTTTCATTGTATTTGTAAGTTTCTCATATATAGTGAAATACAATAAAAGTAAACCCAGTGGATGTAGTCGATTTGGCGAACCACTTAAATCTTGTGTTGTTTATCTATTTATATTTTCGAGACCATTGCCATAAGAAGCACTCCCATCAAACCATCAAAAATATCCATTTACTTTCCTTGAGAATGTTGTAAAATAAGAGAGACAAATCCCAGAAAATGCATGAGAGCTTACCCAACAAAATTGCTTCATGGAACTCAAATGGATTTATGCATCAATATCACCTAGAGAGAGAGATGGAGTAAAATGGTAAAGTAATATTTCTCAATTAGATTGTTGTATGTTATCCATACTACATAATATTGATAAGATCGTACGATTTTGGCTACTAACAATTTGATTAGTGTTGCAGATGATTATTGATATCCTTGTTACATGGCATATAAATTGGGAGTATTGATATCTATGTGAACATGACATATACATATGCATTTAAAAGCAAGAAAGAAAGTTCATTTAGTTGTGTTGAGTTTTGTAAAGTGTTTGAGTTGTGATGATATTCAAGGGCTGAAGTTTGCCTTGAATATAAAATAATGAACATTTTATATGTCAGGCGTAGGGTGCAGGGCTTGAGTGTACAAATTGGTTGATTATAAAAGTAATGAAATCTTGTATATGTCAGGCGTTGGGGGAAGGGCTTGAATATACAATTGGGCATCGAGGGAAATGCCTGGTTAATAAAGTGGAAACTGAGAGTTTAATTACAAAAAATTGGGTTAAGGGATGAACGGGAGTTAACTCATATTCTAAGGTATTTGGAGCCAAGTGGTATAAGCATGGCATGGGACGTGCGGGCTTGGATGCCTTATGTATGTGTTGATGGGATTAAAAGGGAGTGAGTGCATTCATCCATCTCATTTGCATATATTTCATGCATTTGAAAGAATTGTTACAATTTAATTATTGTAGTTTTTGTTGTGAATTAATTTGTGTATTATTTTTATTCCGTTGCGTATTCAATAAATTTTATGTAAGATTTTGTTGATGTATGGTGTAATCATTATAATTTTATTTTATTTTCCACCATATCTTGGTTGTAGAATTTATTTCGATAGCTAAGATATGACTTGAGTATACAAATTGGTTGATTATTAAAATAATGAAATCTTGTATATGTCAGGCGTCGCAGGAAGGGCTTGAAAATACAATTGGGCGTTAAGGGAAGTGCTTGTTTAATAAAGTGGAAACTGAGAGTTTAATTACAAAAATTGGGTTAAGGGATGAACAAGAGTTAACTTATATTCTAACGTACTAGGAGCCAAGTGGTATAAGCATGGTATAGGACGTGCAGGCTTGGGTGTCTTAGGTGTGTTGACGGGATTAGAAGGGAGTGAGTACATTCATGCATCTCATTGCATAAATTTTATGTATTGGCAAGAGCTACTCATTTCAATTATTATTTTAGTTGGTACTTTTGTTATGAATTAATTTTGTATACTAATATTTTATTTCCGCTGCGTATTTAATAAATTATATATGGTAAACTCAAGCTTTTATTATGTAAGATTTGTTATATGATGTATTGTGTAATCATGCCAAATTATTTTAATTTTTCCACCATATCTTGGTTGTAGAATTTATTTCTATAGTTAAGATATGGCTCACATCCTATCTCGTGAATAGTCTTTATTTGCGGGTCGGGGGCGTGACAGGATGCATGAGAACTAAGAACAATTGACCGACATAAATAAAACTTGTAAATTTAATTATAATGAATATGCATTTATGGAATGTGTTCAGATCATGCAACTAAACCGAAACACTAAAAAGGAATAATATAAAATTGAATGAACAAGGAGATGGGTCCTACACCGAGAGAACTCGAAGATGGAGATGGGTCCCACAACCGAAACCTAATCCTTCAACCATAAACTATGCACCATAACTGTCCATTCCCAAACTGTCTAAATAATGGGACAATTCAAGATTTAATTGGACCACAGTCATGCTTTCGCGTCCATGTGTGAAATCTAACTAATCCTCGAATGGGAAACTAAGTTTTACTAAAAATAAAAAACAAGTACAAAGTTAATTTTATTTAGCTCCATACATCACAACACATATTTGTATGTCACGTACAAATTTAACAACATAATATAAATATAATTTCACAACACAATATAAACATAACAAACTAAGTTCAACATAATTTAATTAATTTGATATTTTTAAAAAATAAAACGAAGAAAATACCTTCTCAATCATTCTCCACCAATCGCTAATCATGCACAATATCCCTATAGACAACGAAATTAATGGCGTTAGTATGAATTTATATTAATCCTTTTACCCTAACAAATAAAAAAAAAAAAAACGCTTACCAGACTCACTCAGATAGCTCAATCAACTTAGAAAAGAAGATGGATGGAGTATTAGGTGATGAAATTGAGAGAAAATGGAAATGACAGATGCCAGATTGAGCAGAATCGAAGGGATAGGTGCAGAGGTACAATCTGCAATTTTTTTTTGCAGTTTGCCTCTGCACATGGCTAAATCCAAATTAAAAAGTTCACTTTTGGACGAATGAATTTGCGCGATGAACAAGGTTTTCATCGCGCAAAAGTCCTTTGCATGACTAACATAGTCTTTGTCGCGCAAATAACATTTGTATGACAAAAAAAGAAGCATTCGTCACGCAAGTTTACTTTTTTTTTATTTTATTTCCTTTACTTTATAATTTATTCTTTTCAACAAATTACACGACGAAAACATGTATTGTCGCACAATGCATATTTTTTTAATTTGTTTTTATGTTTTATTTGTATATATTGTAAATTTTTATTTTATTATAAATCAAAAACTCAAACCTAATTAAACAATCTTATTTAAAAAAAATAAAAAATAAAAAATAAAACTATAACATCCTGGGCTCGACTCCACCATAGCACAATATTGTCCGCTTTGGGCCCTGACCTAGCCCTCACGGTTTTGTTTCTGGGAATTCACATGAGAACTTCCTAGTGGGTCACCGATCATGGGATTGCTCTCATACGCTTCGGCTATGCCAACACGCCCCAAATTTTGGATCGAGGTGTGTCAAAAACAACCCTCCTCAACTTCAATCCTCCCTCGCCCGCAACACATCGATCTTCCACTGCCAGAAAGTCTGCTTGAAAGGCCCATCCACATAAATTCGTTGCTTCTCATCGGTTTCATCAACATCCCAATGAACCTACATTAATGCCAATAACAATAAATTAGTAATTTAAAAAATATCACGTTTTAACAAAAATAGTTGTTCATTATTTACAACAAACTTACCGATAACTCCCTTAACATGGATTTCTTCAACTCCTCAGGGACCTTTTTCCAAGACTTAAACTTGGCAGAATAATCCCTCCGCACCAAATTCTCAATGTCATACCTAAATTCAGCGTACGCCTCAACCATATTTTTACCTTCAAAGTACAGCACTTGCTTCCGTCGATATGTCTCTGATCGCAGTACAAGTTTCTTTTTGCCAGAACCTTCTCCAGAATCGGCCATTGATAGGAATTTCACCACCTGCAAAAATAGGGATAAAAACACTTAAAAATACTTGCAAGAGTACAATGTTGTCGTAGTATAGCAGCTCAAGTAAGGTCGTTTTCCGCAGGGATTGAATGAATAATTTATGTAAAAACCGAATCTTAATTAATTATTTGAAAACAAAGTTTGGAAGATGTTGATTTTATGACCTAAAATATTAAAAACGAATTTAATTAAAAACAATTAAAGAAATTAACTTGAGAACAATTTAAAGAAAGTCAAATTGTAAAACCTAGGGTTCAGCCGTCACCATAACAATCATACATAGTTCTTCTAATTCCTTATGAATTACACATGCATATTTTGAAGGTTAGGTTTTCCTAAAGTATGCCCTACTTGGAACCTTCAACATAGAACGTATATCTAACATGCAACCCGTCCATGGCGTCCAGATCGAATGTGAACATGTAAGACTCATTAAGTTTTGTGAAAACCTTTTGAAAAACCATGCAACCCTTAAGACGTGTCGTCCATCCTAAGAAGTTACACATATTAACCACAAGAAGCCAGCGCCAATTTCAGGGACAGCCCTTCGCCAAAATTACATCAAATTACTTTTCTATATATCCTAATAGTGCCAATTATCAAGAAAAATAGATAGTTTAAAGCACAATGATTAACAATTCAAAATCTACATGCATAATATCATAAGCAAATTGAAAAGAAACTACATATTCTTGCTAAGGCTCGTGGCCTCACCTTAGCAAACGAAACTAGTTACGAACAACTATAAAACAAAATATTATTAAAAATATGGATAGAAAACACCTTGAAAATAAACTTAAATCTTCTAAAGTAGTGTCACATCCCGGCTCGGGGGGAATCACTTTCCGGGCCCACTCCATCACCGTAACACGACATTGTCCGCTTTGGGCCCCGACCACGCCCTCACGATTTTGTTTCTGGGAACTCACACGAGAACTTCCCAATGGATCACCCATCCTAGGAATGCTCTCGTGCGTTACTCGCTTAACATCGGAGTTCCCATGGAACCCGAAGCCAGTGAGCTCCCAAAAGGCCCCGTGCTAGGTAGGGATGAGAATATACATATAAGGATCACTCCCCTGGGTGATGTGGGATGTCACAATCCACCCCCCTTAGGGGCCCGACGTCCTCGTCGGCACACACGCGACCAGGGTTAGGCTCTGATACCAATTTATCACATCCAGGCCCGGGCGGATCACTTCCCGGGCCTGCTTCACCACCATAGCACCATATTGTCCACTTTGGGCCCCGACCACGCCCTCATGGTTTTGTTTCTGGGAACTCACACGAGAACTTCCCGATGGGTCACTCATCCTAGGAATACTCTCGCGCGCTACTCGCTTAACTTCAGAGTTCCCATGGAACCCTAAGCCAGTGAGCTCCCAAAAGGCCTCGTGCTAGGTAGGAATGAGAATATACATATAAGGATCACTCCCCTGGGCGATGTGGGATGTCACAATCCACCCCCCTTAGGGGCCCGATGTCCTCGTCGGCACACACGCGACCAGGGTTAGGCTCTGATACCAATTTATCACATCCAGGCCCGGGCGGATCACTTCCCGGGCCTGCTTCACCACCATAGCACCATATTGTCCACTTTGGGCCCCGACCACGCCCTCACGGTTTTGTTTCTGGGAACTCACACGAGAACTTCCCGATGGGTCACTCATCCTGGGAATACTCTCGCGCGCTACTCGCTTAACTTCAGAGTTCCCATGGAACCCTAAGCTAGTGAGCTCCCAAAAGGCCTCGTGCTAGGTAGGAATGAGAATATACATATAAAGATCACTCCCTTGGGCGATGTGGGATGTCACAGTAGTGTGTGCGTTCTTCTCCTCTCTAACCTAATGGCTAAAAAACCTTATTTATACTACTACAAAATAAAATCCTACCTTGAAAAGGTATTAGAAGAAAACTAGTAAACATAATTAAATGATAAAACAGAAAATAAAAGGTTTCCTATTTGAACTAGAATTCGGAGTTATCAGAAAATCACACTTTTGACTGACCAAATCAACTCCAATTTGGTCCCAAAATATCTCTTTTGAAAGCTAAAGACGTCCCCTACAAATTCTCAGAAGGAATCTTCCTCAAAATACGCCATCTTGACCTCCAAAATATCCAAAACGTCTAGAAACGTCAATTTGGGAAAGTTGCGCGCTGGGCCTTTATTTCATTGCCACAGTCAAACAACTTGGTAGAAAAATCTGAAATTTTGATACAATCATCTTGAAAGACTCACGAACATTCTTCAATTGGAATCACTCTAAAATTCATCCTTTTGATCATTTTTCACTCCATAAGAAGTCGAATGTCTTATATTAAAAATACATAACAAAATATCAAAATTCTACCAAAATAACCAATAAATTAATACTAAGATTAGGGTAAAATATATGGTATAAAATGGACTCATCAAATACCCCCAAACTTAGCTTTTTGTTTGTCCTCAAGCAAAACAAAACTAGAAAACAAAAATAAAAACTAACAAACTAGAAACTTTATTAAAACTCAACTAAGACAAAATTTTCATCTTCAAGTTACAGTCCATAGAAAACATTAAAAATTAGAACATCTTTCCAAAAGTTCCAACAAATCCCACCACAGAGTTTAAGCCATTTAAAATCAATTAGAAAAGAATTCACAAATTTCCTTCGGTGTAAAGTGAACCAACATAATTAAGAAGACTCAATTAAAACTCTTACCTTTCGTCCTTTTTATTCCACACATTAGTACTTTACATATTATTTTTTTCTCTTTTTCTCTTTTTTTTTCCTTTTTTTTTTTCGAATCTTTTTTTTTTCTCTAGTAATAGTAGTGGTCGTGCAATGTTAGTTCCCTTAAGCTTTCGATCCAACCCATGTAACGAGCTTTAGGTCAATGACTCCCAAACCACAAAGGCTTTAGGGAATTAGGTGTAGAACACCTTTAAGGACTTATTAACCCGAGCTGAGAAAGCTACGAAACCAACTAATCACCATGCCCAATGCCAAAACTCTACCGTTTGATGTGAGAATCACTGCTGATTAGGCAAAACTAGGAATAAAAACAGGAGAATAAAATGAACGAAATAAAAAGAAAAGAGTTAGAAAAATTGGGTTGCCTCCCAATTAACGTTTTAGTTAACGTTTATAGCTAGACGTAGAGGAAAGAATTGAAGATCACGTCACTTGTTCCCTTAGAGTTAACCACTTCTTGATAGCATCATACGGCAACAGTAGGTATGGAATGAGTTGTTGTTTATCAGTGGTTGAATTCTTCATAATTGCCCTTCTATGTGAATGAATCTTTGTGATCAAATAAGGCTGTTTCCAGTGAGGTTTATGTTTACGTCGAGCTGCCTTGAACCTTGTATTTAACACCCACAACCTCTGAACTGGCAGAATTTCTCTACGAGAAATTTGGCTGTTATGGAATTGATCCTAATTTTCTTTAAATTTGATGAATTGTGATGTTTGCGTGTCTAATTCAGCAACCAAAATTTTCTAATCAGTAGCCGGTTGCTCCGAATCCAAAATGGTCAGAGTTGTCAAAAGTTGATCATGTGATGTCTGATATACTGATTTTGAATCAACAACTTCTAACATATCAATTCTTGTGCATTCGTGCAGCCCTGTTGGGAAGGGTTCTGATGGCACATAAACTTGGGGATGAGAAGATTATGGGGAAATTGTTTCATGATCAGCAGGTGGTGTTTCCTCCCTTGGGGCATGACTGGCTGGCAGATTGCTCTTCCATTTCTACACCAATTTCCTCTTGATCATCATAGCTTTTCCCACAGTTTATTAATGGTTGAATCTAAAATTCTTGATTAGTTCTTTCAATGTACAACTCAGTGGATTCCAACAATTTAGAGAGTTTGTCTTCCACCGAAAGCTTTTGTGGCACATTAAACTTCTCAAAATACTGCTCAAGACTTTGAATAGGGATTGTTCCAATGCCTTTTTGAGTCAGTTGTCATATCGATATGCATCTGGACAAACTCATGAAAATATTCTCTCAGGACACTGCAAAATATCATGGGCTTCAAATAGCACGGAGCACAAATTGTAGGGTTAAATCCATAGAAACCCCAAAATGCAAATGTGACCCATAAAGGCGGTCCTCCTGGTTGTATATTGAATCCAGGAAGAGGAACACAATCCATTGTTGCACAAATTGTAACCTACAAAAAATAAAAATAAAATAAATAAAATCAAGTAAATAAAAAAGTTATATACAAAAATAATTAACTAACAATATGATAAACACAAATTATTTAAAACAATCCTCGGCAATGGTGCCAATTTCTTGATAGGGATTTTACCACCTGCAAAAGTAGGGATAAAAACACTTAAAAATACTTGCAAGAGTACAAGGTTGTAGTATATCAACTCAAGCAAGGTCGTTTTCCGTAAGGATTGAATGAATAATTTATGTAAAAACCAAATCTTAATTAATTATTTGAAAACAAAGTTTGGAAGATGTTGATTTTATGACCTAAAATATTAAAAACGAATTTAATTAGAAACAATTAAAGAAATTAACTAGAGAAAAATTTAAAGAAAGTCAATTTGTAAAACCTAGGGTTCAGCCGTCACCCTAACAGTCCTACGTAGTTCTTCTAATTCCTTATAAATTACACATGCATATTTTGAAGGTTAGGTTTTCCTAAAGTATGCTCTACTTGGAACCTCCAACATAGAACGTATATTTAACATGCAACCCGTCCGTGGCGTCCAGATCGAATGTGAACATGCAAGACTCATTAAGTTTTGTGAAAACCTTTTGAAAAACCATGCAACCCTTAAGACGTGTTGTCCATCCTAAGAAGTTACACATATTAACCATAAGAAGCTAGCGCCAATTTCAGGGACAGCCCTCCCCCCTTCTATTCTCATCCCCTTCCCTCTTTTCCTCTCACATATTGTTTTTTGTCTTATTGTCTCTATAAAAAAAAAATCAATATAAGATGTCGACGTGGCTAAACCGTAACCGTTCAAATAGGAGGGAAGGGAAGGGGAGAGAGATTAGAAGGGGAGAGAATCCTCCTCCTTGCTCATTTGTTACTCAGTTGATTAATAGTATCCATCATGGCATTCGAAATTTTGATTAGTTTAATTTTTCCACCTTAATATTTTTTTTGTATAAAAATATTAGCATTCTATGTATGTTATCTTGCACTTACCCAAGTATATTTTCTTTGAAAAACTAGATTTTAATCCATAAATAAGATGAAATTTAGAAAAATGTCTTATACAAGATTAAAAATTGATTTTAATCCCTAGACTCTATTTAATGCCAACATATGTATTCAATGGCTCACCTTTTTATTTATAATTTTATGGTGTTCAAATTAATTTTATGAAAAAATTATAAATTTTAATTCTCATTATGGTAAGTAACTTATATAAGAAAATATTTTCGTAGAGATTTTTCAGTACACTTATGTTTTTGTATATTTTCTTATGTGCCACGAATTCATTACAATATATTTTGGTATGAACATTTCGGTACACTAGGTTAGTATAATATGTTTAGGTACGGACATTTCGGTAGTATAATATATTTAGGTATCGACATTTCGGTGTACTAATTTGATATCATATATTTAGGTACGGAATTTTTCGGTACGCTTATGTTTTTGTATATTTTCTTATGTGCCACTAATTCAATACCACAATATATTTAGGTACGAACATTTCGGTACACTAATTTAGTAAAATATATTGTTTTACGGACGTTTAGGTACACTAATTAGAGGAAGTAAAATAAAATTAATGAATTAAATGTGTATAATAATTATAATTAAATATTAAAACAAAAATATAATATGAATTTGGATTAAGTACACATTAGAGGACTAAAATCAATATCCAATTTAACACCAAGTTTTTATTGAATTTTAATCTTCTTCAATGATTAAAGTTCAAAAACCCCTATTTTCTTCCTTGGTTTTATGAAGGAGTGCGAATGATATTTTTGAAGTACGAATAATATCTCTATTTTAATTGATTTTCTTCTTGCCACTTAATACTACGATTTAATAATATTCTTATTCACTTAAATTTGACTCTTACAAGGCGGCCCCGGTGACTTTTTCGGTGACCCATCTAGGTGAGTGTGGTGGCTCGTGGCCATTGGGGCCGCCGCCCCCTGGCGGAGCGTGGGGGAACTTGAGGTCCCACCTTAGGTTTTTCAACGTGCCGAATCCGATTCTGCTGTCTGTTTTCCCAAATTCAATCGTTTTGGTAGAGTTTTATTAAATAGTCTCTATTAGTGTATAGGTGCGTCGGTTGAAAGTGACCCCGTCCTCCCTAGTTCGAGCGGTTCCCTAGTAACAGAACATTTGTGAGTGGACCCCTTCTCAAATTGCATGTTTTTATAAAATTGCACCCACACTCGCTAGAGGACATGACTTCGTCAAGAAATCTCAGGTTCGTTTTTTATATAGTCAACTGAACTTTCATTTTTGTAAAATGTATATGTGCATCGATTAATTTGTTCTAACTAGTGACTATTTTGGAATCGAATTGTAAAGGTTAAGGACAATCCATCGGGTGACTTCAAAAGCATGCACCGCCACATTTCCAAAGGATCGTGGACTTTCTCTGATCAAGACCATGGATGGCAAGTTTCTGATGAGTTAATGACATGTACGAATGCCAGTAGGAGGAGATGGGCTGGGAATCATGTTAGAATTATTCAGTAGAACTTGTATGTTTGTGTGACTAGATATCTATTGTTACATTGAACCAATAGTGTGTGCGGGCTTACACTTGCAATTCATTTGGATTTGATGTAAGAAGTGGTTTGTATGAGGTATATATGTGTGATGTGTGATTGTGTGACTGCACCATATAGTAGTGTGGTATATGGATGATCTTGCGTGTTTACCCGCATTAGAAAACCATATGAATTCTATGGATAACTCTACCTCGTTAATCTGCATTGATAAGTCACTATCTACTTGATTACGTGGTTTCCATAGATGGTCATGCTTGGTTAATTTGCATTGGGGGACTATACTATTGAATGCAAGCCTATGGAACTGCCTGGTTAATCCGCATTGAAGGACCATAAGTATCCTAGGAATACACTACTACAAAACTACCTGTAAGTGGTGGTCTGAAAACCGACAAAAAAACCTCATTTTTGTTGGATAATAGATAAAAACCAACAAGAAATGGTTGCAGTGGCAGATACAAGAACCAACAACATTGCTTGCGTCATGAAAAGACTTTAATTGTCAGTTAGTTCCCTTAATTTGCCTAGAAAACGAAAAGCATTTTAAAATTCAAAAAGGACAGTAGTGTCGGACAAAAGTACTTTAGCGTTGGATACTAGTGATATTGAAACTCCCATCGGATACAAGCGACATTAAATACTGAGAAAGATTGTTGAATAGAGCAAACAATTATACTATCGTCGATAACTGACACCACTAACCATTAATAAAACAAAATTCCTTTGTTATAAAAAAACATCAACAAATCTGTAATTTGTATGTCCAACCATTTCGTGTTCTAACCGGCCAATTCCCATCCTTGATGCAGCCAACCTTTTTTTTTTTTTTTTTTCACCCAATTCGCTGGATGTGGCATGATTATAGCAATCAAGCAGATAAAGGAATAAGAGAAGAGACCAAATCCTCTAGCCGGAGAAATACAGCTCTAGAAACTATGGATGCATACATATATCAGGTTCTAATTCCAGATTTGAAAAGAAATCTTCAAAAGAGTAAAGGATGAAAATGATGGTTTATAAACTGGATTTATGTATGCAATTATACTGGTGTCATACATACGCAATGTGCATTAGCCGGAGGTGACAGAAGTCGGAGAAGATCAACGACTCTGATTTCTCGCTGTCAAATTCCGAAGAAGCTCACGTGTTCATAGTCGTTCGAAGAAGCTCAAGTTCTGACGGCTGCCAATGACGACCTCAGGCAAGAAACTACAAATTGCAGAGAGAGAGCAGAGAGACAAGGAAGAAGGTGTACAAGTCAAGATTCAAAATATAAACTCAATTTAATAGCATAATCAAAATTCAAAACAAAAGCCAAGTGTAATAAAAAAATCTAAAACGCACTGGTTTTGGAATGTTACTCCTTGAATTGTTCATCCATGGTGATTGAAGTGGGAAGGAGAAAACATTGGGGAAGGGAGAAGGCAACGGCACAAGGAAGAGAGAAGGGGTTTTATATAGGTTAAAACATTTTTGGCGGTTCAAAACGCCAGGATTTGTAATAGTGTCGGTTATAGATGACACCATATGTAAAAAAATTACAATTATGACTAATTGCCTATTTTTGTCGGTCGGAGCCGACATCAAGTTTTGATGTTATTATAACTTGATGCAACATCTTTAAAAGATTTCAATTTCATACAAACTTATATTTTTGTTCAATTTCATACATTCATTAGTCAAACCGTTAATTTTGACTATTAAGTAATGTTGTGGCAAGTGGGTTCCACTCTTTTGATAATGTGGCAGTCAATAATAGGCCACATAAGAAAATAAAAATAATTATTTTAAATGTTAATATGGAAAAAAAGAAATAAAATAAAAAAATAAAAAAGAAGAAGAAGATTTGGTGGAGATCTTTCTCCCAACATCCAAATTAGGATTTGATAGGATTTTAATAGACTTTAAAATCTAAAGATAGTCAATCAGGATTTTATAAGATGATTTTAAAGGATTTTAAAATCACAATGTAGTCAAATTAATATTTGGTAGGATTTTAAAGAATATAACAAAATCCATGAATAGTCAAATATGATTTTAAAAAAATCAGTACAGTCTAGGTGTAGTCAAAATACTAAAGATTTGTTAGAATTTTAATGGTAGAGGGATTTTGATGGATTTCAAGGTGGGTGGTATAAATACCAAATTGCATCAAGAATCTCACTCAACCCGCTCTACCCCCTCTGATTTCTTTTCACATTCATAGATAGAAGAGGAGCAGTCTCAAACAGAAGAACAGTTTTCAAGATGGCAACAACTGATTTCTTTTCACATTCATCAGAAATCTGCATCAAGAGTGAATGTGAAAAGAACAGTCTCAAACAAAAACAATTTCTCAAGAGTTAGATAGAAGATGGCAGAATCTCACTCTTCCATTTTTTTTCATTAGAGTATTTCTTTGCTTTAATGGAAGTTGTTTATGTTTCTGGATTTTATTTCCATTTCCTCCGCCGTTCTCTCTTTATTCGATGAACATCCGTATAATAAACACATTAAAATTAAATTGCGTAAGTTTTAGGGCTAATTAACATGTTCTGATTCTTCTGAAGAAGCTTATTCACAGCTTTCTTTGGGATTAACTCCAGCAATTGGAAAACTGAGAAAACATTGAAATTTAATTGTTAAAAAAAATGTGCAATGTCAGTGGTACAAAATGATGTAATTTTCTCAAAATATTTAACCATGTCAGTGGTTTCTTGGCGTTTACAGTTCAAACAAGTGCAGTCCGGGTTTATGAATGAAATGCAGATTGAATAGTCTAGTGTGAATGCATTATTATTGTCTACTTGGGATGCCTTTTTTCCCTCCTATTCTTCTTGGGATGAAGAGAGTAAGATATATTTTGAAAAACTGCACTCTTGTGTACATTAGTGGTAGTGGTGTCTCCCAATGGTTGCTTAGGTTGGTGCCACCCTCTGCTTTCCTCTATGTTCCTGCCCTATAATTTAACAGGGCCTTTGGCAGTGTCAACATCCACATATACAATGTTACACTTACTTCCCTGGAATCATGCAAGAACTAAGCACACTATTTAGTAGGGTCTGATAAAGATCTTTGGTGGATTTCTAAGTCAAAAGTTATATTAGAGAATTTTATTGCTCCTTTAGGCATTTATCTTGATGCATTATTAGATTAATGCTGCAGGAGGTTTTACCAAAACTTTGTAAAGTTGTCTTCAACCTTTGAGTCAATTTTCTGAATCTTGTTTTGTAGAAATTGAGAAAATGCCACCTAAATTTTTACCAGAGGCATGTATTTTGTACAATTTTTTGGACAACTTAATGATTTAAGGGTTTGAGATAATATGCCAAGTTGCTCTTTTGTGTTGCGGAATCACATAAATTTTCTGTACAGTTTTTCTGGATAGTACCAAATGTCTAGTTTTAGATACTACAAGTCCTGCTATACTCCACGGAAAGCCAATTGTATGCAACAAAGTTTTCGAGCTTCACAGATGACAAAGAACATATATTTAGGCACATAGAAAATGCACACATTAGTTGTATACTTGTATGCTATAACATTTTTGGGTTGTATCAAATGCCTGATTTTGTGTGCTTGCACTTGTCGTCGATATCAAGAGAGAAAATTACAACCGCAGTTTTTAATGAACTTGGAAATTGGCTGACGTTTGGGTGTGCGAAACTTGGACAGTTGCTTGTGTGGGAGTGGAAGTCAGAGAGTTATATATTGAAGCAGCAGGGGCATTACTTCGATGTGAATTGTCTTGCTTATTCACCAGATGCGCAACTGTTAGCCACTGGAGCAGATGATAACTAAGTCAAGGTATAGTTTTTAGAATGGGAAGCTTTTTACTTAGAGGACTTTGCTTGTGTAGTTCCATGCAACTTTGCTTGTCCAAGAAAGTGGAGATTGGGTGCCACTAGGTCAGATGATCATTGGTGATTTATGTACTATAGAATTGTCTAGTGAGTTTAATAATGCATGATAGTTTGGTGGGTTTGTGATGTATTGTTGCATGACGACACCCAGTTCTATTTGCGCTTTTATAATTACATTCAACTTGCCAATGTGCAAATTATTAATATTTTATACAAAATGCAATTGTGGAATCATATCCAGAATGTTTACTCTTTTTCTTATGTAGGTCTGGACTGTTTCATCAGGGTTCTGCTTTATAACATTCGCTGGGATGAATGTGGCTCGCTTCAACTTCTCGCACAGCGAAGCTTGTGGCTAATTGCATCAAGGCAGCGATGATTTTAGTGCTGAAGAAAGGAGGAAGCACAGCGAAGCTTGTGGCTAGTACAGGCCAAGCATGCCAATTTTGTCCGTGGTGGTTCCTGAGATAACAACAGCTTATTTTGAGACCTCATGCAGCAATGCAGCTCCGGCAAGGCATGACCTTGTTTACTGTGGCGTTCTGCCGCTTCTCCCCTCAGCTCCCGTTAGAGCTTCTCATGCCGAGTCCACAGAAGAGAGCATACAGTTTGCAGTTGAATTTGCAAAGGCAAAGGGACTCTGCAAGCTTGGAGACGCAGTCGTGGCTTTGCACGTCGCTAACGCTGATATGATCAAGATTTGTTTGTGATATGAAGGAGATCCGTTCGAAGTTTAAGTTGAAATTTACCTTTGATTTGCAACATCCAATTTTGGCTTTACTGTTTTGTTTTAGGGTTTAATTTGAGGTTAGAACAAATAACATGATGTATTATTTCATCTAATGAAGAGAAATATTATTGGGCTTTGAATATATGATAAATGCTTTGTCCTGGTACTCATGTAGCAACATGATAAATGCTTTCTAGTGCAACTGTGTATCAGGAGTTGCTTGGCGATGACAGGGTTGGTTTAGCCAGACCTCGTCTTGTTTCTGTTCGAGTTGTGTTGTGTTGTTGGTGTTGTTTCTGTCCACTGTACCCAAAAGAAACATCATTTGACAACCTCTGGAGACTTTGTTTTTGTGTGCTTTTATTCTGAACGTATTTTTGTAAAGAGAGCGATGGTAGTGATGATGATGATAAAAAATACTAAAATTATTAAGTTGAAGGATGACATGAGAGTTTACCAAACAGTCACAATTGTTTTACATAAAAATTTACCAAAGACTATCATACTGTTTTTTTTTCTTTCCAAAAAAACTTTTACAAAAAAATTTACTAAACGTTCTGCTGTTTTATTTCATAGTTGCTTATTCCCACGTAAGAAACAACTTTTTTCCAAATAACATCAATACCAAATTAGCCCTAAATCTAGTGGGGAAGAAGTATCAACAGACAGGAATTGAGGCCTTGGAGTCTTCGTCCACGGTGGTTTGTGGCCATCGCCGACCTTTGAGCACGACACCGGCTCGTTCCACTCCAACGTATGGGTATGGGGGATCGACGAAACTGGAGTCGAGCCGTGAATTTTGAGAATCGAAGAGCACGATGAACTGGTGTCGGCTTCGTCGTCTAATCAGATGGAGCAGGGATGGAGCGAGAGAGATTAAAAAGCCTCGTCTGGTCGCCGTCCGGCTTTCCTACTGTCGTTGAGCTCAAATTGTTTGTTCGGACAAGCCGCTCGAAGACCCAAGATCATGTGCAAAGCTCGAATTGGTTGAGGGTCTTCCCTTCCTCGTCCGCAATTATTCGGTCATTTTATTGGTTTTGAGATCTGGGTTTTATTCTGGTGCGGAGGTTTTTTAAATCAGCGTCGGGAAGCTTGCAGGCATTGTGGAGTTACTGGAGAAGGAAAATGGAGAAGAAGATGTGGGCTGGCATTGCACAAATTCAGGGAGCCCCAACTCAAATTATAAAGCTTGGTTATGGTTTTGGGAAGGGGTGTCTGCTGGCGGAGTGGGAGAGTCGGGGTCGGGTAGGTGTTGTGGAATTCCCGTGGCAGAAGCAATGGAAGAAAATGGGTGTTTTTTTTTTAATTAAATTTAAAAATTATTTTTTTGTCACGTGGTAAAAATTTGGCAATCATGTGGCACAAATGTAGCATTCACGTCAGCTCTTAACAGATCAATGGATGAAAAATGTAACAGATGTATTATATTGAAATAAAATAGTACTTGATGTATGAAATGAAATGTTTTAAAGAAGTTGTATGAGGTTACAATAGATCTCAAACCTGAGGTGCTAAAGTGTAATTTTTCCAATTTCTAAAAAACTGAAATTGTGAAAAACTTGCCGCCCAAACTTGTGAAATTGTGAGAAAACTTGTGACATCAAAATTTGCCGCCCAAAGTTGTGAAATTGTTAAAAAACTAAAATTGATCACCAAAATTTTAGAAAAAATGTTTAATCAAATTTTCAAAAGGGTGTCTGTGAGATCCCACATTGTTCGGGAGAGAGGAGGTGATGTACTTTATATGTAAATGTCCACTTCTCTACAGTAAGACGCGTTTTGGGTGGAAACTCAAGAACAAAACCATGAGAGCATGATCCAAAGCGGACAATATCTTATTATACGGAATGAGATGTGACAGTGTCTGTTTAGTATAAGAAATTCAAAGTTGAGATGCTATATCAAAACGTCTCTAAATTTTAACCCATGTAAAATATGTGATAAATGAATAAAAAGATAATTGTAAAATTTGACGGGAGAAAAACATATTTTATTTACCAAGGCAGATAAGATTTATAATTAAGGGGGCTAATTTAAATTGAACGCTAACGCTAACCACTTGGCAGATAAGATTTGTGATTGAAGGGACTAATTTAAATAGAACTTCGTTAGCATTCGTGTGTATATAAATGAGCTCGTTAGCATTCGTGTGTTCTAACCTCTTTGCATGCACGCTACGCGTCCTAATGATCTTTTATGTATGTCCAAGCAACATGTTTGGCTTCACTTGAAGAAAAAAAGAAAAAAATAACCACATGTTTGGCAAGCGTCTCATTTTTTAATTAAGGGATCAACTTTTATTACCCAAAGTATAAAACGATCCTATTGCATTGTGAGAATGTTTGAAAATAGTTGTACGTACATATACAAACACACTAATTGTAGACAATCTCTACCAACATGTATATGCATCTACACAAATTATTAACACAAAAGAATGGTTAAACATACAACAAAACATGGTCACTATGTATGTTGTAAGTCTTTGCTTCTTAGTATCCTCTTAGCTCTTTTGAACTCTATTTCTACAAATTAATTTAGTAATCAAACTTTCAACAATACAACTAAAGTTGAAATTTAAAACAACTAAGTAATGGAATCATTAAACGAAACCTAACACTAATACCCTAAAAGTATCGTGATAGCCCCTAAATCAAAGAAAAAACGTTTTAAATTGATTAAAATGGATAGCACACCTTAAAAACAAATAAAACCTAACCATTTGTTTTATACTGCTCCTTGAAAACTACAGTGTCACATCCTAGTCTCGGCTCCGTCATAGCACAATATTGTCCACTTTGGGCTTATCTTTTCCTCACGGTTTTGTTTCTGGGAACTCACGAGCAACTTCCTAGTGGGTCACCTATCCTAGGATTGCTCTCTCCCGAACTCACTTAACTTCGGAGTTTTGATGGAATATGAAGCCAGTGAGTTCCCAAAAGACCTCGTGCTATAGGGAGGGGAGCATGTACATATGAGGCACATCACCCTCTCTCCGTCGGTCGATGTGGGATCTCACAATCCACCCCACCTAAGGGGAACCTGGCGTCCTTGTTGGCACATCCGTACCGAAAGGCACAGTGGCTCTGATACCAAATTGTCATATCCCAGACCGGCTCTGTCGTAGCACGATATTGTTCGCTTTGGGCCCTGGCCACGCCCTCACGGTTTTCTTTCTAGGAAACTCACGTGAACTTCCCAGGAGGGAAGCATGCATATATAAGGCACATCATCCTCTCTCCGTTGGTCAATGTGGGATCTCACATACAATTCTTATCTTCGGTAGCCTCATATAATTCATCATCGGTTTGTTTTATTTTTATTTTTTTGGAAATTTCAACACCTAAATGCAATGAGATTACCAAAGTCTATAATTGTAGAAATTAAGAAAATAGCATAATTAGCATTCTAGAATCAATTCATAAATTGTAAGTTTCATCAAAAGTCTGGCACCAAGAAAAAAAAAAATTATAGGGAAAAAAAAGTGCAGTCAGTTCAAATGAAGGGATTTCTTCCAAGCAGGGTTTACAAACAAATACCACTAAATGATATGAAATCTACAACTTTAATTCAATATATAATGCATCGTAAGGTATGCAACCAATATGTACTAACTCAGATGTTTTAGTTCAGGAATTACCTATGGAGTACATGAATATGTGGTACTATGGTAGTCCAATTTTACTTCTCTTTTCCATACACTCTTAACTAACCCACCGCCTACCAATATAAATTTGACTTTGATTGTCTTCACTGCCAACATGCCCCAACAAATGGGTTGAACAACGCTCCATGGGTTCTTTTGTTATTGAAACTGCAGTGAAAACACACCAATATACTTTAGTGGAAATAGAGCATACTTTGAAAATTGCACATACCATATCTGATCTTCTCCAAAGTAATGTAAACAAAGAATGGAATCCAAAAATTCAAAAGTCTTAACACCATAGATGTCTTAACACCGAAGATGCATCACTTTTAATGTCCTGCACAATGAGTAACCAAACACCACCAATAGATACAGGGAAACCAACGAATGACAGCGTCATCAAACATATTTGACACTACAAAAAAAACGAGCACTGCACACAATAAATTATATGTGCCCTTTGAGGTCAAAAAGCACCAACATTTGTGCTCATAGACCAATAGTAACAGTGCAGCAACTAAGTTTGTATATGTGCCCTCTATGGGCGTCACCATTGCTTATAGCACACAATATGATGTTTTGTGCCCAAAGCTAAGCACAACTACAACCCTTATTGTGTCTCACCTCTAATAAAGGCTACTGAAT
Organism: Pyrus communis; assembly: GCF_041283825.1. Classification (NCBI taxonomy): domain Eukaryota; kingdom Viridiplantae; phylum Streptophyta; class Magnoliopsida; order Rosales; family Rosaceae; genus Pyrus; species Pyrus communis. The sequence goes on from NC_142573.1 coordinate 10,508,987, forward strand.
GTATGGTGTAAGATGGGCACAATTGCTATTTTAAAGGCTTAGATTGCCGTATAAATGTTAAACCAAGGGCACAACTTTAAAATTGTGCCACTATTATATTTTAATAAATACAATAAAACTCCAGCACAATTAAAAAATTGTGGCACAATTGGATATTTTTATTTAAATATAGAAATCATCAGGTTGCTCACAGAACCTAATTTCCACCAAATTTTAGAAACTTACAAATCATCCCTTACAAACTAAACATAAATCAACATTAGCACTAAAATAGTGAAGTTAATATATTACATAACCCATGTTCTTGGCTAAGACCGATTCATGCAACCTAACAATACAACCCATCCAAATGTTAAACCAAAAAATACATGTTATCCTATGTTGGACATACCCGGGATTCTCTATATACAACAAAATATAACATATCCAAGCTTGTATCCCCAATTCAAACGTACTAATGGTTAAGCCAGCAATATATAAACAAAATACACATCTACAAAGGCTACTTGATGACAACTAACCAGTATTCTCACTTTGGCAGTCCTTATGCATCATAGCACTAGAAATTGGAGGTCCACACTGCACATTCTTGTCATTTCCACCTTTGAAACGCGTTGAAATCTAAGCGTGTGAGCTTCCACACCCTTGCTGCTGAGTTGAAGTACTTTGTAGAGCACCCACTCCAAATGAACCAATGTTGATGCCTACATGTGCCAACATGGCTTTCAATTGCTTAGCCATTTGCACCTTTGCTAACCTCAAATTCTCCTCTTGTTCGGCCCTAAGCCTTTGTATGCTTTCTTCTTGCTCTCTTTTCATTTTTTCCGCTTTCTCATTTGCCTCATGCATCATACAAGTCATTTTTTCTTCCGCAGCAGTAGTGGCTTGTTTCTAAGCTTCATAAGCTTCCCGAAGATACTTCACTTCCCTAGAAATACCTCGTTGTTCAGTAACAATTCCTGGTACATCTGCCCAACCAACTCCAAGGGCAAAGCCCCGCACTTGATTTCGCTTCTCTGGGCCCAGCACTTCTGCATAAATCCTACTGCGAACCTCTGTTGTTACCTCTTCACCACGCTCACGAACCTCCACTTCCAAATTTTCAAACGCCAACTGTTTAAAAAAGCCTTAATCATTCGTAAATGCATAAAATTTCATCAAAGTTGCTGGAAATAAACTTGGTCAAGTGAAAATGTACAAATTACCATCATTCTGGCAGATTCATCATCAACTAGGAGTTGCTTAAGTCCTCTTGTGTGTGTCATTTTGAAAAAAGTCACATGATCTGGTTCATTTCCATCATGTTCTTCAGCCTAAGACACAAAAAAAGATCCCAAAAACAACCACAATCATTAAACCATCACAGTTACAATGACTAAAAATATAGTGCACTATATATAAACACAAACATCAATGAGGGTAATAAACCGCCGTGCCTGAAAAATTGGAAGAAAAAAGTACTTTAGTTTATGTCAAATGTATACTCATTTGAACTAAAATTAAATGTGAGATATAGTTTTTAAGACATTTGGATGTTTGTATTGATCTCGTACATTAAATATGCATGCATGTCAATCCAGTTATCATTGACAGGATTGGGACATGATGACTACTTAATGCTTTCATTTTCTGTTTCATTTTGTTCAAGCATTAACTTGAATAACTGCGGTCTTTTTTTGACAACGTCTTCTTTTTGACTCCCCTATTCCTCTTTCGAGTTGTGGGTGACAAAGAAGTTGAGCCACTTGATTGCATATGTTGACTACTTGTCTCATGGGGTTGGTTGGTTGCAAATGATTCATTTTCGATAACTACACCAAATTGGGTGTGGTTGAGTTCTCATAGATGCCAAAAATGCATCATTATCAAGCATCATATTAGTCATCTACATTGCAAATTGCAAATGAAGTGTAATCAACAAGAACTATTCATTTACACCAACAAGAACTATTTCTTTACACCAATGAATATACAGGTAACATCAACAAGTTCTGTAACGATTCAAATTATCTACATTTTATCATCATGCATAAGTTATCCTTAAACAAAACTGACAAACTCTTTTCATTAAGACATACAATTATTGATAGAAGAAAAAAGATGAACGCACTATATGATCCCACCATTTACTGTAACCATCATGTGACTTTTGAGTTGAGTGATCTTTGTCGAGGTGATCATCAAAGAAAGACCTAAGATTGACGGCTGGATCACAATGTGTAGTGTCTTAGAAGAGTTATAATTTATATTATGCATTCATTCAATGAATCACAACATCAAATACCGAAAGAGCCATGAATATGAGTACCGTGGAATCTGAACACTGAATAGTCACGTAGAGTAGATCCAATTTTATCATAGTGGTGTAAAGCAATCATGCTTATGCACCATGGTGGAGGTTTGATCCCCATCGATTTCTCTCTCCCTTAGTTATTAGTTATTTAACTCGTTGACGTTATGGATGGTAAAAATTAAAAAAAAGAACAAAAACAGGGTCACGTAGTAATAGGAGTATGATCGATCCAGGGATGATGGATATACTCGCAAACTCTATTCTATATGTTCCTTATGAGGGATACTTATCTGAAAGACAACTGGGATGATACTGGTAGGGAAATCCCTCATAATTTCAATGAGACCTGCAATCCCAAAGACCTGCACCCATCCTAGATTCTTAATCCCAAACCCACTGTCCTCAAACCATAAACTATATTCGACAAAATAAACATCCAATTTGACCTTAAACCCTAAAGAACAAAAACTCATTGAAAATTTGAAATTCAGAAACCTTACCTTTATCTTGGGCCTCTTGTGTGTCGGCGTGTGTCGCCAAAGGACAGAGGAGCACCTTTGAACTGGACAGAGGAACAACCTTGAGGTGGACAGACTCCACGAAGGAGTGGGCTCGAACTGGACGGAGGAGCGGGAAGGAGCGCCGTTAGAATTTTTGGAGAGTGAGGGTGAGACGGACTGAGAAATGGTGGAATGGAAGCTTTCCAGTTTCTAACCCTTTAATATAGCCACTATTTTTTTAATTAATATTTTAAGAGTGAATGGGCACAATTTTGGAATGAGGTGGGTTTAAATCAGATTGTGGCAAACCAAGTTTTTGAATTTGGTGGTGGGAACTTAATATAATAGAGGGAGAAGTCCAATTTAAAAAAATAGAAGGAGAATCCAATTTGGAGAAGGGGAAACTTAATATAAGTTCAATTTTATAAGTCATTATTAGTTATAGTCCAATTTAATTTGTTTTATTTTTCGGGTGAGGTCCAATGATTAATTATTCACATAAGCTTATTTGTATTAGCTTGCCAAATTTACCCTTAAATTGATTAATTAAGTAATTGCTGTTTAATTTTTTCATTTGTGATTAATGTTAATCTTATCCTTAATTATAGGATTAGGGATTTAAATCTCCGTTTTTCTTCTCATTACCCAAACCGTTCAATTTTCCTTTCTTGTTTTAGTTCTCTTATATCACAGATTAGTTGCACTCTCTACCATATATATAGTTTAATTAGATAGTATTTACATATTCATGTCCAATAGACGATTGGATACGTTGATAGACAAGATGGAGACAATCATGCTCATCAGGCATCATCTGTGCATTAGATGATTTTGTGATTATATTCATTTGCCTTATTAAGGTCCCTGATTTTATGTAAATATTGATTTGTAGAATTTGTCCTTATGCAAATTGTCAAAGCTTGTAAACCCTCTGTAAAACTGTATAAATACAATATACGAGATGAATGAAAATCATCCAAAAAATTCTACCAAAAACTTGTGCGTGGTCTTCATGTTATTTCCCTGCACTGTTTAATCTTTCATACATGACCAAGCTACATAGTAGATATAAGTTCTTGATCATTACAAGTCTGATAATCATTTTGCAATAACAATTTCTGCAACATCTTGCCTTGTTTGCACTATATCATCATCCCCTAACGTGTTTTCTATATCTTGAGCTGTGTTGGGGTCTTCTACATCTGTATCGAGCATGTTGTAAACGTCTCGTGGCTTTGTCTTTGTAGCAACAAACCATTCAGTGTCAATAGGATCTTGAACATAAAATACTTGCGTTGCTTGTGACCCCAGTATGAATGAGTCATCCGATGGTATCTACTAACTTCGAATGCTAAAAAACACCACTATTTTGGGTTTGTGCATATCGATCAGCAGAAGCAACCTTAAATCGATTTCCATTCATGATGTAGCAGCCAATGCACATATATCATATTTAATAGCTCCCTCATCATTCGCCCATATGCTATGTACCTACATTGAATTAAAATGCAGTTACAAAATTACACCATTATGAGTGCTACATTTAATACTAAAACTTAATAGGAATATATATAAGGTACATTATCCTGACACCATTGAGGGAAACTATCTAAAGCTTCTCTTTCTGCATCATATATAGTAGTTCTTCTGCCACGAGTAGAAATTACATGTGACATATGTCTACAAGACCAACACATAAATCAATTCAGGATCCAAGCTAGTCCATCAAACATGTACTAAGGTAATGTCATTGTCATAACTGTACCTTAAGTATTCTGCCATTTGAGGACAATTTACTAGGACATACAGATGAGCCATTTCAAACCTCAGACGTTTTAGCAAAATAGTGTCAACAACATATTAAGAGTTGTTACATGTGCAACTGGATTATGTAGTGCATTTCTATCAATTGAATTTTATGCAGGATGATAAAAGAGAGAGGAATTGCATTCATAAGAGCTTTGCCCTTATCCTCCCATTACTCACATGACTATTTATAAGAAAATGAGAAGGACAACCCTATTCTTTCCAGTGCAGCTAATACAAATATTAGTCATTCCTTTGTCTCCCAAAGACCAGGAAAGAAGCCAATGACATACCGCAGTGAGTAAACTGAAGAGGCACAAGACCGAGAATATGTTGGTGCTAAGCTTTCGTTAGTTATAGCAAAGGAAGAGAAAGAGGAACGGCTGGAGTGCTTGGAATTAATTGATCATGCTACTGAAATCCTACAAACATATGTTGCCAGAGACTTATACTTGTTCTTTTATTCAAAATATATAGATATATATATATATATATATATATCAGACTACAAAGAGTCATTGTACCAAACAAATTGATTCAGACTATACATAAATTATGAAAGAAATCTAGTATGAAAGGCAACTAAAAACTCCATGTTCCTCTGTTACAATCTCAGATTTCCTAATTAGACAGTTCTGTAAAAAAGAGAGCACATATTGGTGATTAATTTACTTTTTTCATGCTGGCTCCATTATAGTTTATACAACATTGGAAGAATGATAAGCTGACATTCATGACTTACACTTATGCATTACACCCCTCTTAACATGCAAGTCTATTAGCTTCAAAACAGTTTCTATTGTGAACTTCCAATCAATAAGCAGCCTATGGGAAGGGTCACATGTCTAAACATTGTCCCTGACGTTACCTCAATACCATAAATAAAATTTCACCAAACAAATTGAGTACCAGCCAAATCGTAGAAACAAAACAGTTCAATCTCTCTCCCATGTTTTTCGATTACTTGTTGTTTTATTCCTATTATATATCAGACCCCACAGAAAATTCCACCAAACAATTGAGTACCAGCAAATCGTAAAAACAATTAAGAACACAAAAAACAATTGAGTACCAGCAAACAGTTCAATATGTCTCGCATGGTTTTCGATTATCCAAGTGAGCCACCAAATAAGAACACAAAAAAAACATATATAAAAATCAAATACATGAAGAAAGCCACACCAGATGGGCGAATCAGAGGAAAACAAGGACTTGAGTACGATTTAAGCACCGGCTGTTCAGAAATAGCCTGAAGAACGCCACACCAAATGTGCGATTTGGAGGAAAACGAGGAGTTCTGTACAATTCCGGCACCGACTGTTCAGAAATCACCTAAAGAAAGGCACACTAGATGTGCGATTTGGTGAAGCAGAAGTATGAAGACTTACGTTGGGGAAGTATGAAAGCAAGCATTTTTTTTTCTTTTTTTTATTTTGGTTTCTCGTTTCTTTTTTCTTTTAATTTACTGGTAATGGGCGTTGGGGAAGTATGAAAGCAAGCATTTTTTTCCCTTTTTTTATTTTCGTTTTTCATTTCTTTTCTCTTTTAGTTTACTGGTAATGTGTCATAACCCTTGCGTTGCCACGCTGTGAATTCACTGAATTTTGTGGTATGAACCAGATGAGAAACATAATTATAAACCAACAATATATATACTAGGAGTAAATCTACAAGGGCTAATTAGAACGAAAACATTATTATATTGGAATATGACATAAGTTGATAAAAGGACTGAAGTGGAGTCTAGCATAGCATAAGATAATTATATTTTCACACACCAATGAAATATAACATAATACAAAATAGATCATTTGTCCTCGTCCCGGCTGCTTAAAATCTCAATGGTAACATTTTGCATATTTCGTGAGTTCATATGTGGGAGAGACAGGCTTGTAGGATGACTTTGTGCTTGATAAGTGTGTGGTTCTTCAACAATAACAACATAACTAGTACACTCTTCGTGGACGTTGAGCTGGATGATTGGTTGTGGAATTTGCTGTTGTAATGTTTGAAGCAATAGACGAATGTGATGTTGGAGGTTCAGTTCCAATTCTAACTCCACGACGTCGCCTGTCCACCATTCTCAACGATGTACAACTTGATCAGATTCAAAAGAAACGCAAGTGTATGAAGCAACCTTCTATTTTCCATAGACAACTTAGTGATGAACGTTTTATACTAGAATACAGGCCCAAATCCATAATTGTGCCAACATATTCTTTTGTTATTATTTATTGGACACAATTTATAACAGTTGTGTCATAAAAAAGAATTTATAATTATTAACTCATTTGTCTAAAGACCCACTAACTCTTGTATGGAGAATGATGACCCTAAGGGCACAATTTTTGGTTTTGTGTCACTGCATGAAGGACTTTTTATACGATAAGAAAATAAACACTTACGATAAAGCTAAAACCATATCATCAAGTATCCAAAACAAAACTGCAGGAAGATAACAATCTATAAAGCAGTTGAAAAAGATAAAAATCTAACAAACATCTCCAATTCTAACTCCGCAACGTCACCTATCAATGATGTAGAACTTGATGAAATTTAAAGAAACACAAGTGTATGAAGCAACCTTCTATTTTCCATACACAAATTAGTAAAGGAGTTTGGACGTTTTATATTAGAATACAGGCACAAATCCATAATTGTGCCAACATATTATTTTGCTATAGAGTGATTTATTATTTATTAATATTTACTGGACACAATTTCTAACATCAGTGTCAGAAAAATGATTTTATAATTATTAAAATGTATTGTCTATCTGAAGGCTAAATGCGAAGTAGGCTGATTCATTATTTATTAATATTTAATGGACACAATTTCTAACATTGGTGTCATATAAAGGAATTTATAATTCTTAACTCATTTGTCCACTAACTTTTGCATGTACCCTAAGGGCACAATTGTTGGTTATGTGTCACTGCATGAAGGACTTTTAATACAGTAAAAAAAAATAAACACTTACTATGAAACCAAAAACCATATCACAAGTATAAAAAAAAACAAATCTGCAGGAAGATAACAATCTAAAAAGCAGTTCAAAAATATACGAATCTAACAAACATTCATTGCAGCTTGAAATGATTCATTGTAAATCTAAAACACGCCACTTAGTACTACAATGTAGTGGTATTATTATTTACTTGTAAGTGAGAGATCTGAGGTTCGGCTCTCGCAAAAAATGAATTTGAACAACATTATTGCTAACTTATTTTGAGGCTAAAATATTGCACAGTAATAAACAGCTCCATACCATTATTTACCACAATTTTATAAATTTTAATTCTTGGTGTGCTAGAGGAGGTAAAGACAAATGATAAAACACATACAATGCTTCTGACAAATAATTTTTATAGACACAAAAATATTTTTTGTGCTTATCTTCAGTAAAAAAAAAAGATGTCATCTGACCCTACTCGGCACGGTTTCCGTGCCCATTACTGTTTTGTGTCATCTTTTTTTAACATTGGGCACCATAGATGGTGCCCTCTATGGAACGAGAACTGTTTAAGCTTTTTGGTGGTCAAACAGACACAAAATTCTCAATTGTGCCCTTTATTTTGTATCCAAAGCTCATTTTTCTTGTAGTGTGATCATATACATTTACAATTAGTAATACATATTGCTTCCGATAAACAAAAGAGAAACGCTATGCATATACTGATATACATAGTTAGTATATTACATCATTTTGCCCCTTCTATTAAAAAATGTTTTAGATATTTGTGGATATCAAATTATGCTTGTGATCCCTCATGCTAAGTGACAAATAAATCCACCCTCTTTGGTTTAGCCTCCGCTGGCATAAGCTGCAAAAGGGACAAAACAGAATTGGATTTCAACTCATAAGGAAGGCAGGTTAGATACCTTTGGCGGGGTTGTATTTCTGGTTGAAATGGAATGGTGATAAAACTCCCGAAATGTAGTCCAGGCATTCCCTTTCCTACTGGACTGACTCAGGAAAGGGACAATCTCATCCAGATCATGCTGCACAGCCATTTATTCGTCCTGCAACACCAACCATAATGTCATCTCAATTACCACTAACAAACAGATTAAATATCCTCAGTTTTCTACGCGCCCCTAATCCCAGAAGATTTTGCATTAAATTGAACCTAATGCATCCAATATAAAATTAAAACATGCATAAAGAGAGAGAGAGAGAGAGAGAGAGAGAGAGAGAGAGAGAGAGAGAGAGCATTTCAATACAAATCGTTGGGGAAAACTGATGCAAGAAACATAAGATTTCATTCGAAATGGTGATGTAGTGCAGTTGGTTTGGCGAAGTAGTGGAGAAAAGAATGATTTTGTGTTTTTTAATCAGGAGGAAAAACCGTTCTTTCGCGAAGTAGTAGTATAGTGCAGTTGGAGGTTCATCACGTATCCATCCCTTTTTTATGACCAAATTATCCATGCGAATTTGTTTTCATTCTTTTCGGCCAGTTTTTGAATTTTTTGTTTGAGGGGCTTTTTAGTTCAATTATTTTTGTTGAAGTCTTGAGACACTAAACTTGACTTCTAACTTTCTAATATTAGAGATTAGAGATATAAATGAGCCAAATAAGTTAAAGGCAATTTTTTTTTTTTTAGCACAGTCGATTAAGTTAAGGGGAGTAAGGGGCGGGAGGCTTCCCACTTCAAAATTTAGGCACAAATTACTTTTCACGCTTCAAAGTTTGGGCACAATGCACAAAAAATTTTGAATTTTGATAGTTATAAACGAAAAAAAATCACGATTAAAAAGTTATTTTAACTCTGATTTTGATAATTTTTTACAGTTACACTCCTCAACACAGTAAGAATACAATGAACAAATTTGATCTTCAATTTAAAATATTTTGACTAGTGGATACCAAAGAATCTTCTATACTTAATGGAAGTATAACATAAACTCTAAGGTTTGTTTAATCTACTGTTTTGACGAGATTCGCATTCTACGAAACTAATTTCAACGATCCAACCGTCAAAGTTGTTTGTATATAAACTGAGATCGCAAATGTCAAAAATCGCAAAAAACAAACATTAAGAGATGAGGTAACAAAATAAAAAATTTCAACGGGTTATAAACGAAAATCACGAGTTAACAATTATTTTTGCTCCGATGTTGATAATTTTTACAGCTACACTCCTTGACCCTATAAGAATGCAATAAATGAATTCGATCTTCAATTTAAAATATTTACACTTGTGGATACCACATAATCTTATTTTATACTTATTGGAAGTATAACATTAACTCTAAGTGTTTGTTAAATCTATCAATTTGATGGGATATGCATTCTACGAAACTAGTTTCAATGATCTAACCATCAAACATGTTTGTATATACTCCAAGATAGCATGCGTAAAAAATCACAAAAAAAAAAACATTTAGAGATTAGGCAACAGGACCTAAAATTTCAACTGTTATAAACAAAAAAAAAATCACAATTTAAGGGTAAATTTAGCTCTAATTTTGATGATTTTTTACGGCTACACTCCTCGACCCTATAAGAAACAAAGTCGATCTTCAATTTAAAATATTTACGTTAGTGGCTACTTAATCAATTAAAATTACGTAGTTTTAAGTTTTTTTTATTTTTATTTTTATTTTAATTTTTATTATTATTACTTTTTTTAACGGCTTCTTGTTCCTTACAAATACAAATCACATCTGACAACAACTAACCACCCGAAACAAATAGAGAAATTACTGTCAACGACCACTTGTTGCCCTCGGGAATAAACAATTATTTCCGACCATTTAAACACGCCCTTGAAAAAAAATATAACTATAGTAAAAAAAAATTAAAATAAAAGCCGAAGATTATCAAAATTTTGCTTATCTAATCGTGATTATTCATTAAATTCAAGTTTTGTACATCTTCGTACCAATTATAGCGAAAAATATATATTAATTTAACATAAATAAATATGTATTCGACAAAAAAAAAAAAAACATAAATAAATATTCATGTTATATTAAATGTTAACCAGTTTAACGAATATTTAATTGACCATCATCCCAGCCTGATGATGAAGTGCTTGTGTACGAGACATTTTGGTCTTGAGTTCGAAGGGGTGTGCTCCTGCTGTTGCCTTTGAATGTGATTAACAAAACATAAATATTTATAAAATATTTGAAAATAATATAATACAATCTGACAGTAAAAGTATTTGTGTCGGTTATAACTGCCAGAATTAGTACAAAAAATTTGAAAAAATTTGTATTGGATATAACCGCCAAAGTTACTATTAAAAATTTGAAAATAATGGTATTCATCTTTACGACCAACGCAAAGGTTTCCTGATAATCAACATTAAAAGTCTGCGTGTATCCATTTGCCACCAATCTTGCCTTGTATCCATGAATAGTCCCATCTGCCTAGTGTTTAATGGTAAATACCCATTTACACCCTACCGGTTTTTTTCCTTTAGGGAGCGGCACCACTATCCACGTATTATTCTTTTGTAAAGCCTCCATTTCCACCTGTGTTGCCTCTATCCACTTCGAATCCTTCAAGGCGTCTTCAACTCTTGTGGGTAATTTTATATCCTCCATCAGTTGAACTAATGCACAATAACTCGTTGAGAGCCTATGAGTAGAGACATAGTGTCCAATTGAATATTGCACCTTTCCCTTTGGAGAGTACATGTTTGATGGCTTTCCTTTATTTTCTCCAGAAGGCAATACATAAACAGGTTTAGTTCTTTCTGAGCTAGTGCTTACCTTAGGGACTTCCGGTTGATCTTGGACAGGTACTTGAGGAGTAAGAGGAAAGGGGTTGTCGTGTAGACTCTGCAATTCAATTTCTGGCCCACTTGGGCTATTCAACACGTCAAGGTCTAGCCTACTTGGGCTGTCCAACTCGGCAACAATAGCCGGCCCACTTGGGCTTTTCTTGGTAATCAGCCCATCTAGGCATTTTTGCCTCTCGGCCACTTGGCATTCTTCTTGATGCTCGGCCTCGACCACTTGACCTTTTGGGCTTTCTTTTGTTTACTCATCAACCAGCCCATTTGGGCTTTCTTCACGTGCTGCTATGGCTGGCATATCAAACCAGCCATAGTTCTCACTTGTCCTCGTCTCCCCCCTGAGGAGTATGGCTGGGGGGAAAAAAAATAATTTATCTTCGGAGAAGGTCACATCCATAGTGACATAAATATGCCGAGTAGATGGATGATAACACCAATAGCTTTTTTGTTGTGGACTAAAGCCAAGAAAAACACACTAAATTGCACACAGATCAAGTTTGCTTTGTTGGTTCTTATGGAGATGGACGTATGCTACACATCCAAAAACTCATGGTTCCAGGTGAAGAGTGGAAGGGAGCGTAACATGGTCTACAAGCATGGCCAAGGGAGTTCAAAAAGAGAGAACTAGAGATGACATGTGATTCATAAGATAAACGGCATAGGTCACTGCATTTGTCCAATACATCTTGGGTGCACATGCACCGATTAAGTGCTCAGGTAGTCTTGAGAATGTGATGATTCTTTCTTTATGAAACTCCGTTTTGTTGTGGAGTCGAAGGACAAGTAGTTTCATGAAGGATATCGTGTTCCTTGAAGAATTGAGAAAGATTCTGATTAACATATTCGCCGCCATTGTCTGATCGAAGAACTTTAACAGGAAGCGAGTATTGGTTGCAAATCATGGAATAGAACGTCTTGAAGATTTCATTCACATCACTCTTATTTTTCATAAGATACAACCATGTCATTCAGGTGCAATCATCAACAAATGTCACAAACCAACGTATACTATGCTAATTAGTACCTAAAGACGGTCCCCACACATCAGAATGAATCAACTCAAAAGGAATTATGCTTTTATTTAAACTGGAGAAAAAAAAAGCACGATGAATTTTAGCTAAGGTGCAAGTATTACAATTTAGGGAAAAGTTTGAAATATTATTAAATAACAACAGAAGTAATTTTCTCAAATATCCAAAAGAAGCATGACCCATTGGGTCTTGTGATTACTAGTTCTAGCCCATTATAACGGGTTGCAATTGCAACCAAGCTAGGATCGACTTCGGTTTTCTTTCCCACTAGGATAACTACTCCTTCTCTAGCCATCGCAGCAAGTTTATGTTTTGGTTTTCTGTGTTCCTGGTTCCTAGACATTCTGCAGTTCTATCCCTTGTCTCGGGATACAGCAGCACGAAGTCATGTTCTAATTTTTCCTTTGCAGGTCCCCCTTCTCTCATGATGCAGCAGCACAAATAGTTCTAGGGTTGGAGAAAGAGACCAGGCCAAAAAAAAACCCGGCTCTGATGCCAAGATAGAATTTGTATATTTGGTTAAATTGCATTGTTTATCTCTCCAATATGGAGGTAATATATATATGCATCCACACCTTGGAGCACAAGGAATAATAAAAGAGAATTTACCCTAAACTAGGAAGGAATCTCTCTAATATAGCAAACCAAATTACATTCCAAGACTAACTAATTTATGACTCACGTCAACACTATCTGTTTTGAAGCCATAACATTTTCCATTTTTAAGCCAACTATGAAAATACTTTATTTGCAATCCCATGTTTCTGTTTTGGGGCTTAAAAATAAATAGCATATTCTCTTGAGTTTTTACCTGAATTCAAATTTTTGGGAATTTTGTTAATTACTCTTTCCAATTTTCTACTCAAAACTTGTAGGTCATGTGCATTTACATTACAGGGCATCTTAGTACTATATTCCATGCAGAACACCAAAAAAAAATTGTGCGTTACATATACTATCATCAGGTACATTATATATATTTTGGTTTTTTTTTCCACACAAATTGGATCAAATTATAATTTTTCAAAATGTGCTTATTCGTGTTAAACTACTAACAAGGGTTGCAGTTAAGTTGGCCAAGAGGTTTCACTTCTGCATTCGAAGTAAGTCCCGCTTGTATAAAAGAAAATACTGAATAAATAATGCTAATTAATGTTTTGGATATTTCAGAACCAAGATGGTGGTTGGAGATTACACATTGAAGGATACAGCACCATGTTCTGCACAGCTATCAACTACATTTGTATGCGTATTCTTGGAGAAGGACCTAATGGTGGCCAAGACAATGCTTGTGCAAGAGCTAGAAAGTGGATTCTTGATCATGGCAGTGTTACCCACATCCCCTCTTGGGGTAATTGGCTTTCAATATGCCTATCTGCAGCACTATGACGAACTGCTTTTATTAGGCTTCAGTAAACTGTTGTTCTTAAATTTCACTATAACTATAACAAATCGGCAACATATTGATACTTTATCCATGCAATGTATAGTTGAATTATTTGGATTATTTACTATTGATGGTGAGGCAATATTGACAACATATCAACATTGTATAACTTTCAATGATGTTAGTAGATAACATTATTATTGATACACTATAATAGGGTGGACCCCTATTATTATATGTAATAGGATTTATGTGGATTAGAGTTGCAATCTAAACGGAAAAGATAGATGTTATATGTCATATTTTAACTTCTAAGTGTAGTGGTGCAAGTTATACCATATATATCCAATGCATACATAGCTAATCAAATAATTGTTTTAAACTTTTAGCTTTTGTTTTCTGTAGAGAAAGATTCAGTCAAATTTATAAGTATTACTCTTATATCTTCTAAAGGTAGAGTTCCATCTTTTTAACTCTAGATTAATATGACTTTACATATAGCACACCAAATCACTTATAACCCTAACTATTTCAGTATATTGACACTAGTAGAAAAACCAGCTTGCGCGACGATATTTTGTCCGACGAATAATATTTTGTCGTACAAGACGTACTTGTGTGACGAAAAAAACGTTTCGTCGTGCAAAATAGACAAGATAGGGAAAAAAAAAATTGCACAATGAAAATGTTCATTGCGCAAGAATACTTCACACGACAATTTTTTGTTGTCGTCACATAAAGTTAGCAAGCAAACACGGGGTATTTTTTGTTTGCGCGAAAAGCGACGAAAATGGGACATTTGCTCGATCAAGGATTCATCGTGCAAGTTCTTGTTAGTTTTGACCATTCACTGTGGGTGAATCAGAGGAATCAATACCGCATTTAATACAGATGTTTGCGCGACAAAGCCTTCGTCGCGAAAAGGCACTAACCTTCCTATAAATATGCACTTATGCTATCCTTATTCTTCACAATTCTGTTGTCCTTATTATTCAAGAACAGATGGAGGATAAAAATAAGGATCAGAGCGTGCCCGCCGTAAACCCGAATGATTTGAGGCAACATTTTGAGTTCGTGCATGTGATTGATGTAGCCATGGGGAATAATTGTCACACTACTGAGTGGCGTTCTTGGAAAGATGTGCCTAAGAATGTGAAAAAGGTTGTGATGGATGAACTATTAGTAAGTATATTGTTGATGGATCAATAATTAAGTTTGTGAAATTTTTAGTTATATGTTGGAATTAATTATTTGCATATATGTGTAACAATGTAAGTATACTCTTGATGAAGGATCCGTTGGAGGGAGGTTACAATCGGTTGCGTTATGAAGTCTTGCGTAATGGACCAGGGCCATCAAAATAGTAGTTTTAAATATATGTTTTGTATGACAATATTTAAATTTAAGATTTTTTTACTTTTATAAGTTATGCATTTGGACTTAATTAGGTTTTAATTCCTGTTTGGTTTTTTTATTGAGGCATAATGTAAGCACCCCATCCTCAGTTTGTATGTGTTTTCAATCTTCAATGAATATCGTACTTGTGCTCAAAATAATTGTATGGATTAAGGCATTAGTTATTTATAAAATAAATATTTTCTGAATATTTTTTTGTAATTATAAAGTTAACGTAAACATAGATATATATGTTTACGTAAACTTTATAATTACAATCATTCCATTTGTCGCTAAATATATTGCGCGACGTTATGTTCGTCGCTTAAGATGACTTTGCACGATGAATGGTAGATGTTTGTTGCCCAAAGCACAGTCAGATTGCGTTCAAACCTTCCCATTTGTTGCGCATTTATGGCACGTTTTGCGCGACTAACATGGAGATTTGCGCAATGAATGAGTTCTTTGCGCAAAGGTATCCTAGTGCTATATAAACACAGTTTCACAACCCTAGTTTTCGAAAAAAAATTGTTTAAAAAAGAATGGCCGATTATGGAGAAGGTTCTGGCAAAAAGAAACTTGTAGTACAGAGAGGTATCGACGGAAGCAAGTGCCGTACTTTGAAGGCAAAAATATGGCTGAGGCGTACACCGAATTTAGGTATGACATTGAGAATTTGGTGCGGAGGGATTATTCTGCCGAGTTTAAGTCTTGGAAAAAGGTCCATGAGGAGTTGAAGAAGTCCATGTTGAGGGAGTTATCGGTAAGTTTGTTGTAAATAATGAACAATTATTTCTGTTAAAACGTAATATTTTTTAAATTACTAATTTATTGTTATTGGCATTAATGTAGGTTCATTGGGATGTTGATGAATAAAACATAAAAACAAATTAAAAAAATATGCATTGTGCGACAATACATGTTTTCATTGCGTAATTTGTTGAAAATAATAAATTATAAAGTAAGGGAAATAAAATATAAAAAAAAAGGTAAACTTGCACAACGAATGCTTTTTTTTTGTCGCGCAAATGTTATTCGCGCGACGAAGACTATGTTAGTCATGCAAAGGACATTTGCGCGATGAAAACCTTGTTCGTCGCGCAAAATCATTCGCCCAAAAGTGAATTTTTTAATTTGGATTTAGCCATGTGCAAGGGCAAACTGCAAAAAAAAAATTGTAGATTGTGCCTCTGCACTCATCCTTTCAATTTTGCTCAATCCGGTTGTAAACACGAAAATTCCTGACGACGAACAAGACAAGAACACGTGTACAAAGTAATATTTTGTATTAATGATTTTGGGGTTACAATCTCTTTGTAATTTGGTCCTCTGATTCGATCTCTGTAAATTGTTGGTATGTTGACATGTTGTTGATCCAAGGGCTGTCGAGGCTTGATCTTGGATGAACAGTTGGAAGTTTCTTTAAGGGCCGTCGGGGCTTGATCTTGAAAAATAGGGGTGAACAGATCGTCAAGGGCTTTTGGGCTTGATCTTGAAGAATGGTTGGATGTGTGGATTTGTTGATGTTGTTGATCCAAAGGGTTGTTGGGGCTTGATCTTGGGATGAACAGATGATGAACGATAAACTCTTTCTTCAAGAACCGTTGGGGCTTGATCTTGAGTTGGTGGAAGTTCTTCAAGGGCCGTCGGGGCTTGATCTTGAATGAGGTTTTGACGAAGAACGAAGAGAGTTTTCTTGATCCTTCGGGATTTGCTTGAGAGCCTTAGAGTTTCAAAGCTTCAAGGTTTTGGTGTGATGTGAATTGGTCAAATGAAATGAATGAAATTGGCTTCTATTTATAGAAATTTTCAAGGCCTAATTTTGAATATAATATTCAGATGAAATAAATCATTTCTGCCAGATGTTGCCACATGTCTTATTTGATGACTTTTCCGATTCATTTCAATTTTTCGTTGAGTCACACGTTACGTGTAAAATTTATGTGACACGTGAGTGTTGAAATTTTATTTATTGGTCAACATTCATTTCACCGAAATTTCGATGTCTACACCAGCATCCATCATTTCCATTTTCTCTCAATTTCATCATCTAATACTCCCTCCATCTTCTTCTCTAAGTTGATCGAGCTATCTCAGTGAGTCTGGTAAGCCTTTTTTTTTTTGTTAGGATAAAAGTATTGTAAATTCATACTAACGCCATTAATTTCGTTGTCTATAGGGATATTGTGCATGATTAGCGATTGGTGGAGAATGATTAAGAAGGTATTTTCTTCGTTTTATTTTTAAAAAATATCAAATTAATTAAATTATGTTGAACTTAGTTTGTTATGTTTATATTGTGTTGTGCAATTATATTTATATTATGTTGTTAAATTTGTACATGACATACAAATATGTGTTGTGATGTATAGAGTTAATTGAAATTAACTTTGTACTTGTTTTTTATTTTTAGTAAAACTTAGTTTCCCATTTGAGGATTAGTTGGATTTCGAGCATGGATGTGAAAGCATGACTGCGGTCCAATTAAATCTTGAATTGTCCCATTATTTGGACAATTATGGTGCATAGTTTATGGTTGAAGGATTAGGTTTCGGTTGTGGGACCCATCTCCTTCTTTGAGTCCTTTCGGTGTAGGACCTATCTCCTTGTTCATTCAATTTTATATTATTCCTTTTTAGTGTTTCGGTTTAGTTGTATGCTCTAAATACGTTCCATAAATGCATATTCATTATAATTAAATTTACAAGTTTTATTTATGTCGGTTAATTGTTCTTAGTTCTCATGCATCTTGTCACACCCCGATGCGCAAATAAAGACTATTCATAAGCTAGGATGTGAGCCATATCTTAACTATAGAAATAAATTCTACAACCAAGATATGGTGGAAAAATTAAAATAATTTGGCACAATTACACAATACATCATATAACAAATCTTACATAATAAAAGCTTGAGTTTACCGTATATAATTTATTGAATACGTAGCGGAAATAAAATATTAGTATACAAAATTAATTCATAACAAAAGTACCAACTAAAATAATAATTGAAATGAGTAGCTCTTGCCAATACATAAAATGTATGCTATGAGATGCATGAATGTACCCACTCCCTTCTAATCCCGTCAATACATACCTAAGACACCCAAGCTTGCACGTCCCATACCATGCTTATACCACTTGGCTCTAAGTACGTTAGAATATGAGTTAACTCTTGTTCATCCCTTAACCCAATTTTTTTGTAATTAAACTCTCAGTTTCCACTTTATTAAACAAGCACTTCCCTTAACGCCCAATTGTATATTCAAGATTTCATTGTTTTAATAATCAATCAATTTGTATACTCAAGCCAAATCTTAGCTATGGAAATAAATTTTACAACCAAGATATGGTGGAAAATAAAATAAAATTATAACGATTACACCATACATCAACAAAATCTTACATAAAATTTATTGAATACACAGCGGAATAAAAATAATGCACAAATTAATTCACAACAAAAACTACAATAATTAAATTGTAACAATTCTTTCAAATGCATGGAATATATGCAAATGGGATGGATGAATGTACTCATTCCCTTTTAATCCCGTCAACACATACCTAAGGCATCCAAGCTTGCACGTCCCATACCATGCTTATACCACTTGGCTCCGAATACCTTAGAATATGAGTTAACGCCCGTTCATCCCTTAACCCAATTTTTTGTAATTAAACTCTCAGTTTCCAATTTATTAACCAAGCACTTCCCCCGACGCCCAATTGTATATTCAAGCCCTTCCCCCAACGCCTGACATATACAAGATTTCATTATTTTTATAATCAACCAATTTGTACACTCAAGCCCTGCACCCTATGCCTGACATATAAAATGTTTATTATTTTATATTCAAGGCAAACTTCAGCCCTTGAATATCCTCACAACTCAAACACTTTACAAAACTCAACACAACTGACTAAACTTTCTTTCTTGCTTTGAAATGCATATGTATATGTCATGTTCACATAGGTATCAATACTCCCAATTTATATGCCATGTAACAAGGATATCAATAATCATCTGCAACACTAATCAAACTGTTAGTAGCCAAAATCGTACAATCTTATCAATAATATGTAGTATGGATAACACACAACAATCTAATTGAGAAATATTACTTTAACATATTACTCCATCTCTCTCTCTAGGTGATATTGATGCATAAATCCATTTAAGTTCCATAAAGCAATTTTGTTGGGTAAGCTCTCATGCATTTTCTGGGATTTGTCTCTCTTATTTTACAACATTCTCAAGGAAAGTAAATGGATATTTTTGATGGTTTGATGGGACTGCTTCTTATGGCAATGCTCTCCAAAATATAAATAGATAAACAACACAAGATTTAAGTGGTTCGCCAAATCGACAACATCCACTAGGTTTACTTTCATTATATTTCACTATATATGAGAAACTTACAAATACAATGAAAGATGGCTTAAAGCCTAAACAAAATGTATATGAAAGATAAGGGGTAATATGAAAAAGGAGAATGGCTTTGGAGTTGTTCTTTTTTTTTTTTTTTTTTTTTTTTTCTTCTTCTTCCTCTCTCTTTTCTCCCTTGTCTTCCGTTGGTTCTTGCTCCTTCCTTTATAAAGATTGCTTGCTATCTTCCTCTCCAAATAATTTCCACAAGTGTGCCAATAGAAAGAAAGCAAGTGTTGTGCCAATCATTAGACATAAAATGTGTTCCAATAGAAACACACCAATTGTTAACCTAATCATCACCATGAAATGTGTTCCCTTAACAAGGCAACAAAAGTTGTCCTAATCCTTAGCAATGAAATGTGGTCCAATAGAAAAACAACAAATGTGAAGCTAATTATGAACTAATGAATAATATGCAAGATGTTCCTTGCATCAAAGGCCACGTGAAATGTTATAACCACAATAAGTTGTCATCTTCCTTTATTTAGAGTGGTGAATATCATGCAAAGTGGACAAAAGCTCAAAAGCCACGTTCAAAGTCTAAGGGATATGAATCCCACCTCTTCAAATTTTGGAGGGATGAATCATCACCAAACATTTAACTCTTAGATTCCTAATGAATACAAACTTGCCAACTCACCCTTAAGTAGACTTCCACCTTCACATTTAGAGTGGTGAGTAATCACCAAATCATTAACTCCTAATGTTACAAACTCTCCACCTCATCTTTGAGAGAAAATATCAAGACAAAATTACTCATTTAGTCCAACCTCAAACTCTCGGCCCTTTGTGAGAAAAATAATCAAGCCAAACTCATCACAATCTCCTTCTCCAATTCAAACTAAAAAATATATCTACTTACATATGAAAATAAGACGAGCTAGTTTTTGAAATAATTTGTAGCAAAAAGGATTTTACATTGAAACTATTTTACATATTGCAAGTAGGTTCTTACATAAAATAAATCTAATAAAATCATTCCGTAAAAAAGTAATTACCCACACACACACACACACACATATATATATATATATATATATATATAACCTTTTTTTTTTTTTTTTTTTTTTTTTTATAAATATGGGGTATTACACATCCTAATATGGCTTCATCACCTTCGGCTGTTGGCCAGCACGTACCTACCCTGGTGTTTGGTGAATATCAGGGTCGAGCGTGTCAGACAGTGACCTATCAATGTAGATTAACCAGGTAGAGTCATCCATAGAATTCATATGCTCTTCTAATGCGGATTACTAGGCAGGATCATCCATATACCACACTACTATTTGGTGCAGTCACACAATCACACATCACACATACATACATCATACAAACCACTTCTTACATCAATCCATATGAATCGCAAGTGTAAGCACACACACACACACACTATTGGTTCAACGTAACAATAGATATCTAGTCACATAAACATACAACTTCTACAGGATAATTCTAACATGATTCCTAGCCCATCTCCTCCCACTAGCATTCACATATGCCATTAACTCATCTAGTAGCCCAATAAACACGTAAATCCCGGTAAGGCGTCACCTACAGTTAAACCGAGGTGCACATCCCCTAGGATGAATTGTTAACCAAGATAGGCCCACTAGGCTCTACTAAGTCTCAAGTAATGCTAATTCCAGCATTTCAGAACAATTCGGGATACGTTAACCAAAATTCAACCCTCAATCAACATGGTCATGAACGGTTGGTCAACAACCCTTCGTTATCCAATCAAGAAGATCCCCACAACAAATTTCAGATTTGTGAATTCCTAAGAGCCTCACATGAGTCACACATCAACAAATATAATTTCATTACTATCTAACGGTCGAATCTTTGCCTACCACAAAGGTCAAGTGGATGTCCTTTGTGAAATTAGATTCAAACAATGAAATCTCATTGAATGGACCTAAAAATGAAATTAGGGCATCAATTTTATTCTAGAGAGACAAAGTCGGGTCACTGGTCACGTGCTACAGCACCAACATTCCAGCTCTAGCTAATTTGATTATGTCACACGTTTTATGTACAAGACATTCTTTATTTAACTAAGTCTTCAACATCCCAGCTCCACCAACAATAAAATGATAAAAATCATTGCAAAAATAAATAAAGGAAGCAGAACCAAACGGATGAGTCCCATCAATGAGAAGTACTCTAGATCTAGCACACCATCCTTGACTTCAAAGGTTCTTCTGCAATATCCAAGTAAACAGATATTTGTGGCCCTAATCTAAGTATAGTGATTAGCATAGTTATATATGTGGCCTTAAGACAACTTTCTATGAAAATTTTTATATGTTTCTTTGATTATTTGCCTTATGTTTCAGGGACTTTCAAAGTTTATGGCCTTTTATTCTAAGTTGTGAAAAATGCACTACAAGAATATTATCAATAAATTACTCAATCAATACAAAAACACTAGAAATGTACTATACTAAACAAAGGACTTTCAAATGACACATTGGTCTCATTTGAAAGTTTCTTCAAATTTATTGCTTCTAATCATTTTCAAGTCCTTCCATCTTATTTTTGTACGTAGTACATTCTTAACAATTTTGGCCTAAATTACTGGGAACACACCCTTGAGTAACATCTCTCACAACCTATTCGCCCTATAATGTTGTAATTTTAGTCATCTAATAAGAAAATAAAGAATTAAAGATACGTCCGGCAGAAATAGATTTTTATTTTATTTTATTTTATATTTTTTTCTGTTTGAAGAAGTATAATTTCTCTGATTTCCAAGTAGGTAAATCTTACTTCCTAATCTGATTGATACACTTTTTGTATAATACATAATTTCAACAACTGGCTTTTATGCATATTAATATATGCTGCATGTAAGAGCTACACGATACAGAGAGCCTAATCACGCCTTGGAAGGCAATGGAACCCACTTGCGGTATTCTGCAAGAGCCCACAGGGGGTAGATGTTTCTATAAGCTGCATAATGTAGCATACAATTCTTCATGAACACTCCAGTGATTTCCTGCCATACATGATTAGTGAATAGATGTTATAAAACGTTGCAAGTAAAAATTTGAGCATACGCGCGTATACGCAACACGATATGTTATTTTGTGTTTCATCCTTTTTACTAGTCAACCTTGCAATGCAAGTAAGGTTGGGGAAATATTTTTATTTTGTTTGAAATAGATGTTAGGGTAAGCAAGATACCTGCTGAGGAAAATCACCATTTTCCATCTGAGAGTTGATTATCAACTTTGCTGCACGATGAAGAGGTGCGGGGTCTCTTTCGGCCTGTCCTGCATAAATCAAACCCATCATAGCCCAAGCTGTGTGTACTAAATTTGATCGGTTTCCTTCAAGAGGAACGTACTCCTGTATCACCCACCACAGAGTGAAATATTTTAGTCTAAGACAATGAGATTAACTAAGAAACTTGGAGCTCGCTTCAAACATAATCCACCTCCCATATTTTACCTTTTTTGGACATGAAAGGTAGCTCTCTCCCCAACCACCGTTCTCTTTCTGGATTGTGAGTAAAAAATTAATAGCTTTGCGTATAACTGCACAATTGTTGAAAGTCTTGCCAGCTGCTGTTAACCCTCCAAGAGCAAACCAGGTACCATATGTGAAGCAAACACCCCAATTCCCGTACCTGAGCAAATGTTTCTTAACTAAGTTGTTTCTCTGCTATAGTTGTTAATCAAAGAAATCAAAATTTTGATTTAATAATATGATATTACCATGAACCATCTTCCATTTGTATATTTTCAAGGTACTGTGCTGCATTGGTAATAAATTGATCTATCTCTTTCTTCCTGTGGCCAGGGTACAACTTCTTAAACAAAACTAAAGCCTGAATTGCAGATGAAGTGCACTCAACATATTCATGCTCAACAACAATGTCTGCGAAGAATTCCGTGGGATTCAACATCTGGGGAGAAAAAAGAAGTGAGAATGTCCAGTAAGTATATACTAATTAATAATGCCTTGAAAGACTTTAGTTTCTTACACATCTAACTAAGTTCGACAAAATTACTCCAATTCTTTAAAATTCTTACTTCTAACCATTCTGCTGCTCCAGCTGGTTCCCAGGCTGCTAAACCACCATTCTTACTCTACAATGAGCCATAAAATGAGATTTTTTATGAGTACAGAGACCTAATAGACTGTGCGGTGAAGAACAAATGTCTTGAAATGCTACAAGTTTTTTAAGGTTTTTAAAGTAAGGCAGCATGCATTAGGTCCAAAATTTGATTACGGCAGGGAAACAAAATGCAACTCTACTCATATATATGACTGACTGACATAATAGTTGTACCTGTAGGGTAATTAGGACATTGACAGCATCGTATAACCGCTCAGGTTCCATTTTTTCACCAACCAGCTCCGGTGGCATCATCGATAAAAGCAGGCAACACTGTACAGGGGATTATGGTCAGGAAAATGGAAATAGCATTTAAGGTGGATAACAAAGTTGAAGTATTTGTTACCTTTAAACCCTCTGCAGTGCAATCAGAAACTTGCCATCCATGGTCTTGATCAGAGAAAGTCCACGATCCTTTGGAAATGTGGCGGTGCATGCTTTTGAAGTCACCCGATGGATTGTCCTTAACCTTTACAATTTGATTCCAATACAGTCACTAGTTAGAACAAATTAATCGATGCACATATACATTTTACAAAAAATGAAAGTTCAGTTGACTATATAAAAAACGAACCTGAGATTTCTTGACGAAGTCATGTCCTCTAGCAAGTGTGGGTGCAATTTCATCGGTTAGATTGGAAGCAAGCAAAGCTTGAATGGCAAAACCAGCATCCCACATTTGACTGCCAAAACTCTGCACGTATTAAGAAAATGTATCAACTTATAATGTTTTCCAATGATTTAGAAGAGTAAACTTTTGAAACAGATAAAAGGGTAAAGAACAAATCATCTTATCATATACTGTATTAACAAAATGTGTACTAACTTGCATCTTCATCCCATCCTCAGCAACCCATAAATAATCTGGTATCCTGGCAAGATGCTTTTTAAAATAATCACCATTTGGATCTTCAGCCCAACAAGCCAGCATGCATAACACCTTTTCGACACATCCAATGGTAATGTATCTGCTGTTTTCATCTTCATAATGAATATGCTCCATTGTTACTTCGAGAGCCCTTTTCCTGATCAGCTTGTTAAATGGCCAGCGAGTAAGAAGAGGCTCTGTACATATGTACAGACTATCCCACATAAAGTCCTGTATCCAAGGATGAGGGTAGTAGATGTCCTCCTGCATGCAAATTACCGCAATCAGTTTATGTACCTAAACAAGAAAAAAATTGACTAATTAGCTATTTATTCAAGTTCAACATACTTTAGCACAGTGATGACGCACTCCCTTCCAGTTAATTTCGTCATAAGGCTGAGCATAGAGTTCTTCCCTTAATTGTAGTATGAGAGGTGTGATTGGACCAACAAATCTTTTCCCATATAAATATGACATAGGCATATAAACCATCCTACAGTAGCACCACATTTTTGCTGCATTTGCATGATGTAGAAGAGATTAAAAAAGAAGACTATAGGTAGAGAGAGACTAATTAAATCTTTCAACATGTGAAAGATTGAATTATTTGTACTCGTGGAGTCCGGAATTGTGCTAACCTGGATGCATAGGAAGAAATGAAGGCAGAATCCAAAACTCTGGGGGCATTGGGTTGCTTCCGGACCACTCAAACACACCAAGTATCTGCAAGAATCAATTGAGCAAGATTAATTAAATGGGGAAACCCTCTTAAATAATAGTAGTGCAGTGTTCTCAATGCCAAATATGACTCGATCGCTCTTTAATATACCGAAATAGTTAGGGTTATATAAGATTTTGGTCTGCCACCTGTAAAGTCATATTTGACTTAATCTAGTTAAGAGGTGGGACTCCACCTTTAGAAGATATAAAGTAATAGTTAATTATTAATTTCACTTCATCTTTCTCTACTGAATAAAAGCTAAAAGTTTAAATAATTATTTGATTATGTCTGCGTTGGATATATATGGTATAAGTCACACCACTAGTTTGGAGTCAAATATGACCTTATAGCATTTATCTTTTTTTTTTAGATTGTAACTCTAATAGAGGTAAATTTTAGTAAGGGGTTACCAGTATTATAGAGTGTATCAACAATAAGGTTAATTTTGTTAATATTGACCCGTTATCATTAACAACTATACATCTTTATACGTTGTCGATATTCACCCGTTATCAATAACAAATAATCTCAAATAATTCGGTTATATATGGCATGTATAAATTACCAATATGTTGACAATTTGCCATAGTGATAGTGCTATTTAAGAACAACAGTTAACCCGGAGCCTAAGCAATTTGTCTTAGTGCTGCAGATAGGCATACCGAAAGCCAAGTTTTACCCCATGAGGGGATGTGGGTAACACTGCCATGATCAAGAATCCACTTTCTAGCTCTTGCACAAGCATTGTCTTGGCCACCATCAGGTCCTTCTCCAAGAATACGCATACAAATGTAGTTGAGAGCTGTGCAAAACATGGTGCTGTGTCCTTCGATGTGTAATCCCCAACCACCATCTTGGTTCTGAATTACCCAAAACATTGATGCATATTAATTAGCATTATTTGTTTAGTATTTTTATTTATACAAGCGGGATTTTGGATGCAGAAATGAAAACTGTTTGCCAACTTAACTGCAACCCTTGGTAGTTATTTAAAACAAATAAGCACATTTTGAAAATTTTTAATTTTATCCAATTTGTATGAAAAAATAACAATGTATATATATGTACCTGATGATAGTATATGTAACGCAGAATTTCTTTACGGTGTTCTGCATGGAATACAGTGTTAAGATGCCCTGTAATGTAAACACACATGACCTGCAAATTTTGAGTAAAAAATTGGAAAGAGCAATTAATAATAACCCAAATATTTGGAGTTAGGTAAAAAATCGAGAAAATACGCTATTTATTTTTAAGCCCCAAAATGGGAACATGGGATTGCAAGTAAAATATTTTCATAGTCGATTGCACTTTTTGGAAAGTTGACATTAGGTGTAAACTTTGTAGTCATAGAGAAACTTAGTTATTCCTCTCAAATTTTCAAAGTTGAAAGACTATATATTTAGAGTAATGTTAGAGAGATTAAATTCATAGATAAAATTTTGTAAACTAAATAACATGAAAGTTGATAATTGGATTATGTTGATAAACGTGCTTATTCGTACTGTGACACATCATTTAGTTTACAAATTTTGTCTAGAAATGTAGTCTCACATATATATTGGGATGATGCTAGAGATATTATCTATTTAAACCGTAAGACATTGTCGTTAAATATTGGATTAGTACTGCTTATTTTCTATTAGTACCACATAACATGATTTACAAATAGGTCTAAAAAGTTAATCTACTTAGCATTACTCATATACATTGGATTCAAAACGTGACCTCATAAACTTTAAGAAGTTGGTGTCAATTTATCCATTAATATAAGTAAGACATTGTGTGGGTAAATAACATGATAGCAAATGGTGACAATGTTAAATACTGACCAAAGGAGGAAGGAAAAACAACGGGCCGGCATTTTCGGCAGGCCAATGGCCATCGCTAGCCTGCAACGCTGAAAAGAAGTGGACAGACCTTCTCAAAGAAGTTGTGGCCTTTTCATGTGTGATTTCCTCTCCATCCTCAACTTTAACTGGGGGAATTGTTTGTTTGAAGTTCTTCTCCCTTAGGAACTGTTGATAAGTGAACAGATAATTAAGTGCGATACTAATGAGAGGATTGAAGTTATGATTAAACAAATTTATGACGATGATATTATTATTAATTAAATTTTAATAAACCCTAAAGAATTATTGGTGATGCCCATCAGATAGGAAAATGAAAACTTTGTAGAAACAAGACAAACAAAAAATCTGATTTTTTATATACACACGTCATACGCTATATTTAGCTTCCTCATTTTATCTTCTTAGCTTCATTGCATGCCATTCATGACAGAGAATACTTTATGGGTGTACTTGTTCACTTGTAGTTAACGCTTTTTTTACATACAAACTTCATTATTAGAATTACGTTTATTCACTTTATATTCTAAAAATCAGTTAAGTCATAGAGTGTTTAGTCGCTCATATGTATCAAATGAATAGATGGTTGATAAATTATTACCAAGAATATTGATCATGTTCGATATATATAAATGACTACATGATCTCCAAATTGATTGATTTTCAGTAAATATGATCTTTAGATAATGTGAAAAAGTAAAATAATGTCTTTGATTATTGTATGGTGCGTTAATAATAAGTGGGTGGATAAATAGGTAAGTGGATACAAGTATTAATTGCTTATAATAAATAACTACATCGGTGAAACTAAGTAACTAGAACTCACATTCATTAGAAACATGGTTTACGTTGCGTAAACTAATTGACGATATAAGTTTGGACGAACTAAAGCATACCTGCATTCGCCATAGGTGGTCACCACTGGGCTTAACCTGATAGCGGTTATTGTAGAAATGAAGACGAGCTTCTTCCACCTCAGCTCGCTCTTCGGTAGTTCCTGCTTCAGGGTCAAACTCAAATATCTGCCTTCCCACGAAGTTGTTTGTGCTGTAGATGTATGGATCATTGCCACCATCTGCGACCTTAAGCTTCCACATTCTTCAATATTCTTTATTTAGAGAGAGAGAGAGAGAGAGAGAGAGAGAGAGAGAGAGAGACCTGTATATAGAAACTTAACTATGTTTTCAATGGACGAATGTATAAATGATCACCTTCCTTTGTGTATATATAGAGATCTGAACATAGAAATATATATACCCAGCAATTTTTATTAATGTTTTACCTAGGTATACAAGGTAAGTCAACGAGTTAGTTCAACGCAACACGGCAACAGGAAATTATTGAGCATATAGTCATTGAGGGCCGCGGATCTGTTTCTTGCCAATTTGGTCCTTCCTTTCTTTTTGCTTGATCTGTTATTACCATGTAAACTGGCATTGTGTCCATATTCAGTTTCTTAAGCGAGTTTAAGTCGAATAAAAGGCTGCAACACCTCCACACTCATAGATAAGAATGCATGCGGTAGAACTTTATTACTATCAATCATGCCAATTAACAGCCATACCTCAAAGCTTCCGAGAGGTTTTTTAATGTGTCTGGGGGCAGTATGGTATATGTCATTACACAAGTAGGAAGAAAGTTTTTTTTTTTTTTCCAAGTGCCCCTCCGCTTGTATAATGACATATAAAGTATGTATTCGTATTCTGGACATATTGAAAAATCTCTCCAAAACTTCAACCTCCACTATGCGTACAACCATTATTATCTTGAAAGAAAATGATGAGTGCTTTCATTCTATGAAAATCACTTAGTGAGTGCTTGTAATCATGATCACACAATGTAAATTATTGCTCATTGCATTCAGGGCTTAATGATGTTTCAAGTGTTGAGTTGAGTTTCCATCATCATTGATGAATTATATGATGTGGCAAGTAATTTGTACATGACACGTCAATTAATAGTTTTACCTCATTAACTAATGATTATATGAATCATTTACCACGTCATATAATGTGGTATAAATATATGGTCTCCTAGCATTACTCTATTCAAATAATGTGCAAAACTTTTGCAATTGATATCCTTTATTTTTTTAATTAAACAAAAGGTGTTGTTATTGACACTCAAAAAAAATAAATAAACAAAATCATTCTACACTTCTTATAAATATATATCTTTTTTTATAAATATAGAAAGTTAATTTGACTCTCACAATGACCTTTGTATAGTGTCAATACTATATCAAAAGAAACATTTTTCTCAATAACCTTTTGAACATATTTTTATAATGCAGTTCACGATTGAAGTGGAAATTGACTACCGCTTATATTTCTATCATGCAGCTCATAATACATGATTGATGTCAATAATATTTTGTTGTATTTGTATGACTTTTTTTAATTTATTATTAGTAAGGGGAGGGAGAATATTCGAAACTATTACAATAATTTAGGAGATGAAGAATTTTGAACCGGCTATAATGCATGTGTAAAAATTCAACATCATATTCACTAAAATATTAAATTACATGCATATTTGTATGACTTTAAGTATTCGTTCAAATTATTGAAATGGACTACCACTTTGTAATTAATGACGTTCATAATGGCTTGAAAGTGTTGGTGTTTGTATGCTCTCTATTTTAAATTAAATTTTATCAGAAAATGCTGCAACTTATGTTAAGAGCTCCTTATTTCTGTTACGAGTTACGACCATACGTAAGCTCGTGTAGCGAGTGAGAAATGTTTTAATTATTATTTTTTAATTCAATATTAATATTTATAGCCAAATAAATTTCTAGAGCTGGCTCTTAGGTTTAATCTTTTACGTTGGATGAGCTACACAGAACATTTGGCGCGGTTTACACTCGGGAAGGCAACGGAACCCGCTTGCAGTATTCTGCAAGATCGCAAGGGGATGCCAAAAAATTTTCTAATTTTTCGGTTGGAGTGACTCCAATACATTTTAGGTCTGATGCCAAAGGCGGTGAGATGCTCTGACTGGGAACTAGCCTTCTTGCTTCCATCTTTGACCCTGCTGGCTTGAATGAGTACGGAAACAACAGGTGTACAGGGTCCAATTTCTGCCGTGTTCAGATTTTAAGCTGATGGCCGACAAGTAGAAGCTGTAATAGTTTGACCAAAGTAACCATCTCAGCACTGGCATCCAAAATGGGAAACCAAATTCGCATCGAAAATGTAAAAGACGGATCTCATTAACTTGAAAAAATTATAGATGGTTGACCCCAAAAAATAAAATAAAATAATAAAATATATATATAGGATTCATTAGATATTCGTCCTGAAAAATCATGATTTCTAAACATAAACTCACATATAATTAAACATCCAACAAAAACCCAAAAGTCAAATAAACTACCACATAAGAATATAAGTAACCTACTAATACAAATTATTTACAATTTTTGCCACAACCGACACTTGAAAACTAGCTTCAATCAAGGGCCTTAAAATCTAATTAAGCATCATGACGTTTTTTTCTATTTATTTATTTATTTATTTTTAATTTCTATAACAATCTAGTGCATTACTTTAAATAATGACTACATTATTATTCGGTGTAATTATTCTCCTTATATATAATAGTTAAACGTCCCTACTTTACCTGTATAAATAATATCGCCCTATTGCCTGTAATTTACCTACATTATATAAACAAAGTATTCTCATATTTCTTTTTGCAATTTACCTGTGATATATGCAAATAATATTCTCATGTTTTGTTGGCATTTTCCCTATATTATGCAAGTAGGTAAATTAATATAATAGTAGGTAAAATATGCAAGTAGGTAAATTTCAATAATAGTAGGTAAATTATGCACACGTGATTTACCTACATTTTTTATGTGAAACAAATATCTAGACTGTATATGTAAATAATTTACCTATAGTTGGTTCTTTTCTTTTTCTTTGTCCTAAAATTAATTTACATGCAATTTTTATCTCCTTTAATTTATATATTTTTACTTTGACAACAATTTTTTTTTTTTTTTTTTTATATTTTGAAGTACAATAATTTACCTATATATAATATGGACACGTTGTAATGGTAAATTGGAATTCGAGAGCCAAACTAACCAACAAATCCCTACATTTATATGCAAAATATTATTTTTGTAAAATCATTAATTCTCCCTTACAATTTGTATGGAATTAATTATGTACATTAAACATTCAATAAGGGTGTTTTAGGCATCCAAAAAATTTTAAATGGATAAAGTCAAATATAATTAATGAATTTGCTTATGTGAAGTCTAGTCAATGGAGTTTTATTTGAGCAAAAAATTTACATCGGGTTTTATGTGGAGAAAATTGAGTTCTGTGGGCTAAAGTCATATTTTGTAGAACAATACCAATTTGAAATATCTTTCTTTGATTTCATTGAAAAACATTATGAAACCAAAAACAAACTTACGGTTGTTACCAAAGAAAATTGGGTTAAGGAAGACAAAACTTTGATTTCTTCCAGTCATCCTCCCAAAGAAACTATTTTAATTTCCACTGGCAATACCAATATTTCAGCAACTCCTTTCAAATTTCCAAAAGAGGATTCAGGTTTTAAATCTGTCATTGAACAGAACAATTTTACAAACCAGAGTCTTCATACTATTGGAAAACAGTTAGACAAAATTAAAACCAAAATCGACAAATTATCTCAACCAAAATCTTCTCAAAAAGAAAAACCATTAGTGAACTTTACTGATACTTCTTCAAGTTCTACTGCTTTAAAGTCCATGACTACCATGCAAAAAATAGACCAAATGCTCAATGAGCTCAAAAAAGAGAAAGTTGTTAGTGTTTTACAAAACCATGATGTTTCTGTCGAAGAAGAAAAAACATCTACTTCGGACTCTTCTCAGGACACAGAAACGGATAACTCTCTTCAAAAGATTGAACATGTTTTTCAAAACATTGATCTTCAACCAACTTTTGATTTAAAACGTATTCGTACTCATCCAGTCAATCCCACTTCTCTTACAAAAAACTGGTATCCCAGACCAACACCTCCTGATCTTCAATTTGAGGAAAGAAATATTATAAATCAATTTTCAGTCTCTGCTGACAAACTCTATGAATGGAATATAGATGGATTGTCAAAACAAGAACTCCTCAACAAACTCCAACATAAGTCTATGGTTGCTAATAGCTATATTTCTAATCACAATTTCACACAAACACAGATTGTTGATCTTCTCGTCACTGGATTTACCGGAATGCTCCATTCTTAGTGGGAGAAGCACTTAACTTCTCATTCCAGAGATGAAATACGTCATGCAGTTAAAAAAGATAAAGAAAGACTTCCCATCTTTGACGAAACGATAGAACAGGGAATACCCGACGGAGTAAACACATTACTCTACACCATTATAGAGCACTTAATAGGAACACCTAGCAACGTCACTACTCGTATCCACGACCAACTGAGTAATTTAAGGTGTCCAACCTTAAGTGATTTCAGATGGTATAAAGATGTTTTTATTTCCAGAGTCATGCTTCGCGAAGATAGTAATCAACATTTTTGGAAAGAAAAATTTATCAATGGTTTACCAAATCTTTTTGCTCACAAAATCCGAAATGTTTTAGTAAACGAAGAAGGTGTCATACCTTATCCTACCCTTACTTATGGGAACATAGTTAATGTTATCCAAAAGGAATGATTGAAAATGTGTATCGACATGAAGATTTCAAAACAAGTCAACAAAGACAAATCTATTGCTAAATATGAACTTGGAACATTTTGTGAACAATATGGTTTACCTCCAATAGCTCCTTCGAGCAAAAAGAAAAAGGCTCAGCACACTAGCAAGTTTTCTAAACCTTATTCCAGATTTTACAAAAACAAAAGGTCTTCCAACAAACCTTTTCAAACCAACAAGTTTTATGAAAAACCGTTTTCAAACCCCAAAAAGAAACCTTTTCGAAAATCTAAAAAAGATTTTCAAAATAAAAAAGGAAAATGCTACAAATGTGGCAAATTTGATCATTTTGCAAACGAATGTAAAGTTAAGAAAGCGATTAACCAGCTGAAAATCTCTGACGAAGAGAAAGTACAGCTTCTCCAGGTTTTAGAACTTAGAAACACCGACTCTAGTCAATCAGATAGGGATTTGGAATTATCCTCTTCTAATCATAGCAGTTCAGACGAAGTATCTTCGCCAAACATTAAGTTTGGATGCACATACACTTGTTGTAACAAAATTTCAGTGCTTAATAAGCAAGAAGAACAAGAAGAATTTTTAATGGAATTAATCAGTAAAGTTGATGATCCCAATTTGAAATCTTTTTATTTGAAAAAACTCAAAAATTTGATTTCTCTCCAAGAACCTGGCACCAGCCAGACTCCACCCCAAAAGATTTCTCTCAGTACCACTTTGGAACGATTTAATAAACCTAAAAAGGAAATAACCATCAAAGATTTGCAAAAAGAAGTTAATCAAATCAAATCGGAAATTAGATTTTTAAAGTCCGAAAATACAGAAATTCGTTCACAACTCAGTAGAGTCCGTACTCAAGCACTTGTAGAAGAACACGGCAGTTCTTCTTCAAACTCCGATTTTGATGCTCAGTCGAGCAAAGCTTCTTCAAAAGATTTTGTTTTAAGTCTTTTAGACAAAATCAGAATTAGAAAATAGTATTCTAAATCCAAGATAATAATCAAAGATTTTCATTTAGAAACCATAGCTTTAATTGATTCGGGTGCAGATTTGAATTGCATTCAAGAAGGGTTAATACCTACCAAGTATTATCACAAGTCCACTGAAATACTTAGTGCTGCAAATCAATCCCCGATGAAGTTAAAATATGAAATTCCCAAAGCTCATGTTTGTCAACAAAATGTTTGTTTTAAAACTCCATTTGTTTTAATCAAAAATATTTCTGATCAAGTTATTTTGAGACTCCCTTTCATTGCTTTAATTTATCCTTTCAAAGTTCATCATAACTGCATTTCTACCAAGGTTTTTGGCCAAAAAATTACTTTTGAATTTTGAATGGAAACAGATCTTAAAAGGTTAAAACAACTTCAAAAAGACAGTATTTCCAAAACTCTCAACCAAATTACTGCAAAATCCCAACAAATTAATTTCTTACAAGAAGAAATTAAACACAAAAGAGTTGAAGAACAGCTAACAAATAAGTCTTTGTTAGAATCTATTAGCCAGTTTTCTAATAAACTTGCTAAGGAAATCTGTTCAGATCTCCCCAATGCTTTTTGGCATCGAAAACAACATATTGTTAAACTACCTTATGTTAAGGATTTTAATGAATAAAAAATCCCCACCAAAGCACGACCTATTCAAATGAATCAGGAAGTTTTAGAGTTTTGTAAAACAGAAATCAACCAGCTTTTACAAAAAGGAATCATCCGGAAAAGTAAATCTCCATGGTCTTGCCCTGCTTTTTATGTTCAAAAAAATGCAGAATTGGAACGAGGTGTTCCAAGATTAGTTATTAACTACAAACCCTTGAATGATGTTTTAGAATGGATTCGTTATCCAATTCCCAACAAAAGAGATTTGATAAAAAGACTTTGTCACATCCCGGCATGGGGCAGATCACTCTCCTGGGCGATGTGGGATGTCACAGACTTTCTCAAGCAACACTTTTTTCTAAATTTGATATGAAATCAGGTTTTTGGCAGATTCAAATTCATGAATCTGATAAATACAAAACTACTTTTGTAACTCCTTTCGGACACTATGAATGGAACGTAATGCCTTTCGGCTTGAAAAATGCACCAAGTGAATTTCAAAACATTATGAATGAGATTTTTAATCAATATAGTCACTTTTCAATTGTTTACATTGATGATGTACTAATCTTTTCAAAATCAATAGATGAGCATTGGAAGCATTTGCCTGCATTTGCTAGGATCATCAGGTCCAATGGATTAGTTGTTTCAGAACCAAAATTAAGTTATTTCAGACCAAAGTTAGATTTTTAGGTTACCATATCTACAGATCTACTATCCAACCCATCGATAGAGTCATCCAGTTTGTTGATAAATTTCCAGATCAAATTATTGATAAAACCCAACTTCAGCGATTTCTTGGATCTCTCAATTATGTTTCAGAATTTTATCCTCACATTCGCCAACAATGCAAACCTTTATTTGATCGTCTCAAGGAGAATCCTCCATCATGGTCTCAAACTCATACTTCTATTATCAAACAGATCAAAAATCATGTCAAGACTTTGCCTTGCCTTGGCATTCCAACTCCCGACTCATTCAAAATAGTCGAAACCGATGCATCTGATTTTGGTTATGGAGGTATCCTCAAGCAGAAAACTTCTTCCGAAGCTCCTGAACAAATTGTTCATTTCCATTCAGGAGTTTGGAATCCTACTCAAAGTAATTATAGTACTATTAAGAAAGAGATATTATCTATTATATTATGCATTAGCAAATTTCAAGATGATTTATTAAATCAAAAATTTTTTGGTTCGTGTTGATTTCAAATCTGCAAAACATGTTTTACAGAAAGATATTCAAAACATTGCATCAAAACAAATTTTTGCACGCTGGCAAGCCATATTAAATATTTTTTATTTTGAAATTGAGTACATTAAAGTCAGCCAAAATTGCATCCCAGATTTTCTAACCAGAGAATTTTTGCAGGGGAAGAATGGGCACTAACCAAAGAAGGCTTCCAACCACTTTTACCCAAACCCCAGCACCAGTAAAACAAGAGTCTATTCCCGACTCTTCATCGACCTTAGCCATCACAAACAGATTCACTTCCCTAGGATCTACCATAGGAAATATCCGACCAAATTACCAAACAGCATTAGCTACCCCATATGATCCATACTCATCAGTTCGATCCCCATCACCGTCAGTTCCAAAAACACCTAGCTTTGCTAAATCATCACCATATATTCAAAACCCCACTTCTGAAAAGCTTTTTTGCATCCCTCTTCATATTGACAAAAATCAACCCCCATAACGTATTGCTAAACTTCTTTTACCCCCCAAATTTTCATAATCTTCCAACAGAATCCTACAAAAGCCTCAAATATTACCAGGTCATTCTCTTTGAGACCGAAAGCATTGCTATTAAGCCTATTTACAGCACCACTCACCAAAACAAAATATTATACAATTCCCTCCACATTGGAAAATTTCTCTCTGAGCAAGAATGGGGAATTCCCCTTTATCATACCAAACCACTTCATACCCAGCATGTTCTCATACCGAACAACCATTATAATTATTATGATTACATACAGGCTTGGACTAACATTTTCTTTCATCAGACAGAAGATTTTAGTCATTCATGGTTCGTGACCTTTGACAAAAGTTTCAAGCTAAGATTCCCAACATCGTTCCCAGACTGGTGGGCTACTCATGACCCAAACATTTCTCTTGTTCCAGATGACCTTCGTCAAGCATTAAGCAATAGCTTCAAGATTGGCTTTGATCGCAGCCGCTTTGACAGCAGGGTTTCCCTATTTTCTTTGTTTATGGCCAAGTACAAGGTCCCGTGGATTTTGAAATGGAACTTCCAAGCAGACAATGGTGGAATTTACAGAGCCCGATGGGTAAAGTAGTGGGACAAATTCAACCACCAAAAGATCATTGATTTAGTTCGTGCAGAATTTCCCCATAGTTCAGCTCCATCAATTTTTGCACCTTCTACACAGGCTTTGCCAGAAACACAGCATTTTCCTAAACTACCAAAAGCTCAGGAACCAGTTCAATCTTTATCGGACATTAGTCCATCTTCCTCCCTCAAAGGAAAATCCAAGTCGACCAGATCCTCCAGTTTGAAGAAAGAAAAATCTTCAAAGACTACCCAACTTCTGGATGTGGCCCAGCAGCTTATGGCAGAAGCGGCAATGCTGCAGAAGAAAGGAAGTTCAGACTCGAACTCAGATACATCTGATGCTTCGTCTCAGCTTCCCGCCAAATGGGCAGATCAGGTGGATCTCCAAGATGCCCAAGATCCGTTCCAGTATTGATTTTTCAGAGGTGCATTATTTGCCCATGTGATCATATCCAAAACAGCATCATCAGCAATAGCAGTCATCATTTCATATTCAGACAAGCCACTATTTTCCAACAGTGAAAAGCAAAAAAATCACTGTTCATTCAACTTTTGTAAAAGAAACAGCGTGATTCCACAGTAAAAATCCATGATTTGCCTGGCAGCTTTCCCAGCCTTTGGCATGTGCAAACGGGATTCCCAGATCTAGGCTCCCAGCCTCAATCATTCTCTCGACACCATAAAAGAAGAGCTCATTCACATAGCAAGGGGACTTCGAGTCGAGAAATTCTCTGCGTATTCTAAAAGAGCAGAGAAAATTTTCAGTGAAAACCCAAACACTTGTAATACATATATCATTATCCAGGATGCCTACGAGCTCCACCTTGTTTATAATCATCATCTGCC
This sequence comes from Pyrus communis, assembly GCF_041283825.1. Taxonomy (NCBI): domain Eukaryota; kingdom Viridiplantae; phylum Streptophyta; class Magnoliopsida; order Rosales; family Rosaceae; genus Pyrus; species Pyrus communis. Next base: position 10,546,550 of record NC_142573.1, read on the forward strand.
ATTAGGCAAAACAGTTTGTAATCTGCATTGCAGTAAGTTTTAATAAAACTTATTTTCAAAATCTATCTGCATCACTAGATTGAATTCATTATTTTCATGAATACATCACCTATGTTCAACTTGATCTTATGTCTTCATGTTATTGTTGATCATACATGGATATTCCGTTTCAATCAACCTCAGTTCTTTTTGATTTATTATCTTGAAATGCTACTTTGTTTATATGTATTTTACTTCCGCACTCTTAATTCTATGGACAGTTTTACCTCCTACCAGTAGTTCCGCCCTATCTGGGGAAGGCGCAGAGAATTCTGCTTTTTATGTTCAAAAAAATGCAGAATTGGAACGAGGTGTTCCAAGATTAGTTATTAACTACAAACCCTTGAATGATGTTTTAGAATGGATTCGTTATCCAATTCCCAACAAAAGAGATTTGATAAACAGACTTTCTCAAGCAACTGTTTTTTCTAAATTTGATATGAAATCAGGTTTTTGGCAGATTCAAATTCATGAATCTAATAAATACAAAACTGCTTTTGTAACTCCTTTCGGACACTATGAATAGAACGTAATGCCTTTCGGCTTGAAAAATGCACCAAGTGGATTTCAAAACATTATGAATGAGATTTTTAATCAATATAGTCACTTTTCAATTGTTTACATTGATGATGTATTAATCTTTTCAAAATCAATAGATGAGCATTGGAAGCATTTGCATGCATTTGCTAGGATCATCAGGTCCAATGGATTAGTTGTTTCGGCAACCAAAATTAAGTTATTTCAGACCAAAGTTAGATTTTTAGGTTACCATATCTACAGATATATTATCCAACCCATCGATAGAGTCATCCAGTTTGCTGATAAATTTCCAGATCAAATTATTGATAAAACCCAACTTTAGCGATTTCTTGGATCTCTCAAATATGTTTCAGAATTTTATCCTCACCTTCGCCAACAATGCAAACCTTTATTTGATCGTCTCAAGGAGAATCCTCCATCATGGCCTCAAACTCATACTTCTATTATCAAACAGATCAAAAATCATGTCAAGACTTTGCCTTGCCTTGGCATTCCAACTCCCGACTCATTCAAAATAGTCGAAACCGATGCATCTGATATTGGTTATGGAGGTATCCTTAAGCAGAAAACTTCTTCCGAAGCTCCTGAACAAATTGTTCGTTTCCATTCAGGAGTTTGGAATCCTACTCAAAGTAATTATAGTACTATTAAGAAAGAGATATTATCTATTGTATTATGCATTAGCAAATTTCAAGATGATTTATTAAATCAAAAATTTTTGGTTCGTGTTGATTGCAAATATGCAAAACATGTTTTACAGAAAGATATTCAAAACATTGCATCAAAACAAATTTTTGCACGCTGGCAAGCCATATTAAGTATTTTTGATTTTGAAATTGAGTACATTAAAGGCAGCCATAATTGCATCCTAGATTTTCTAACCAGAGAATTTTGCAGGAGAAGAATGGGCACTAACCAAAGAAGGCTTCCAGCCACTCTTATCCAAACCCTAGTACCAGTAAAACAAGAGTCTATTCCCGACTCTTCATCAGCCTTAGCCATCACAAACAGATTCACTCCCCTAGGATCTACCATATGAAATATCCGACCAAATTACCAAACAGCATTAGCTACCCCATATGATCCATACTCATCAGTTCGATCCCCATCACCGTCAGTTCCAAAAACACCTAGCTTTGCTAAATCATCACCATATATTCAAAACCCCACTTCTGAAAAGCTTTTTTGCATCCCTCTTCATATTGACAAAAATCAACCCCCAGAACGTATTGCTAAACTTCTTTTACCCCCAAATTTTCATTATCTTCCAACAGAATCCTACAAAAGCCTCAAATATAACCAGGCCATTCTCTTTGAGACCGAAAGCATTGCTATTAAGCCTATTTACAGCACCACTCACCAAAACAAAATATTATACCATTCCCTCCACATTGGAAAATTTCTCTCTGAGCAAGAATGAGGAATTCCCCTTTATCATACCAAACCACTTCATACCCAGCATGTTCAAACTTCCTGATTCATTTGAATAGGTCGTGCTTTGGTGGGGATTTTTTATTCATTAAAATCCTTAACATGAGGTAGTTTAACAATATATTGTTTTCGATGCCAAAAAGCATTGGGGAGATCTGAACAGATTTCCTTAGCAAGTTTATTAGAAAACTGCCTAATAGATTCTAACAAAGACTTATTTGTTAGCTGTTCTTCAACTCTTTTGTGTGTAATTTCTTCTTGTAAGAAATTAATTTGTTGGGATTTTGCAGTAATCTGGTTGAGAGTTTTGGAAATACTGTCTTTTTGAAGTTGTTTTAACTTTTTAAGATCTGTTTCCATGCAAAATTCAAAAGTAATTTTTTGGCCAAAAACCTTGGTAGAAATGCAGTTATGATGAACTTTGAAAGGATAAATTAAAGCAATGAAAGGGAGTCCCAAAAAAAAAAAAAATATATATATATATATATATATTATAGATGGAAACCCCATTACCATGAGATACAAACTCATGTGTAAAAGGAGAAGCATATTGTTGCAACCAACTTGACTACCAATATATTAGAATGTCATAAAATAAAAAATAAATAAAACACTACATTCAAATGTTTAACTGTTCTAGGGAAGGAAACATATCCCCAGCTATCATCCAACATTGCAGTCCATAAAATTCATTATAAAGCAATGAAAGGAAGGACATGCCAAAAGGATAAACTAGGGCTGGGAACGGGCCGGGCTGGGCCCATTTTTGAAGGAACTAGACCTACCCATTTTAAAAAGTAATGGGGTGGGTCGGTCCGGGTAAAAGGATTTTGAGTTTTGGAACCAGGCTTTACCTGACCCGTTATTTATTAGACTCGCCCCGCCCGGCCCCACGGGTCCAACTCTTTTTTTTTTTAATTTTTTTTTTATATAATTTATAAACTGAGAATAGGCACAATTCGACTTCAATCGCCACGTCGGTTCCAGGCATAGAGACCCACAATCTGACCACAACAGGCATCCACTGCTTCGTGGGAATGGATGCAATTAAGTTTACTAATCGAAGGACAACAATGGTGGAAGCTCCGTCGTCACAGCTGCAGCCGAGGCTCCGTCGTCGCAGCTGCCAAAATCTGAGCCTCTCTTTGCAATCCACGCTCAGACCCATCAAAGTGAGTAGTCCCTTTTCTCCGGATCCCAAAACCCGCTCAGGTTTGATAGGTCTTTCGCCTCATACAGCCCAAACAAGGCTTCCCCTTGCCTGATGGTGCTCGCTAAGAGGTGAGAAAGGGAGGGGGAACGGTCCATAGGTGGTGATAGTGCTCGCCGGAGTGTGCGCCACTATGGTTGAGGTCATGGTGGGGTGTGGGTGTAGTGTGTCTGTGCTCCGAGAAGGAAAGTTGCAAAGATAAGGGAGAAGAAACGAGGAAAGGAATGAGGGAGAAGGTTCGAGAGATTGGGGGAAGGGGAAATACGGGGAAATGGTGTGTGTGTGTGTGTGTGTGTGTTCTCATAGTGGAAAGAACATCGAGTTGAGAGAGAGAGAGAGAGACAATGAGACAATGTTTTTGGGATTGAGAACTGTCACAACCCACAGGGAGGAAAAAAGGAAGTGGCCTGGGAGATAGTAACGTTTCTAAACTGGGATGTTACAAACGGATCAATCCGGGTACCCCTTTTTTTATACTTTTGGACCTGGCCTGCCCCTAACATTCCAAAGCCCCTCCCCTCCTCAACCAGTTTCTCTTTTTAAAAATTAGAAACCGGCCCGTACCTGTCCCAAACCATGATTACCCGTCCCGACCCGCGGTTCCTATACCCGTTTGCCCACCCCTAGGATAAACCCCATGAATGAGCTGTAAGTTCCAAGTCCCAAACACCATTCTTGACATCAAAGGTTGTAGAATTTTTTAGGTCGACGGGCCGAAGGCCTACTCCAACAACACCAATATTGTCCTTACTTTACCACTTGCCCAATCTGTCATGTGTGAGATTTTATCACAAAAGATCTCAGTGTTAGTTAGAGTGGGGTAATCCTATTTAAATTGCTTTCCTCCTCTATAAACTCATATGTAAAAGGAGAAGCATATTGTTGCAACAAACTTGACTACCGATATATTAGAATATCATAAAAATAAATAAATAAATAAATAAAACACCACATTATTTAACTTAAGTAACAAATGTTTAACTGCTCTGGCGAAGGAAACATAGCCCCAGCTATCATCCAACATTGCAGTCCATAAAATTCATTATAAAGCAATGAAAGGAAGGACATGCCAAAAGGATAAACCCCATGAATGAGCTGTAAGTTCCAAGTCACGCCATTCTTGACATCAAAGGTTGTAGAATTTTTTAGATCCATGTTCCAAGTCACGCCATTCTTGACATCAAAGTTCTAAGTCACGCCATTCTTGACATCAAAGGTTGTAGAATTTTTTAGGTCAATGTTCCAAGTCACGCCATTCTTGACATCAAAGTTCCAAGTCACGCCATTCTTGACATCAAAGGTTGTAGAATTTTTTAGGTCAATGTTCCAAGTCACGCCATTCTTGACATCAAAGGTTGTAGAATTTTTTAGGTCAAAGGTTGTAGAATTTTTTAGGTCAATGTTCCAAGTCACGCCATTCTTGACATCAAAGGTTGTAGAATTTTTTAGGTCAAAGGTTGTAGAATTTTTTAGGTCAATGTTCCGAGTCACGCCATTCTTGACATCAAAGGTTGTAGAATTTTTTAGGTCAATGGGCTGAGGGCTAGCTCCAAAAGGTCTCAGTGTTAGTTAGAGTGGGATAATCCTATTTAAATTGCTTTCCTCCTCGATATGGGATGTCTGGCTTCCAACACGCCTCTGGCTGTGCACGTGAGCCCATCCCCTGGTTCTGATACCATGTAGAATTTTTCAAGTAGTCGAGCAGAGAGCTTACTCCAACAACACCGATACTGTCCCCACTTTACCACCTGCCCAATCAGTTAAGTATGAGATTTTATCATAAAAAATCTCGATATTAATTAAAATAGGATAATCCTATTTAAATTACTTTTCTCCTCTCCCTCTTACCGATGTGGGATTGTTGTGTTTGGCTCATATACTTATGAGTTGGCAACAATTTTGATAGTGTACTTTCTGAATGCTACATTGAAATGGCAGCAGCCATTGGTGACTTTGTGTTTGGCTTTCGGTTGTGGCATGGAAGTCTTGTTTCAAGAGAAGACATGGTGACTGCCACAAGAAAAGTTGGAAGCAAGTCTTGACTTTGTGTTTGCTTGCACACAATTGTGCATGTTTTATTTTCTATGCATTAAATGGTGGATGAGTTACACAACACAGTCAGCGAAATTCAGGGTTTGGATGGCACTGGAACCCACTTGCGGTATTCTGCAAGATCCCACAATGGGTAGATATTTTTGGGCAGCAGAGGAAGCATGGAGACGCGCAGCCTGTGCCGCATGGGCGAGGAGCCGCTGACGCAGATCAACAAAGGTGGGTGTTGTGCTAGGATGGCACCAAACCAATTGGAAGCCAACTCAAACTAACCCACATGAAATAATATCAAATGAAATGCAAGAATAAAAATAAAAGACACCGAGATTTAACCAGGTTGTTCAACAGTCAGTGTAATTGGAATAAGTCCTCGAAGCAGTAGAAGCTCACCCAATAATCCACTATCAATCAAATGGGAGTATTTACAAAGTGTTAGCAATCTCACAACCCAACGCCTCAATACACCCATTAACTCTCACTCACCAAAGAAACAAATAGAGAAGGAAATATAATGAATAATTTCCTCTCTATACAAAGCTCAAAGCTAATAATACACAAATACAACTTTGATTAAGTGAGTGCTAACCAAGTGAGAGGAGCACACTTTCTTTTTCTCTCCAAAATGGGGCTGCGGCACCCCTTTAATCTTTTTTTTTTTTTTTTCGCGCTGCTGCTATCAATAAAAAAACAGTAGATAGCATCAGCTGCCAACTAACACCCTAGCCACCTCAGGTGGCTTTTCAAATGGGCTAAATAAGAGGCCCATTGAATGGGCTGGTGAGACCAATTAAAGCCCAATAGAATTTGGTCGCAAATCAAACAGTGGGCAACGCAGGCATGTTAAGAATGGAGACCACAAACATAAGATAATCATTGTCCAGCACACGAAGAGTAGAAGGAACTAGAAATGTTGCCTGCCCGTTGCTACGTGAATATAAACTGTATAAAACACTATGTTTGAAAGATATAAAAGGTTATGCCATAGAAGATTAATGTTATTAACATTAAAAAAAATTTGGAAGACTTTCACATACAAAAATATTAAATCGATATCCAATTAAAAATTGTAAATCTTTTGGCTATCTATGTACAAAAGGGATTAGATCAACACATTCCACCTAAGTAGTTTCTTCAAAACGGACTTTCCTATGAAACTAATCGATTAGAATTAACCACACTGATGTCATGTATCCCTTTCTAAAATATACCAAAATAGCCATATACTAGAAATTGCTGCCCGCGCGTTGCAGCGGGATTAGAAATCATATGGAAGATGGATAAGCTAATTCTAAATCATCAAATTTGCAACAGCATTGTATGACAAACAATTGAAACCTTTTCTCTAAATTATTAAACAATGTTTAGCATAAACTAATTTGCAGTTCAAATGCATGAATGCAAAGGAAGACAAATTGTCAAATTTCATAAATGTCAAACTTTATTTAGGAAACTGAAAACCATGAAAAAATAAATTGATAAACATACAAAGATAGTTCACATTCATAAATGTTGAATAAATGTTGAATGCTGATAAAATATATAATACGATGATCTCTGTTTCTCTCATAATTTTAAATAACATACTAAATTACCAATCAAACCAATCAAAATTTCCACTCCTTGGCTAATTTCAGAGAATGCCGAATCCAAAATCCACGAACCCCACACTGTCAACTGATTCCTTACCAAAATTATAGCAAGTATTGTTATCTAATTCCAAAAATGATGTTCCAGTACTCCTTGAAAATGCACTGGTTCGTGTATCCATCTCTCTCTAAGAATAATTGTTAACAGTAATCATAATAATAGGTTAAAAGCCTTAGTGAACTATGTTATCAAGGAAAAAAAAAATGTCAACGAGAAATAAAGATAAGAGGACCTTTACTGGTGTACTCGAGAAATTGAGAATCATTAGCAGCAAATGGCCTTTGATCGGATCACCTTCAAAATTCTCAGGTGCTACAGCTTTCCCCGAGGATAGCTGTTCTGTCCAATACAACTCTGCAAGAATAGTCATTCGTCAATTTTAAGCAGGATTGGAAACAATTTCTTTGGAAACCAGTTTTACAATGTAGTAGTGTTGAATTGAAAATTCAGAATGAACTAGTTCAATCTACTCAAGAATTTTATCAAATCAAGACAAATGAGCCAAATTGTCTCGAATTAAACACAGTTGGAGCTTGGAACGCATAAAATGAAAAAGAACATTAGCCTATGCATTCCCAAACTAATTTTCAAATGTATGAATGTTAATTTGAATTTCAAAACCAATAATTATCTGATCGTAAACTGCAGAGTTACATGTTCAAGCTCTTCATCAACACATTCGCAGTTGGACTACAGAATAATCTAGCACAACTTAATTCTTGCAGCATGAATGTCAATCTTCAAACGCAAAAGCATATTTAACAAATGATTATTCACAGAAAAGCACATTTAACACAGAAGCACTTTTACCAAATGACCAGGCAAGCAATTCAATTGTACTCATTCTAAAACAACTAAAACAAAAGTTACAATAAATAAACAGATATATAAGCTTAAGCACTTCTAGCATCATTTCCCTGAATCTTATAAAATTATTTGGCCAAGAATTTGGGGAGAAAAAGATACGCAGGAACCTTTTAAGTGGAGTTGATGAAGCGTTAAATTGGATTTGGAACTTCGAAACCCAGGCATGGTAGAACAACGTTGTGTAGATGCAGGAGAGAAAAATGTACAACGACCAAACCCAATTCACCAAATGAAAATAAATAAATAAATAATAATAATAATAATTCTGGGTTATATCTACAGCAATAAAAAAAAAATTTCAATCCATTTTTCAGATTCAGAAGCAAAAAAAAAATGAACTACACAGCTAGGAAAATTCGAAAACAAAACCATTAGATCCGAAACTATTGCTCATAGATCGGTGAATGTTCGAACTAAAACAATAAAACCCAAATTAAATCTTCAGAAATTGATTGAAAAGTCCTTACCTTGAGGAGGAAGATGAACGCCAACAACCAGAGACGCAAATTGGGAAAGGAAGGATATAGAAAGAGAAAATGATTGCACCCACCCTCTCTCTCCCTGTAATTGCGCACCCAAACCACATGGAAAATACAACAGTAAGATAAGGAATTGAATGGCAAATCCAACAGTGAGATAAGGAATTGAATAGGATCTTCCGCTTACAAAGAGCATATACTTGAAGTTCTGAACAGTATCCAGAATCAATTTCTTCATATCATTAACACCGCCAACATCTTTCCATTTCACATTAGGGACCTATAGGAAAACCACAAATAGGTACCCAATAAACAAAACACAGAGCAAGAAGAAGCCACAATTGCACTTGATTGTACTTAATTTGCTTAAAGCAAAACCACAAAGCAAATTCCAATAAACTAAGTGATCTATATGCTGGTATCCTAGTAAATTATCCCAATAAACTAAATCATCCAGAAGGATAAATTAGATAAAAAAAAAAAAAAAAGAAAAAAAAAACCTATCTCAAAGGCCTCACACTTTATGGAAGAATTTGAAGGAAATAAATTAAACTCATAGTAACATATATATAATAGGATGCTATTTTTTTAATACATAAGTGTCAAAAAGTAATTATAGCCAAAATATCAACTATTGAATTCCATGTTGCTTCTGCAATCTTTTACCATTCTAAAACCATTATTAAACCATTACTCTATATTCAGTCCTTGTAGCCAGTAAATGAGTTGTGGATATAATTCTAGTCAAAGTTGGAAAGATTATGTAGTATGCTAGGTAGAGAGGAATTAAACCATTACTTTTCCACCACATCGTCACCTCCAACTTTGCTCCAAACAACGTCCCAGTACCTATATTATAAGTTTGACATAAATCAAAGTTCAAACGAACGACAGATTATGCATGTATTTAGTAAACAAAAGAAATCAACGCTGATATTTGTATATCGAAGATATAAAACTGTGTAGTTGCCCTCTTTTCGATAAAGGCACTCAAAATCAAAAGATAATGGTGAATTGGTGATGCAGATGCTAAGATTAGCAATTGGATTAGCTTTTGTTCTACAATTGGGGATGCAGGTGCTAAGATGGCTTTGGAAAACAAAGTGATTGGAGTCATACCGTTCCAAATCAAGAGAAGCAAATTGGCAAAATTTATCATAAATTAGAGGCATACCTTTCTGAGGTGTGGAATCAGAGTCAGCACAAAACTGGTAGTACCCTGAAATTAACAATAAATTAAACAAATTGGATGATAAAAATCAAAACAGAGAATCCCTAAGAAGCAATTAAGACGGAAAGAGAGTACATCTACGATGAAGTTCAGATTGAGAGGGTGTGATTTTAGCTTTCGAATTACACAGGACAGGGTTGTAACCTATATTCATATTAGAGATGAGAGTAGAATCGAAAACACTCCCAAGATTATACACCGTATTTTCCTTCAACCTAAAAATAGAATTAACCCTTCACATGTTGGTTACAAAAATGAGTAAAGTCTAAAATATCAATTTCAATTTAATACTGACCAAATCTCAATAAAAATAAAAGTAAAGCAAAGAAGAAACACACACGCACCATGCCTATGCATGTACATTTGCTTACGCACATGAAAAGAATACACATGTGAATAAAATTAGACATTTTTAAAACCACAGCTGCAGTCATAGATTGCAAAACCACGCCTCTTCTTTACTTGGTCTTCTTAATCCTCTCCTTAATTTCACTGCAAAATTCACACACATATATAAATGACCACTCCTTGTAGAACAAAACTCAAAACTGAAGTTCTCATCCTAATCAATTGATTCAATTTATAACAAATACACATAACTATTAAAGAGTAACGTGCCATGTTGAACAAAACAAATGATTGATCAACTTAAAGAGTGTGTCTGGGAATGCTCCGGCAAGGCTAAAAGCATTTCCAGATACCAAAATTTGAGCAGAAATAACTAAAAGTGTTATTGAATAGAATTAAATCGCAGTATCAATAGACTTCAATATTGACCATTTACCCTGAAAAGACACGACAACAATGAATAGAATTAAATTGTAAGTGAACTAATATTTTGTACCACAAATATATAAGGGATATAAAATTACTCAGATATACATAATGCATAAAGTCTCACATGTTTCCGAAACGAAAACGCTACAAATCCAAGATATACAGCCAATTAATTCTTCAACCACTAATGGATCGCTGAATATTCTTAGCTGCCCTTGTAGTTCTTGTTTGTCATATTTGAACACAACTCAGGAAAAATAAATATAAACACAAAGAGAGAAGAAGATACTGGAATCAAATGGAACGTACTGGAATCAAATGGGAAGGCCCAGCTTTTTCAGTCCTTCTTTAATGGACGGACCGAGCGGTGTCTAAAAAAATGGACGACCCAGATTCAAAGTGGACGGTCGAGACAACATTGAAATTACACCATTAAAGTGAGGGCATTTTCGGAAATACACTCTGTTTATAAACAGTGTTTCACTTGTTTTTCTCTTTTAGTATATACTAGATATTTGTGCCCGTTGCTGCGGGATTGAAAATTTCATGAAAGATTATGCAACTTCATTCTTTTCATAAGCAATGTTTGAGTTAATTTTATTCCACTTAAGCAGCAATTAGAAATTGTAGAAAGGTAAAATTCACGTATGCCAAATGTATTTCAATGGTACTAATTATATAAAATTGGGAAGTCAAATAAATCATATATAGCCACAAAATAGTAACAGGTGCAGATGAAATCTACCAAAAGTAGATGTGGAAATTGAAATATTAAACCTTGTTTTCTGTTCAAAAAGTCATGCAACAATGGGAACATGACTAACTGGATAGAACTGTGATTAACTCATTCCATCCGTAAACAAAAGAAATCAAAACCAAGTTCAGTAAGAATTATGCACGACCTTTTCGAAAACTATATAATGAATTATAAAAAATTGTTAAACAAACATGAACAGGAGGTTATCTTAAAATTCATTTAAATAGAAAATGGTAAATTTGGTTCACTTGAGATGCTAACCTTTCAAAATGTGATACGAATAAAAGTTGCATATTAGGATGAAATGCATTACCGCTTACACTTCATAAAAAAAAGAACTAACAAAATTCTAATTTGTTTTTCTACTCAATGTTCCAGGAAATTGCCTAAATAGCAAGAACAATTGCACACGGAGCCTACTTTATGAGTAGCACTTAAAAGCTCTCTTCGAACTCTCATGTGCTCATATAAGAGGGCATTTTGTCGTCCCTCAATTTCAAGTCTAGCCTCTCTTTCTCTGATAAGAGATTCCATTGCAGCCTGATAGACATATTCAAACATTTAATGATGTACAGAAGTTAACTAAATTAGCCACATTGAATATCAAACCCATCTACTTACCATCTTATCCAACTCTTGTTTCGTAAATTTCTCTTGTAAAGAAGCATAGTTTTTCCTGAGCCCCGCAATAATCTAATTTAATTCTTCTTCCTTGCTTTTCAATAAGATCCCTATTATCAAACAAACACAATTACTGAAGTAAACAACTTCATTGAGGATTCAAACACACAAAATATGTTATTTATACCCATTTCATCGCATTGCCGCTCAAACCATGAATATTTAAAATTAATAATAATTGCTCAAATCAATTACAGTATATCACAAATTATGTCATCTAATAATCAATAAATTTAAGAAAATTTAAAATGAAATCAAAATCTTTAAATGTCCTAATTTTCTCAAATCTCGGAAGCCAAACAATAAAAAAAAAAAAAAAAAAAAAAGGAGATGTATGAGAAATGAAAGGATTTCAGATACAAAACCACCCATACTTAAATCAACTTAATTCCTGTAAAAAGTTTGGTATAAAACTTTCATGACACTTCTATAAAAATCCAGCATGCATAGTTCTTTTAAAATTAACAGATAACTTCATTTTAAACTTGTATAGACACAAATTTAATCAATTGATTTATATTTAAATAGAAAGAAAGTAGTGGTTAGTTTTACCTATATTTTGTTTGGTGTCACTCCATTTCTATTTTTAATTAAAAGCTTGTAACTTTTACGCATTTCCTTATAATTTTTACTTCCCTTCCCTTCCCCTGCTGCATAGTAGTTCTCGTTTACCTACAACAAATTGAAAACCATTAGGAGAACATAACTAAGCATTTGGTTATTAGATTCTTAGTAGGCAGAGCAAGAAAATTACACATAATGAAACTATTGAAACTTTAAAACCCACTTGCCAAATTAGGTTCTCTGACTGGCTAATAAGCATATTGATTTTAAATGTAAGCATATTGATTAGGTTCTCTGACTGGCTAAGATTCACGTTTTAGCTCCAAATTCAACTCCGCTTGGGCCCACATGTTTGTAGCGATAAGTACTATTAGGATACGCCAAGGAAATGAATCTCACGTGACATGACAAGGTGGTCAACAAAAGTCAACGTTTTTGCCTCGAAGGGCATTTTCGTAAATTCATACTTTAAAATTATAAAAACCAAAATATTTGGGAACGGATTGTTACATTTAATCTCTGGAAGGGGGGACAGATGAACTGGGGAAGAAGAAAGGTAAGGCGTGATAGTGATGGTAAGGGGTGGGTCCCTTTTTTAAATATTAATTAATTTTATCTTTTTTTTTTCAATGTTTAATTAATATTTTTATCCAGTTGGACGAGAAAGTGGGCTCCGCCTCAAGCCACGTCATCATTTAACATAAAAAGTGACGGAGGTCTGACATTGCAACAAATTTGTAAGATAAGGCATGACATTGTAATTTTTAAACATGGGGTATGAGATTGTGATTCGACCTATAATTGAGGTAATTTTGTATAATTTACCCTAAAATTTAATTTAAAACCAAGAGCATACAAACCATCAAACCAACAATTTCAAGCCATCTTGAACTACATTAATTAACAAAGGGGTAGTCCATGTCAATAATTTGGACGAATACTCAAAGTCATACAAATATAAAAAAAAATATTATTGACATCAATCATGAATTATGAACTGCACGATAGAAATATTCAAATATAAGCAGTGGTCAATTTCCACTTCAATCATGAACTGCATTATAAAAATATGTCCAAAAGGTTATTGAGAAAAATGTTTCTTGTGATATATTATTGACATTATAGAAAGTCATTGTGAGAGTCAAATTAACTTTCTATATTACACACACACTTATAAGAAGTGTAGAATGATTTTTTTTTCAGTGTCAATAACAACACCTTTTGTTTAATTAAAAAAATAAAGGATATCAATTGCAAAAGTTTTGCACGTTATTTGAATAGAGTAATGCTAGTAGACCATATATTTATACCACATTACATTAAGTGGTAAATGATAGGAGCATATTTATGCGCCTTAGTTTGCTTGTTTTCTTGCATTTATGTTGCTAGTACTTAGTAATTTTAGTACTTTAAGCTATTTTCGTGTGTTTGTAGGTCCAAAGGGCTAAAGGAGCAAAAAGATGCATTTTGGAGACTTTTGGAGCACTTTTGGGCTAAGGATGGATAGCTTATGCTTGGAGCCAAAGTGTTGGACGAAATTGAAGACCTAATTGAAGACCAAAGTGTTGGAACCTTGTTCCCTTTAGTTTTAGGACATTTAAACATTTCCTATATCCTTGCCGTGCATCCCACTTCATCATTTCAGCTTTCCACCATCAACAAAGAACCATTCATTAACCATTTACACTTTAATCATTCAACCACATTCACACATCACCCATTCACCTTTGTGCCGTGACTTCCCCTTCTTTCCAACCTAATTCACATGCATTCCATCCTTTAATTTAATCACATGCACTCCCATTCTTTAATCCATTCAGCCACATGCACATTCAAACAAACACAACACCTAGCCGTGCAAAACATTATCATTTCATACACATTCATTTTCAGAAATCACTTCAAAGCCGCAAGCACCAATTCCACATGCATTTTCACCCACATGCACATTCAATCATTCACTCCACACTTTGTGCCGTGCTTCCACCTTTGTTCCAGCACTCCACATGCACAAGCCACTCCACATGCACCCAAGCCACATGCACTCCCATCCATTTCATCATTGCAACCATTGCAGAAAATACCCATCATTGTCGTGCACTCCCACTTCATCATTCCAGCTTTCCAACCTAATTCACATGCACTCCCTTTAATTAATTCAACCTAGATGTCATTCCACTTCATTGCACATGCATCTTCAATTAAATCAGCCACATGCATTCATATTCCCCTTGTGCCGTGAGTTCCCATCCCATTTCCAGCTTTGCACATGCATTCACTTAACCTAGCTGTCATGTTCCCTCTCCCATCCAAACCTAGCTGTCATGTTCCCTCTCCCATCCATTCATCTCCCTATAAAAACCATACACACTTCACACAACATGGATTCATTCTTCCATATTCAGAAATTCACCAAAAACCCCTCCCTTTGCCGTGCAAATCCACCACTTCCCTACTAATCCAAACACCACAAAAACAATCCATTGCCGTGCCTTTCACTCCTCACAAATCCTTAGACCTTGTGCTACAACAAAGAGGAAGAGAAGCGGGCCTAAACGTTCATACAATTCAACCATGAGTTGTTGGAATGTTTAGGTGTTTCTTTTCCTTTGATTTCAATGTTTAATTTCAATTCTCTTTGTTTTGTACGTATGAGGAACTAAAACCCCCCTTTGGCTAGGGGGGATTCAAAATATATGTTTATGCTTGCATTATGATTTGATTACTTCTAATTGCGTTTCATAAGTTGTGAATTCAATTTGTTTAACTATTTGATAGATAACTTATTTATGTATGTTTATTGAGAGTGCAAGCTTAATTTTCATGCATGAATATGACGCTAGAATATAAGTGAGTTTCACCTAATCGTTACAAACTTATATTCACAAGTAGTGGAGGTTGCTTATAAACAATCGCGTTAAATAAATTCTTGGCAAGAGTTTCATGCAGTTCATAGTAACGAGTGCTTCGTCAATGCTTATGGTTTTCAAAGAACGTAATGATTCTTGCTTGTATCTCTATTATGCAGTTCATATAGGGAACTTGTGGGGAATGTTTTGGGTTGTCGTATGCAATCATCCAATTCAATAACGTTAGGAAAATCTGAGGGTTAATTAGTGCAATTCACGGTCAACTTGGGGTGTTGAGAATTCATGGTTTATTGAAATGCAATTGGAAATCGTTTTATTATGCAAGTGTAACATATGTGGAGATGAACCCCTTAGCTAGCCTTCATTCCATTCAATTCTATCACACATTCACATTTACATTTTGCTTTAATTTACAATCTGTACATTTAGTTTAAATTCGTCAAAACCTAAATCCCCCTTTACTTTATTGTCCAATTTAGTTAGAAAGTATCTTAGTTTGTGTTTATAAGAGTTTTGATTAAATTTATTTCCCAATTTCGTCCAAATTCACCAAAGTGCTCAAAACTGCCCAGAAAGTGTTTTTAAGGCAGTTTTGAGTGTTTTGGGTGATGTTTGAGTCTTTTGGTTTGTTTTAGTGTTTTAAGCGTTTAGCTTCGCTTGTATTACAAAGATTTGGATGGTTGAGATACAAATTCAAGGTAAGACACTTAAAAAAAAAAAAAAAAAAAAAGAAAAAAAAACTTAAGAGATGTTTTTTCAACAAGAGAGAAAAGAACAAGGTTCATGAGGTGCACCTAGTTAATTAGACGTTAACTAGCTAGTAGTTCTAAAGAACATTGAAAATGCAAATTTACCTCAAAAACCTAATTCTAATAAAATGCAAGTTTAAACACTCTTTTGTAATCTCTGTTAGTTGAGTGAAATTTCTTGATGTGCTTCGTCACTGGATAGACTTTGCACCAAACCACATAAATCTCTTGTGTTCTTTTGAGATTGTTTTAGCATTCGTATACATGTTGATATTTGATACTTTGTTAGAATTCACTTCCACTTGAGAATAGACTTTGTTAGAAAATTTATTCAAAATCGTACAAAGTCTTGATGTGGGACATCAATAATAGAGGATTTTAATTAGAGTCAATTTCAATAATTCATCAATGACGAAGCAAACTCAACTACATCAATAATATAGGGTTATTGATGTGGGACATCAATAATATAAGGTTTTAATTAGAGTCCATTTTAATAATTCATCAATGACACTGCAACCTCAACTACATCAATAATATAGGGTTTTAATTAGAGTCTATTTCAATAATTCATCAATGACGAAGCAAACTCAACTACATCAATAATATAGGGTTATTGATGTGGGACATCAATAATATAAGGTTTTAATTAGAGTCCATCTTAATAATTCATCAATGACAATGCAACCTCAACTACATCAATAATATAGGGTTTTAATTAGAGTCTATTTCAATAATTCATCCATGGGAACATCCATGGAGGCAACGTTTTCGTTTGGATCAGAGGTGGTGGTTTTTAGTTTTTTCCCATCAAATCGACTGGCTCTAACACCAAATTTGGTTTTAAATTGTGAAACTGAGTGCCATAAATGTTCTTCAATCTCCTTTTGAAGAAGTAAATGAACATGATAATCTTTGATTCTTTGTACATAACAACTTTTATTAATAGGAGGAAGAATTACGGACAAAAACAAGTCCAAGATGAATTGAGTTTTTATTTTTTTTTAACTGAGAACAAATTTGATTAGTGCTCTTTAATTTGTTTATTTTGTTAAAATGTATATAGACATTATTATTATTTTTTAAAATCGTTTTTAATCCGGTACTGCACCAACCGCTCGATTAAATAGTCAGTAAGCATGACTAAATAATCAGTACTATCCGATGACATATTATTCTATCCAACTGAAATAGTCGGTACAATCTGAGCTGCTGATGAGTGCATATTTCCATATATTTTTATCATATACTTCCTTTGGATTTTGTATATAAGAATGGGTTAAACGCACTAATTTATATTGTTTTAATTTATAGGCATTAAATACTGGAGTTACTCAAAAATAAAGTGAAAAATGAGCTTTTTGGGTGTCTACAGTAATTCCAGTGGAGCAAGAGGTTAATTAACTGCACCAAGGCATATGCGTTACAACAAGAAGATGAGATTGCAATAGTTTTGGAAATCAAATGGACATGGGAGTGCTATTCAATGGATTTAAGAAGAGACATAATTATTTGTTTTTATTATTTCCGTTTATTTTCTTTTTATTTAATAAGAACTTAAAGTGCATTAGTTAGGATTTTAGTGGGGTTAAATTAGTTTTTTTTTCTCGTCTTTGCCGTGGGTGTTATAAGGAGATTTCTTCTCTTTGTGAGGCATTACTAAAAAAAAAAAACATCAACAAATTTTCCCATAGCGGGTTGCGGCAAGGAAGGGCGAAGAGGAAGAGCTACATTGGAGTTTGTCTTTACTAGGGCTACGATGTAGCCTAATCATGAATACTTAATTGCCTTGTGGCATTGTTATTATCAAGTTTTTCATCTTTATTGAGTATCTTTTGCTAATGCAAGTTAGAGTAGATGCCATACATAACTTGGGTGTAGCTTCTTGCATTTGATACCATAAACACCTATTTGTAGATGCCATGCAATTAGGGTTTGTGTGATTTTCCAACGATTTCCATAGAGCTTAATGGGTTCTTACTTGTTTAAATCCATCTAGATGCCATAGAGGGTTAACATGTAAGGATACTTTTGATGTAACCAAATGCCATGACTGTCGAATAATTTAGGGAAAATCGATCATCAATATTGGGGAACTACTTGAGCATAACTTATTAAGGGAATTAAGTAGGATTGGTTACGGTGAATTCGGATGCCCTAGGTCTTCTTTTCTTATGTTTTCAATTTATAAATTACATGTATTTTATTTTCAAGCTTTATTTTATTTTAGTTTAATTTCAAAGTTTCATTCTTTTCCATTAAAGCTTCCCCACTATGATTTGTTTCAATTTTGTAAGTAAGACTTTAGAATCAATTCGATCTCTTTGGGACGATATATGTGCTTGTATGCTATACTGTCATTTGATTCGTATACTTGCGAGCACAAAAATTCGAGACTTAATGAGCCTAATTTCGGTTATCTAATTTTTGCAACAGCTGCCAAACGAGGTACTTGTAACGCATAGTGGAGGTTGAAGTTTCGGAGAGATTTTTTAGTGTATCCGGAATACGAATACATACTTCATATGTCTTCATACAAGTGGAGGGGCACTTGAAAAAAAAAAAAAAAAAAAACTTCCCTCCTACTTGTGTTATGACATATACCTTGCTGCTCCGGACACATTGAAAAATCTCTCGGAAGCTTTGAGGTATTGCTGTTAATTGGCATGATTGACAGTAATAAAGTTCGACCGCATGCATTCTTATCTATATGAGTGTGGAGGTGTTGCAGCCTTTTGTGCGACTTAAACTCGCTTAAGAAACTGAATATGGACACAATGCCAGTTTACATGGTAATAACAGATCAAGTAAAAAGAAAGGAAGGACCAAATTCTCGAGAAACAGATCCGCAGCCTTCAACGACTATATGCTCAATAATTTCCTGTTGCCGTGTTGCGTTGAACTAACTCATTCACTTACATTGTATACCTAGGTAAAACATTAATAAAAACTAAAAATTTGACATTATCTGAAAATGATGTTTTGATATAAACGCCTCGTTTTTTAATGTCATAAACTAAACATTTATTGCTTTTTCAAATTTAATTAAACATTTTCCCTACAATTTTGGTACTTTAATTTTATTTCATTAGAAGTCTATTCACGTTAGCATTCCCTTTTTTTCCTCATATTTTTATGCATCTCTTATTATGATGATTTAAGATTTTTTTATTTTTTATTAAAATATTTATTTTAGTAAATTAAATAGAATGTACAAAACTCATTGTTAGATACGTTTGGTTATATTGGTACGTTTGATTGTAATGGTACATTTAGTTACTTGGTACATTTGAATTTTTGGTCCATTTGACTTCTTGGTACATTTGAATTTTTGGTACATTTGAAGTTTTGGTACATTTAGTTTTTGATACATTTGAATTTTTGGTACGTTTGTCTTCAAAACATAAGTTTTATTACTTTTTGTCCTAATAATGAGGAATTACATTAATTAAATTTTTTTTATATAGAAAGAGTCGTTGACAATGTAAAAGTTTAAATTACTTTAATTAATTTTTTTTTATAGAAAGAGTAATTAATCAACGGACAATAGTCTTTTTGTTAATTCAAAATTATATGATTTATCATTATTATTTAGCATTATCTACAATAATAAGGATTTATTTCTGATCAACTAAAAGTTGTTCTAGAGACTTATCTACCAAAAAACAAGACTATCTAGAGTATCGTGTATGAATCAAACATATTTTTAAACATTCCAAAAAGATGAATATTCATTGTAATATAGTTTATAATTGAGTACTTTTTAATTCAGGGTTGGTACATTTTCATTTGATGTTGGTACGTTTTCATTTAATGTTGATACGTTTCCATTTGGTGTGGGTGTACATTTAGATTTGAAAAGTTTAAATTTTTAGACTTAAATATAGTTGCAATTATTTAAAATATATAGCAGATATTTAAATGTAAATTAATTTCAATTAATCTGAAGTAGTTCAAGTCTGAGTATCTTAATCAAATGTTTCAAAAGTTTAATCAAAAACTTAAAAAGCATAAATGTTTAGTCTGCAAAAATCTAAAATAAGGCATCTAATTCTAATTTTCTTTATCTGAAACTATATTTTCCTTAACTAAAACTCATCTCTTTTTGTTTTCTTGACTAAAGTCCATTGATTAGGCTTCAACTAAACAAATTTTTTAATAAAATTTGACTTTTCAAATTGTGTACTTTCCTAAACTACCCCTAATAATACTTAGATGGGGGTTTTGGATCTGTCACTTGTTATATCCATTTAATTAATTATATTTATTTTACAAAATATTTCATGCAATTCATGATGTTGTAGGTTGCTGATTGAAAATTAATAATGGCAATTTCATGATTTTGTGCATTAAATATACAAGTTAATTTACCTATAAGCGTAGCAATAAACCTAAAACAGCTTCAGCTATTGCATATATACTCCAATCCTAATGCACAAAACAAAGCTAACTATATGTTTTGAGCTATTTTTACCTACAAAAGAGTTTAATTTACCTATTCCATCAAACAAAAATTTAAAGGGTCTAATTTACCTGCATGATTTATATGCATTAGATTACAAGTTTATTTAATTACCTACAAGCACAAACCCACAACATTCAATAATTATTTAATATCACTATTTTTTTTTTTGGAATAGGTAAATTAATATAAACGTAGGTAAATTAGTATTTATTTTATGTCAGTAGGTGAATTAATTTATATGAATGTATTTACATGATCCAAAACATATTTTTTTTATTAAAAAATAATTGACTGCATAAAGGAAATTTTTTTTCATACGAAATATGCTTATTATTTTTTTGGATATAGGTAAATTAATTTATATATGTGACTAATATTTATGATACACGAAAGGTCAAATTTCCATATGGGTTTTAATTAGGGTGAGTAATAACATTTATTGACCTACTTAGGATTTTGAGGCAAAGTTGTAAATATGTTACAATAGTTGGTTATATATTTGTCTACATGGCAGTCCATTTTAAATTTGGATTTTATTTGAATGTTTAATATTAGGTGAGTTTTTGTTTAGATAATAGAAATTTCAAGGGCCTTTTTCTAAAGAACCCTAATAAAAATTGATGGGTATATATCTTTTAATCTTCCGATCTCTACATATACACAAATTAAGGAAGGTGATCATTTATATATTCGTCCATTGAAAACATAGTTAAGTTTCTACATACAGGTCTCTCTCATTCTCTCTCTCTCTCTCTCTCCCCCCCTTCCTTAAAGTGATGATATAAATATACATATTGTGATTTATAGATTGCATGCATGCAACAGGTGCTTTATAAGAAGAAAGAAATAAAGAATATTGAAAAATGTGGAAGCTTAAGGTCGCAGATGGTGGCAATGATCCATACATCTACAGCACAAACAACTTCGTGGGAAGGCAGATATTTGAGTTTGACCCTGAAGCAGGAACTACCTTAGAGCGAGCTGAGGTGGAAGAAGCTCGTCTTCATTTCTACAATAACCGCCATCAGGTTAAGCCCAGTGGTGACCTCCTATGGCGAATGCAGGTATGCTTTAGTTCGTCCAAACTTATGTCGGCAATTAGCCTACGCAACGTAAATCATGTTTCCAAAGAATGTGAGTTCTAGTTACTTGGTTTCATCGAGGTAGTTATTTATTAGAAGCAATTAATACTTGTGTCCATTTACCTACTTATCCACCCACATTATTAACACACCATACAATAATCAAAGACATTATTTTAGTTTTTCACATTATTTAAAGATCATATTTACAAAAAATCAATCAATTTCGAGATCATTTAGTCATTTATATATATTGAACATGATCCACGACCTTGGTAATAATTTATCAACCATCCATTCATTTGATCCATATAAGCGACTAAACGTTCCTTAACTTAATTGATTTTTAGAATATAAAGTGAATAAACGTAATCCTAATAATAAAGTTTGTATGTAAAAAATACGTTAACCACAAGTACACCTATAAAGTATTCTCTGTCATGAATGCCATGCAATGAAGCTAAGAAGATAAAATGATGAAGCCAAATATAGCGTATGACGTGTGTATATAAAATCCACAAGTTCCATAACAAGCTAGCATGATGCACGCGTGTTCCTTGAATGCACCATAACGTACTCTAACCCAAACAATATCCTTCACTTAAAAATGCAAAGAGAGGAGACAAGTGTGTGAATAGCGTTGGACCCTTTTAAGTTTTAACTTTTGATCAATGGGGAGTAATTTCATTTCTCATAATCTGTTTGTATTGGACTTTTATTTTTATTTTTAAAGTTAAATAATTTGAGGAGGAGAGAAAATAGTACTTAAGAAAGGGTAGTCACTGTTAGACTTATTATTTTGGGAGTTGTTGTAAAGGGTTACTCATTTGTTACTCAATTGATGAATAGTAATTTTGTATCTTTTGAACTCTTTGCCTTTTTTTTTTTTCTATCTTGCCCTTACTTTTGATATACAATATTTACATAAAGAGGGCACAATAGTAATTTTGTATCAAAATATTTACATAAGATAAAAAATATGCACTTATTAAGAGAAATTGTCCCACCATCATTTTTTCATACAGGTAAATGAAATCATGATGTTTTTTGAATAGTTTGAATGAACAGAAACGATTGTGCTTGAGGAGAATGTGGGAGGCGGTGGACGGTTGTTCACACACACAAAGTGTGTGCTCTCTGCTATAAATATAAAAAAATCAGATTTTTTTTGTCTGTCTTGTTTCTTGTACAAAGTTTTCATTTTCCTATTTGATGGGCAACACCGATAAATCTTTAGGGTTTATTAAAATTTAATTAATAATAATATCATCATCATAAATTTGTTTAAACATAATTTCAATTCTCTCAGTAGTATCGCACTTAATTATCTGTTCACTTATCGACAGTTCCTAAGGGAGAAGAACTTCAAACAGACAATTCCCCCAGTTAAAATTGAGGATGGAGAGGAAATCACACACGAAAAGGCCACAGCTTCATTGAGAAGGTCTATCCACTTGTTTTCAGCGTTGCAGGCTAGCGATGGCCATTGGCCTGCCGAAAATGCTGGCCCGTTGTTTTTCCTTCCTCCATTGGTCAGTATTTAACATTGTCACCATTTACTATCTTGTTGTATACCCACACAACGTCCTACTTATATTAATGGATAAATTGACACCAACTTTTTAAAGTTTATGAGGTCAATTTTTGAACCCAATGTATATGAGTAATACTAGGTAGATTAATTTTTTAGACTTATTTTGTAAATCATGTTATGTGTTACTAATAGAAAATAAGCAGTACTAATTCAATCATTAACGACTATGTCATATGGTTTAAATAGATAGTCTCTCTAGCATCACCCCAATTTATATGGGAGACTAAAGTTGTAGACAAAATTTGCAAACTAAATGATGTTTCACCAATATGAATGAGCATGTTTATCAACATAATCCAATCATATTTTACAAAATTTTGCTACAAATTTAATCTCCCTAGCATTACTCTAAATATATAGTCTTTCAACTTTCAAAATCTGAGAGGAATAACTAAGTTTCTCTATGACTACACAGTTTACACCTAATGTCAACGTTCAAAAATGTGCAACCGACTATGAAAATATTTTACTAGCAATCCCATGTTCCCATTTTAAAAATAAATAGCATATTTTCTCGAGTTTTTACGTAACTCCAAATATTTGGGGTTTTTATTAACCACTCCTTTTAATTTTTTACCCAAAATTTGCAGGTCATGTGTGTTTACATTACAGGGCATCTTAACACTGTATTCCATGCAGAACACCGCAAAGAAATTCTGCGTTACATATACTATCATCAGGTACATACACACACACACACACACACACATTTTGTTATTTTTTCACACAAATTCAATAAAATTAAAAAATTTCAAAATGTGCCTTAAACAACTAACAAGGGTTGCAGTTGAGTTGGCCAAGAATTTTCATTTCTGCATCCAAAATCCCGCTTGTATAAATAGAAATACTGAATAAATAATGCTAATTAATATGCATTAATATTGTGGGTAATTCAGAACCAAGATGGTGGTTGGGGATTGCACATTGAAGGACACAGCACCATGTTCTGCACAGCTCTCAGCTACATTTGTATGCGTATTCTTGGAGAAGGATCCGATGGTGGCCAAGACAATGCTTGTGCAAGAGCTAGAAAGTGGATTCTTGATCATGGCAGTGTTACCCACATCCCCTCATGGGGTAAAACTTGGCTTTCGGTATGCCTATCTGCAGCACTAAGACAAATTGCTTAGGCTTCGGGTTAACTGTTGTTCTTAAATAGCACCATCACTATAGCAAATTGTCAACATATTGGTAATTTATACATGCCATATATAACCAAATTATTTGAGATTATTTGTTGTTGATAACGGATCAATATCGACAACGTATAAAAATGTATAGTTGTTAATGATAGCAGATCAATATTAGCAAAACTAACCTTATTGTTGATACAATCTATAATAGTGGTGACCCTCTACTAAAATTTACCTCTATTAAAGTTGCAATCTAAAAAAAAAAAAAAAAAGATAAATGCTATAAAATTATATTTGACTCCAAACTAGTGGTGCAAGTTATACCATACATATCCAATGCATACATAATCAAATAATTATTTAAACTTTTAGCTTTTGTCCAGTAGAGAAAGATGAAATGAAATTTAGAATTAACTATTACTTTATATATTTCAAAGGTGGAGTCCCACCTTTTAACTAGATTAAGTCAAATATGACTTTACAGATGGCAGACCAAAATCTTATATAACCTTGACTATTTCAGTATATTGAAGAGTGATCGAGTCATATTTGGCATTGAGAACACTGCACTACTATTATTTAAGAGGATTTTCCCTTTTAATTAATCCTGCTCAATTGATTCTTGAAGATACTTGGTGTGTTTGAGTGGTCCGGAAGCAACCCAATGCCCCCAGAGTTTTGGATTCTGCCTTCATTTCTTCCTATGCATCCAGGTTAGCGCAATTCCGGACTCCACAAGTACAAATAATTCAATCTTTCACATGTTGATAGATTTAATTAGTCTCTTTCTACCTATGGTCTTCTTTTTTAATCTCTTCTACATCATGCAAATGCAGCAAAAATGTGGTGCTACTGTAGGATGGTTTACATGCCTATGTCATATTTATATGGGAAAAGATTTGTTGGTCCCATCACACCTCTCATACTACAATTAAGGGAAGAACTCCATGCTCAGCCTTACGACGAAATTAACTGGAAAGGAGTGCGTCATCACTGTGCTAAAGTATGTTGAACTTGAATAAGATAGCTAATTAGTCAATTTTTTTCTTGTTTAGGTACATAAACTGATTGCGGTAATTTGAATGCAGGAGGACATCTACTACCCTCATCCTTGGATACAGGACTTTCTATGGGATAGTCTGTACATATGTACGGAGCCTCTTCTTACACGCTGGCCATTTAACAAGCTGATCAGGAAAAGGGCTCTCGAAGTAGCAATGGAGCATATTCATTATGAAGATGAAAACAGCAGATACATTACCATTGGAAGTGTAGAAAAGGCGTTATGCATGATGGCTTGTTGGGTTGAAGATCCAAATGGTGATTATTTTAAAAAGCATCTTGCCAGGATACCAGATTATTTATGGGTTGCTGAGGATGGGATGAAGATGCAAGTTAGTACACATTATAAGTTTACTCTTCTAAATCATTGGAAAACATTATAAGTTGATACATTTTCGTAATACGTGCAGAGTTTTGGCAGTCAAATGTGGGATGCTGGTTTTGCCATTCAAGCTTTACTTGCTTCCAATCTAACCGATGAAATTGCACCCACACTTGCTAGAGGACATGACTTCGTCAAGAAATCTCAGGTTCGTTTTTTATATAGTCAACTGAACTTTCTTTTTTTTGCAAAATGTATATGTGCATCGATTAATTTGTTCTAACTAGTGACTGTTTTGGAATCGAATTGTAAAGGTTAAGGACAATCCATCGGGTGACTTCAAAAGTATGCACCGCCACATTTCCAAAGGATCGTGGACTTTCTCTGATCAAGACCATGGATGGCAACTTTCTGATTGCACTGCAGAGGGTTTAAAGGTAACAAATACTTCAACTTAGTTATCCCCTTTAAATGCTATTTCCATTTTTCTCACCATAATCCCCTGTACAGTGTTGCCTGCTTTTATCGATGATGCCACCGGAGCTGGTTGGTGAAAAAATGGAACCTGAGTGGTTATACGAGGCTGTCAATGTCCTAATTTACCTACAGGTACAACTATTATGTCAGTCAGTCATATATATATGTATGAGTTGCATTTTGTTGCCCTGCCGTAATCAAATTTTGGACCTAATGCATGCTGCCTTACTTTAAAAACCTTAAAAAACTTGTAGCATTTGAAGACTTTTGTTCTTCACTGCAAGGTCTATTAGGTCTCTCTACTCATTACAAATCTCATTTTATGGCTCATTGTAGAGTAAAAATGGTGGTTTAGGAGTCTGGGAACGAGCTGGAGCAGCAAAATGGTTAGAAGTAAGAATTTTAAAGAATTGGAGTAATGTTGTCGAATTTTAAAGAATTGGAGTTATGTAAGAAACTAAAGTCTTTCAAGGCATTATTAATTAGTATATACTTACTGGACATTTTCACTTCTTTTTTTCTCCCCAGATGTTGAATCCCACGGAATTCTTCATAGACATTGTTCTTGAGCATGAATATCTTGAGTGCACTGCAGCTGCAATTCAGGCTATGGTTTTGTTTAAGAAGTTGTACCCTGGCCACAGGAAGAAAGAGACAGATCAATTTATTACCAATGCAGCACAGTACGTTGAAAATACACAAATGGAAGATGGTTCATGGTAATATCATATTATTAAATCAAAATTTTGATTTCTTTGATTAACAACTATAGCAGAGAAACAACTTAGTTAAGAAACATTTTCCTAGGTACGGGAATTGGGGTGTTTGCTTCACATATGGTACCTGGTTTGCTCTTGGAGGATTAACAGCTGCTGGCAAGACTTTCAACAATTGTGCAGTTATACGCAAAGCTGTTAGTTTTTTACTCACAATGCAGAATGAGAACGGTGGTTGGGGAGAGAGCTACCTTTCATGTCCAAAAAGGGTAAAATATGGGAGGTGGATTATGTTTGAAGCGAGCTCCAAGTTTCTTAGTTAATCTCATTGTCTTAGACTAAAATATTTCACTCTGTGGTGGGTGATACAGGAGTACGTTCCTCTTGAAGGAAACCGATCAAATTTAGTACAGACAGCTTGGGCTATGATGGGTTTGATTTATGCAGGACAGGCCGAAAGAGACCCCGCACCTCTTCATCGTGCAGCAAAGTTGATAATCAACTCTCAGTTGGAAAATGGTGACTTTCCTCAGCAGGTATCTTGCTTACCCTAACATCTATTGCAAGCTTGACTAGTAAAAAGGATAAAACACAAAATAACATATTGTGTTGCGTATATGTATGCTCAAATTTTTACTTGCGACGTTTTATAACATCTATTCACTAATCATGTATGGCAGGAAATCACTGGAGTGTTCAAGATGAATTGTATGCTACATTATCCAACTTATAGAAACATCTTCCCCCTGTGGGCTCTTGCAGAATACCGCAAGTGGGTTCCATTGCCTCCCAAAGCGTGATTAGGCTCCCTGTATCGTGTAGCTCTTACATGCAGCATATATTAGTACGCATAAAAGCCAGTTGTTGAAATTATGTATTATACAAAAAGTGTATCAATCAGATGAGGAAGTAAGATTTACCTACTTGGAAATCAGAGAAATTATACTTCTTCAAACAGAAAATATATAAAATAAAATAAAAATCTATTTCTGCCGGATGTATTTTTAATTCTTTATTTTCTTATTAGATGACTAAAATTACAACATTATAGGGCGAATAGGTTGTGAAAGATGTTACTCAAAGGTGTGTTCCCAGTAATTTAGGCCAAAGTTGTTAAGAATGTACTACGTATAAGATGGAAGGACCTGAAAATGATTAGATACAATAAATTTGAAGAAACTTTCAAATGAGACCAATGTGTCATTTGAAAGCCCTTTGTTTAGTATAGTGCATTTCTAGTGTTTTTGTATTGATTGAGTAATTTATTGATAATATTCTTGTAGTGCATTTTTCACAATTTAGAATAAAAGGCCATAAACTTTGAAAGTCCCTCAAACGTAAGGCAAATAATCAAAGAAACACATAAAAATCTTCATCCCTCGGCAACTTTCCCAAAATGCAAATAAAGTTGTCTTAAGGCCACATATATAACTATGCTAATCACTATACTAAGATTAGTGCCACAAAAATCTGTTTACTTGGATGTTGCAGAAGAACCTTTGAAGTCAACGATGGTGTGCTAGATCTAGAGTACTTCTCATTGATAGGACTTATCCGTTTGGTTCTGCTTCCTTTATTTATTTTTGCAATGATTTTAATCATTTTATTGTTGGTGGAGCTGGGTTGTTGAAGACTTAGTTAAATAAATAATGCCTTGTACATAAAATGTGTGACATAATCAAATTAGCTAGAGCTAGAATGTTGGTGCTACAGCGCGTGACCAGTGACCCAACTTTGTCTTCCTAGAATAAAATTGATGCCCTAAATTCATTTTTAGGTCCATTCAATGAGATTTCATTGTTTGAATCTAATTTCACAAAGGGCATCCACTTGACCTTTGTGGTAGGCAAAGATTCGACTGTTGGATCATCATGAAATTATAGTTGTTGATGTGTGACTAATGTGAGGCTCTTAGGAATTCACGAATCTGAAATCTGTTGTGGGGATCTTCTTGATTGGATAACGAAGGGTTGTTGACCAACCGTTTGTGACCATGTTGATCGAGGGTTGAATTTTGGTTAACATATCCCGAATTGTTCTAAAATGCTGGAATTAGCATTACTTGAGACTTAGTAGAGCCCAATGGGCCTATCTTGGTTAACGATTCATCCTAGGGGATGTGCACCTCGATTTAATTGTAGGTGATGCCTTACCGGGATTTACATGTTTATTGGGCTACTAGATGAGTTAATGACATATGCGAATGCCAGTGGGAGGAGATGGGCTAGGAATCATGTTAAAATTATCTTCTAGAACTTGTATGTTTATGTGACTAGATATCTATTGTTACGTTGAACCAATAGTGTGTGCGCGCGCGCTTACACTTGTGATTCATATGGATTGATGTAAGAAGTCGTTTGTATGAGGTATGTATGTGTGATGTGTGATTGTGTGACTGCACCAAATAGTAGTGTGGTATATGGATGATCCTTCCTAGCAATCCGCATTAGAAGACCATATGAATTCTATGGATGACTTTACCTGGTTAATCTACATTGATAGGTCACTGTCTGACACACCCGACCCTGATATTCACCAAACACCAGGGTAGGTACGTGCTGGTCAACATTTGAAGGTGACAAAGCCATATTAGGATGTGTAATACCCCATATTTAAAAAAAAAAATGGTTATATATATGTGTGTGTGTGTGTGTGGGTGGGTAATTACTTTTTTACTTAATGATTTTATTAGATTTATTTTATGTAAGAACCTACTTGCAATATGTAAAATAGTTTCAATGTAAAATCCTTTTTGCTACAAATTATTTCAAAAACTAGCTCGTCTTATTTTCATATGTAAGTAGAGATATTTTTAGTTTGAATTGGAGAAGGAGATTATGATGAGATTTTTCTCACAAAGGGCCGAGAGTTTGAGGTTGGACTAAATGAGTAATTTTGTCTTGATATTTTCTCTCAAAGATGAGGTGGAGAGTTTGTAACATTAGGAGTTAATGATTTGGTGATTACTCACCACTCTAATTGTGAAGGTGGAAGTCTACTTAAGGGTGAGTTGGCAAGTTTGTATTCAGTAGGAATCTAAGAGTTAAATGTTTGGTGATGATTCATCCCTCCAAAATTTGAAGAAGTGGGATTCATATCCCTTAGACTTTGAACGTGGCTTTTGAGCTTTTGTCCACTTTGCATGATATTCACCACTCTAAATAAAGGAAGATGACAACTTATTGTGGTTAGAACATTTCACGTGGCCTTTGATGCAAGGAACATCTTGCATATTATTCATTAGTTCATAATTAGCTTCACATTTGTTGTTTTTCTATTGGACCACATTTCATTGCTAAGGATTAGGACAACATTTGTTGCCTTGTTATGGGAACACATTTTATGCTCATGATTAGGTTAACAATTGGTGTGTTTCTATTGGAACACATTTGTTGCCTTGTGGAAATTATTTGGAGAGGAAGATGTCAAGCAATCTTTATAAAGGAAGGAGTAAGAACCAACGGAAGACAAGGGAGAAAAGAGAGAGGAAGAAGAAGAAAGAAAAAAAGAAAGAAAAAAAAAAAAAAAAAGAACAACTCCAAAGCCATTCTCCTTTTTCATATTACCCCTTATCTTTCACATACATTTTGTTAAGGCTTTAAGCCATCTTTCATTGTATTTGTAAGTTTCTCATATATAGTGAAATACAATAAAAGTAAACCCAGTGGATGTAGTCGATTTGGTGAACCACTTAAATCTTGTGTTGTTTATCTATTTATATTTTGGAGACCATTGCCATAAGAAGCACTCCCATCAAACCATCAAAAATATCCATTTACTTTCCTTGAGAATGTTGTAAAATAAGAGAGACAAATCCCAGAAAATGCATGAGAGCTTACCCAACAAAATTGCTTCATGGAACTCAAATGGATTTATGCATCAATATCACCTAGAGAGAGAGATGGAGTAAAATGGTAAAGTAATATTTCTCAATTAGATTGTCGTATGTTATCCATACTACATAATATTGAACCCGCAACTAGATTGTTGTATGTTAGATTGTTGTATTTCTCAATAAGCTTGAATGGTAAAGTAATATTTCTCGATTAGATTGTTGTATGTTATCCATCTCGGTGGTTTGGAGAGTCGAACCCGCAACCTACCAGCTTGCTGGCACACACGGAACACGCAGGGACAACACTGATGAAGCCACACGTGATAGAAACCCTATTTAAGCTTTTCAGCATTCCATTGCTCATTTCCTCATTTTTCACACCCTAGCCGTTGAGCTCTTCTCCGCTCTTCTCTGTAGCCTCGAGCCCAGAGCCATGAGAACTCTCTTCCTCTCTCTTCCTCTCTCTTCTTCTCAAACCCTAACACAAAACCACTGCTTTCTAGCCATTCCAAAATCTTCCAATGGTCCTGGATTTGTCAAACTCAAAAACAAATACCCAGTCGTGCCTCCATAGTTGGATTTCTGTCATTTGTTCCCAAATCTCCATGTCTCTGCAAATCGAAGCTCCAATCCGTCGAATCAAAGTCCCAATGCACAACAAGGTAAATACCTCCCTTGTTCTTACGGATTTCATGACCAGAAGTTGTATGAACTCCATTCTAAACTTGATGTATGGGCCCATTGATGTGATGAAATTCTCTGATCTGATACTGTGTATGATGTGCTTGCAGGTTCAACCCATAAGTGATGCAGAGGCCCAAAATTCATAGATCCTCATGCCCTCGAAGGTAAAATTCATCACTGCAATTATTTGAGCCTGAACTTGCCAGATCTGTAAATGTGCTGCTTGTGCATGCCTAAAATATGAATTAGGTTATGTCGCATAAATCTGTGTAAAGTAGTGCTTTCTGATTTCAGTGCGTTCATGCATCAATGTTTTGGTCTACTATCTGCAAGCTTGATAGGATTAAAAGCACACCACAAAGTAGCACACAAATGTCCTATTGATTTTCCTTATTAACACTAAGATTTGTCAATTATAGCATATGAAAATAAGGGTCTTTCCCGCAGAAGATTGTTTTATCTAACTACTTAAAATGTCACAAAAACTGGGCTGCTGTCACTACTGACCAGCCACCGAAAAATAATTATTAGACCGATTTACACTTATCTAAAGTCTACGAAATTTTATATGCAGATACTAGACACACAGAGCTACACTCACACAAATGTTTGGGATTTTTGGAGTTCATTTTCTATTTAAATTAAATCGAACAAAAACAGAACAGAGACAGATTTTTGAGTAGTTCGCAAATTAAGAAAAACGAGTTAGGGGAATTGCTATCCACCACCAAATAATCATGCAAACATGTTATGTTTCTTTCAAATTCCTTTCATTTTCGGATGAAGATGCTCAAGTTGGTTCAATGTTAGAACCCAACCTATTACTCTTTCTTATGTAGTATGTTAAGAGAATGGCGTTTTCAACTTAACTTAGTCCCTAACATGCAATCTAGAATGGTGTGTTCATAGATTTAACAAGTAGAAATCATTAAGAACGAAAAGAGTTTGAGTCATCACAAGGCATCATAAGTACTGGCGTTGTCTTACTTATCCTAGAAATTGGTTCACATGTTAATCGCAATTAACAAGTACTACTCTAGAACATATGTAGGTCCTCATTCGACAAGGGCAGGCACACACATATTCATAGCATTAGAATCCTAGATATGCTTACTAAGTATGCATCCGTAGAAAACACAAAAAGAATTCATCAATGAGACAAGTAGTGAACCAATTTTCATCCATTCGTAAAAGTAATTCAAACGAAATGTCATAACAAACTTGCAATCATATTCGGGGCTTCAAAACAGCCCCTAACTACTAAAAATTAGTTACACATAATTCTCAAATTAAACCAAAAGAAAGACATGAGTTTGAGAAGATAAAACCGAGAGAAGAGAATGCCAAGATTTCCTCCTTCCTTTCCTTCCTTCCCCAACGCAGTAGCCTTTCCTTTTTTTCCTTGCTTCCTTCCTTGTTTTTCTATATTTTTTTTCACACTTTTTCTCCCCCTTTGCTGCTGCAACCTGTAGGTCTTTTCTTCTTTTCTGCTGCCACAATTTTTTCTCCATAACTCCCCCCACTAACAGCCATTTAGTGATGGCAATAAGTGGGAGGAAATGCTAAAACAATTGTAACTCTTTGGGCAACCTTTATGCCCATTACTCTCACTTAATTTTTCATTTCCTCTGATATTTGAATAGGTGTTAGCTAGCTTGTTCTTGGCTGCATCAGTTTTGGCTGTTAGTTTTATGGGATTTATTGCTTTCAATGCTTTCTTGTCAGTTACAAACTGCTCAGCCTCCTGGGAACCTTTCAGTGTTAGAACGACCATAACTTTTTCTAGAAAAATGATATTAACAATCCGCGAAATGCTCCAGAAAATAGATATCCGTAGCTTTCCAAGCATATAAGGTTCATTCTCTAATTCATTTTGAGCTGTCCGAAACTTGCTTCCAAAGTCAGTTGACCTGCACAGGAAGTTTTGACGAATTTACTACTTATATTCCACTTGTGTTATTTTTCTTTTCTTTACTTGAGAAATCCTACAAAACACAAAAACAAGGTAAATAACTCAAAAATATAAGGAACTAACTAAGAAAAGACAAGTGAATTTGATATAAAATATATATAAATATGAGCTTATCAAAGCTCATGAATGTGTTATGTATACTGCATGTCTCCATTGATGAACGCATAGGCCCAAAAATCCGTGCATGAGGTCAATCTGCGTATTGGCTCAATGAATATGATCCCCTTTGTGTTGCTTGGATCCTGCCCCCAAACTTCAATGTAATTATATTTTGAATGAAGTGTGAGAGAGTGAAAGAGTGAAAGGGATCCATTAGCATAGAGGTCTTCTCAGCATCCCCACTGTGAGTATCCATGTACCTCATCTATGCTCCTTCTGTATCCTGTGCTTGCATTTGTGTTGAATTTGACTCCCATGAATATTCTTAATTGTGATGATGAATTTTGTTGTGATGAATGGATGGTTTAATGCATACTGAGATGAATGGATGAATGGATGAATCCACAAGTAGTTGAGATTAGACCAAATCAGTTCCGAATGCAGCCTGCAATCACAAATCAAAAACCTAATTAGATAAGTAAAGAAAAATAACAAGAATTAAAATTTTCAATTTGTTTTTTCTTTCGATTTTCTGATTTTTTATTTTTTTCTGATTTTTGTAATTAGGAATAAAAACAGGAGAATAAAATGAACAAAATAAAAAGAAAAGAGTCAGAAAATTTAGGTTGCCTCCCAATTAACGTTTTAGTTAACGTTTATAGCTAGACGTAGAGGAAAGAATTGAAGATCACGTCACTTGTTCCCTTAGAGTTAACCACTTCTTGATAGCATCATACGGCAACAGTAGGTATGGAATGAGTTGTTGTTTATCAGT
Organism: Pyrus communis; assembly: GCF_041283825.1. Classification (NCBI taxonomy): domain Eukaryota; kingdom Viridiplantae; phylum Streptophyta; class Magnoliopsida; order Rosales; family Rosaceae; genus Pyrus; species Pyrus communis. The sequence continues at coordinate 10,580,660 of NC_142573.1, forward strand.
GGTTGAATTCTTCATAATTGCCCTTCTATGTGAATGAATCTTTGTGATCAAATAAGGCTGTTTCCAGTGAGGTTTATGTTTACGTCGAGCTGCCTTGAACCTTGTATTTAACACCCACAACCTCTGCACTGGCAGAATTTCTCTACGAGAAATTTGGCTGTCATGGAATTGATCCTAATTTTCTTTAAATTTGATGAATTGTGATGTTTGCGTGTCTAATTTAGCAACCAAAATTTTCTAATCAGTAGCCGATTGCTCCGAATCCAAAATGGTCAGAGTAGTCAAAAGCTGATCATGTGATGTCTGATATACTGATTTTGAATCAACAACTTCTAACATATCAATTCTTGTGCATTCGTGCAGCCCTGTTAGGAAGGGTTCTGGTGGCACATAAACTTGGGGATGAGAAGATTATGGGGAAATTGTTTCATGATCAGTAGGTGGTGTTTCCTCCCTTGGGGCATGACTGGCTGGCAGATTGCTCTTCCATTTCTGCACCAATTTCCTCTTGATCATCATAGCTTTTCCCACAGTTTATTAATGGTTGAATCTAAAATTCTTGATTAGTTCCTTCAATGTACAACTCAGTGGATTCCAACAATTTAGAGAGTTTGTCTTCCACCGAAAGCTTTTGTGGCACATTAAACTTCTCAAAATACTGCTCAAGACTTTGAATAGGGATTGTTCCAATGCCTTTTTGAGTCAGTTGTCATATCGATATGCATCTGGACAAACTCATGAAAATATTCTCTCAGGACACTGCAAAATATCATGGGCTTCAAATAGCAAGAAGCACAAATTGTAGGGTTAAATCCATAGAAACCCCAAAATGCAAATGTGACCCATAAAGGTGGTCCTCCTGGTTGTATATTGAATCCAGGAAGAGGAACACAGTCCATTGTTGCACAAATTGTAACCTACAAAAAATAAAAATAAATAAAATAAAATCAAGTAAATAAAAAAGTTATATACAAAAATAATTAACTAACAATATGATAAACACAAATTATTTAAAACATGTCACATCCCAGCCCGGGGCGAATCACTTCCCGGGCCCGCTCCACCACCGTAGCACGATATTGTCTGCTTTGGGCTTACCATTCCCTCACGGTTTTGTTTTTGGGAACTCACGAGCAACTTCCCAGTGGGTCACCCATCAGGGGATTGCTCTAGCCCCCTTCTCGCTTAACTTCGGAGTTCCTACGGAACCCGAAGCCAGTGAGCTCCCAAAAGGCCTCGTGCTAGGTAGGGATTGGAATATACATTTAAGGATCACTCCCCTGGGCGATGTGGGATGTCACAAAACAATCCTCGGCAATGGTGCCAATTTCTTGATAGGGATTTTACCACCTGCAAAAGTAGGGATAAAAACACTTAAAAATACTTGCAAGAGTACAAGGTTGTCGTAGTATAGCAACTCAATCAAAGTCGTTTTCCGCAAGGATTGAATGAATAATTTATGTAAAAACCAAATCTTAATTAATTATTTGAAAACAAAGTTTGGAAGATGTTGATTTTATGACCTAAAATATTAAAAACGAATTTAATTAGAAACAATTAAAGAAATTAACTAGAGAAAAATTTAAAGAAAGTCAATTTGTAAAACCTAGGGTTCAGCCGTCACCCTAACAGTCCTACGTAGTTCTTCTAATTCCTTATAAATTACACATGCATATTTTGAAGGTTAGGTTTTCCTAAAGTATGCCCTACTTGGAACCTCCAACATAGAATGTATATTTAACATGCAACTCGTCCGTGGCGTCCAGATTGAATGTGAACATGCAAGACTCATTAAGTTTTGTGAAAACCTTTTGAAAAACCATGCAACCCTTAAGACATGTTTTCCATCCAAAGAAGTTACACATATCAACCACAAGAAGCCAGCGCCAATTTCAGGGACAGCCCTCCCCCCTTCTATTCTCATCCCCTTCCCTCTTTTCCTCTCACATATTGTTTTTTGTCTTATTGTCTCTATAAAAAAAATCAATATAAGATGTCGATGTGGCTAAACCGTAACTGTTCAAATAGGAGGGAAGGGAAGGGGAGAGAGATTAGGAGGGGAGAGAATCCTCCTCCTTGCTCATTTGTTACTCAGTTGATTAATAGTATCCATCATGGCATTCGAAATTTTGATTAGTTTAATTTTTCCACCTTAATATTTTTTTTGTATAAAAATATTAGCATTCTATGTATGTTATCTTGCACTTACCCAAGTATATTTTCTTTGAAAAACTAGATTTTAATCCATAAATAAGATGAAATTTAGAAAAATGTCTTATACAAGATTAAAAATTGATTTTAATCCCTAGACTCTATTTAATGTCAGCATATGTATTCAATGGCTCACCTTTTTATTTATAATTTTATGGTGTTCAAATTAATTTTATGAAAATATTATAAATTTGAATTCTCATTATGGTATGTAACTTATATAAGAAAATATTTTCGTAGAGATTTTTCAGTACACTTATGTTTTTGCATATTTTCTTATGTGCCACTAATTCATTACAATATATTTTGGTATGAACATTTCGGTACACTAGGTTAGTATAATATGTTTAGGTACGGACATTTCGGTAGTATGATATATTTAGGTATCGACATTTCGGTATACTAGTTTGGTATCATATATTTAGATACGGAATTTTTCGGTACGCTTATGTTTTTGTATATTTTCTTATGTGCCACTAATTCAATACTACAATATATTTAGGTACGAACATTTCGGTACACTAATTTAGTAAAATATATTGTTTTACGGACGTTTAGGTACACTAATTAGAGGAAGTAAAATAAAATTAATGAATTCAATGTGTATAATAATTATAATTAAAGATTAAAACAAAAATATAATATGAATTTGGATTAAGTACACATTAGAAGACTAAAATCAATATCCAATTTAACACCAAGTTTTTATTGAATTTTAATCTTCTTCAATGATTAAAGTTCAAAAACCCCTATTTTCTTCCTTGGTTTTATGAAGGAGTGCGAATGCTATTTTTGAAGTACGAATAATATCTCTATTTTAATTGATTTTCTTCTTGCCACTTAATACTACGATTTAATAATATTCCTATTCACTTAAATTTGACTCTTACAAGGCGGCCCCGGTGACTTTTTCGGTGACCCATCTAGGTGAGTGTGATGGCTCGTGGCCATTGGGGCCGCCGCCCCCTGGCGGAGCATGGGGGAACCTGAGGTCCCACCTTAGGTTTTTCAACGTGCCAAATCCGAATCTGCTCTCTGTTTTCCCAAATTCAATCGTTTTGGTAGAGTTTTATTAGATAGTCTCTATTTGTGTATAGGTGCGTCAGTTGAAAGTGACCCCGTCCTCCCTAGTTCGAGCGGTTCCCTAGTAGCAGAATATTTGTGAGTGGACCCCTTCTCAAATTGCATGTTTTTATAAAATTGCACCCACACTCGCTAGAGGACATGACTTCGTCAAGAAATCTCAGGTTCGTTTTTTATATAGTCAACTGAACTTTCATTTTTGTAAAATGTATATGTGCATCGATTAATTTGTTCTAACTAGTGACTGTTTTGGAATCGAATTGTAGGTTAAGGACAATCCATCGGGTGACTTCAAAAGCATGCACCGCCACATTTCCAAAGGATCGTGGACTTTCTCTGATCAAGACCATGGATGGCAAGTTTCTGATGAGTTAATGACATGTACGAATGCCAGTAGGAGGAGATGGGCTGAGAATCATGTTAGAATTATTCAGTAGAATTTGTATGTTTGTGTGACTAGATATGTATTGTTACATTGAACCAATAGTGTGTGTGCGCTTACACTTGCGATTCATTTGGATTGATGTAAGAAGTGGTTTGTATGAGGTACATATGTGTGATGTGTGATTGTGTGACTCCACCATATAGTAGTGTGGTATATGGATGATCTTGCATGTTAACCCGCATTAGAAAACCATATGAATTCTATGGATAACTCTACCTAGTTAATTTGCATTGATAAGTCACTATCTACTTGATTACGTGGTTTCCATAGATGGTCATGCTTGGTTAATTTGCATTGGGGGACTATACTATTGAATGCAAGCCTATGGAACTACTTGGTTAATCTGCATTGAAGGACCATAAGTATCCTAGGAATACACTACTACAAAACTACCTGTAAGTGGTGGTCTGAAAACCGACAAGAAAACCTCATTTTTGTTGGATAATGGATAAAAACCAACAAGAAATGGTTGCAGTGGCAGATACAAGAACCAACAACATTGCTTGCGTCATGAAAAGACTTTTGTTGTCGGTTAGTTCCCTTAATTTGCCTAGAAACCCTTAATTTGCCTAGAAAACGCAAAGCATTTTAAAATTAAAAAAGGACAGTAGTGTCAGACAAAAGTACTTTAGCGTTGGATACTAGTGACATTGAAACTCCCATTGGATACAAGCGACATTAAATACTGAGAAAGATTGTTGAATAGAGCAAACAATTATACTATCGTCGATAACTGACACCACTAACCATTAATAAAATAAAATTCCTTTGTTATAAAAAACATCAACAAATCTGTAATTTGTATGTCCAACCATTTCGTGTTCTAACCGGCCAATTCCTATCCTTGATGCAGCCAACCTTTTTTTTTTTTTTTTTTTTTTTTATCACCCAATTCGCTGGATGTGGCATGATTATAGCAATCAAGCAGATAAAGGAATAAGAGAAGAGACCAAATCCTCTAGCCGGAGAAATACAGCTCTAGAAACTATGGATGCATACATATATCAGGTTCTAATTCCAGATTTGAAAAGAAATCTTCAAAAGAGTAAAGGATGAAAATGATGGTTTATAAACTGGATTTATGTATGCAATTATACTGGTGTCATACATACGCAATGTGCATTAGCCGGAGGTGACAGAAGTCGGAGAAGATCAACGGCTCTGATTTCTCGCTGTCAAATTCCGAAGAAGCTCATGTGCTCACAGTCGTTCGAAGAAGCTCAAGTTCTGACGGCTGCCAATGATGACCTCAGGCAAGAAACTACAAATTGCAGAGAGAGAGTAGAGAGACAAGGAAGAAGGTGTACAAGTAAAGATTCAAAATATAAACTCAATTTAATAGCATAATCAAAATTCAAAACAAAAGCTAAGTGTAATAAAAAAAATCTAAAACGCACTGGTTTTGGAATGTTACTCCTTGAATTGTTCATCCATGGTGATTGAAGTGGGAAGGAGAAAACATTGGGGAAGGGAGAAGGCAACGGCACAAGGAAGAGAGGAGGGGTTTTATATAGGTTAAAACATTTTTGGCGGTTCAAAACGCCAGGATTTGTAATAGTGTCGGTTATAGACGACACCATATGTAAAAAAATTACAATTATGACTAATTGCCTATTTTTGTCAGTTGGAGCCGACATCAAGTTTTGATGTTATTACAACTTGATGCAACATCTTTAAAAGATTTCAATTTCATACAAACTTATATTTTTGTTCAATTTCATACATTCATTAGTCAAACCGTTAATTTTGACTGTTAAGTGATGTTGTGGCAAGTGGGTTCCACTCTTTTAATGATGTGGCAGTCAATAATATGCCACATAAGAAAATAAAAATAATTATTTTAAATGTTAATATGGAAAAAAAGAAATAAAATAAAAAAATAAAAAAGAAGAAGAAGATTTGGTGGAGATCTTTCTCCCAACATCCAAATTAGGATTTGGTAGGATTTTAATAGACTTTAAAATCTAAAGATAGTCAATCAGGATTTTATAAGATGATTTGAAAGGATTTTAAAATCATAATGTAGTCAAATTAATATTTGGTAAGATTTTAAAGAATATAACAAAATCCATGAATAGTCAAATATGATTTTAAAAAAATCAGTACAAGTCTAGGTGTAGTCAAAATATTAAAGATTTGTTAGGATTTTAATGGTAGAGGGATTTTGATGGATTTCAAGGTGGGTGGTACAAATACCAAATTGCATCAAGAATCTCACTCCACCCGCCCTACCCCCTCTGATTTCTTCTCACATTCATAGATAGAAGAGGAACAGTCTCAAACAGAAGAACAGTTTTCAAGATGGCAACAACTGATTTCTTTTCACATTCATCAGAAATCTGCATCAAGAGTGAATGTGAAAAGAACAGTCTCAAACAAAAACAATTTCTCAAGAGTTAGATAGAAGATGGCAGAATCTCACTCTTCCATTTTTTTTCATTAGAGTATTTCTTTGCTTTAATGGAAGTTGTTTATGTTTCTGGATTTTATTTCCATTTCCTCCGCCGTTCTCTCTTTATTCGATGAACATCCGTATAATAAACACATTAAAATTAAATTGCGTAAGTTTTAGGGCTAATTAACATGTTCTGATTCTTCTGAAGAAGCTTATTCACAGCTTTCTTTGGGATTAACTCCAGCAATTGGAAAACTGAGAAAACATTGAAATTTAATTGTTAAAAAAAATGTGCAATGTCAGTGGTACAAAATGATGTAATTTTCTCAAAATATTTAACCATGTCAGTGGTTTCTTGGCGTTTACAGTTCAAACAAGTGCAGTCCGGGTTTATGAATGAAATGCAGATTGAATAGTCTAGTGTGAATGCATTATTATTGTCTACTTGGGATGCCTTTTTTCCCTCCTATTCTTCTTGGGATGAAGAGAGTAAGATATATTTTGAAAAACTGCACTCTTGTGTACATTAGTGGTAGTGGTGTCTCCCAATGGTTGCTTAGGTTGGTGCCACCCTCTGCTTTCCTCTATGTTCCTGCCCTATAATTTAACAGGGCCTTTGGCAGTGTCAACATCCACATATACAATGTTACACTTACTTCCCTGGAATCATGCAAGAACTAAGCACACTATTTAGTAGGGTCTGATAAAGATCTTTGGTGGATTTCTAAGTCAAAAGTTATATTAGAGAATTTTATTGCTCCTTTAGGCATTTATCTTGATGCATTATTAGATTAATGCTGCAGGAGGTTTTACCAAAACTTTGTAAAGTTGTCTTCAACCTTTGAGTCAATTTTCTGAATCTTGTTTTGTAGAAATTGAGAAAATGCCACCTAAATTTTTACCAGAGGCATGTATTTTGTACAATTTTTTGGACAACTTAATGATTTAAGGGTTTGAGATAATATGCCAAGTTGCTCTTTTGTGTTGCGGAATCACATAAATTTTCTGTACAGTTTTTCTGGATAGTACCAAATGTCTAGTTTTAGATACTACAAGTCCTGCTATACTCCACGGAAAGCCAATTGTATGCAACAAAGTTTTCGAGCTTCACAGATGACAAAGAACATATATTTAGGCACATAGAAAATGCACACATTAGTTGTATACTTGTATGCTATAACATTTTTGGGTTGTATCAAATGCCTGATTTTGTGTGCTTGCACTTGTCGTCGATATCAAGAGAGAAAATTACAACCGCAGTTTTTAATGAACTTGGAAATTGGCTGACGTTTGGGTGTGCGAAACTTGGACAGTTGCTTGTGTGGGAGTGGAAGTCAGAGAGTTATATATTGAAGCAGCAGGGGCATTACTTCGATGTGAATTGTCTTGCTTATTCACCAGATGCGCAACTGTTAGCCACTGGAGCAGATGATAACTAAGTCAAGGTATAGTTTTTAGAATGGGAAGCTTTTTACTTAGAGGACTTTGCTTGTGTAGTTCCATGCAACTTTGCTTGTCCAAGAAAGTGGAGATTGGGTGCCACTAGGTCAGATGATCATTGGTGATTTATGTACTATAGAATTGTCTAGTGAGTTTAATAATGCATGATAGTTTGGTGGGTTTGTGATGTATTGTTGCATGACGACACCCAGTTCTATTTGCGCTTTTATAATTACATTCAACTTGCCAATGTGCAAATTATTAATATTTTATACAAAATGCAATTGTGGAATCATATCCAGAATGTTTACTCTTTTTCTTATGTAGGTCTGGACTGTTTCATCAGGGTTCTGCTTTATAACATTCGCTGGGATGAATGTGGCTCGCTTCAACTTCTCGCACAGCGAAGCTTGTGGCTAATTGCATCAAGGCAGCGATGATTTTAGTGCTGAAGAAAGGAGGAAGCACAGCGAAGCTTGTGGCTAGTACAGGCCAAGCATGCCAATTTTGTCCGTGGTGGTTCCTGAGATAACAACAGCTTATTTTGAGACCTCATGCAGCAATGCAGCTCCGGCAAGGCATGACCTTGTTTACTGTGGCGTTCTGCCGCTTCTCCCCTCAGCTCCCGTTAGAGCTTCTCATGCCGAGTCCACAGAAGAGAGCATACAGTTTGCAGTTGAATTTGCAAAGGCAAAGGGACTCTGCAAGCTTGGAGACGCAGTCGTGGCTTTGCACGGCGCTAACGCTGATATGATCAAGATTTGTTTGTGATATGAAGGAAATCCGTTCTAAGTTTAAGTTGAAATTTACCTTTGATTTGCAACATCCAATTTTGGCTTTACTGTTTTGTTTTAGGGTTTAATTTGAGGTTAGAACAAATAACATGATGTATTATTTCATCTAATGAAGAGAAATGTTATTGGGCTTTGAATATATGATAAATGCTTTGTCCTGGTAGTCATGTAGCAATATGATAAATGCTTTCTAGTGCAACTGTGTATCAGGAGTTGCTTGGCGATGACAGGGTTGGTTTAGCCAGACATCGTCTTGTTTCTGTTCGAGTTGTGTTGTGTTGTTGGTGTTGTTTCTGTCCACTGTACCCAAAAGAAACATCATTTGACAACCTCTGGAGACTTTGTTTTTGTGTGCTTTTATTCTGAACGTATTTTTGTAAAGAAAGCGATAGTAGTGATGATGATGATAAAAAATACTAAAATTATTAAGTTGAAGGATGACATGAGAGTTTACCAAACAATCACAGTTGTTTTACATAAAAGTTTACCAAATATTATCATACTGTTTTTTTTTCTTTCTAAAAGCACTTTTACAAAAAAATTTATTTTGATTTTTCTCATGTAAAAGCAACTTTTTTTCAAATAACAATCAATACTAAATTAGCCTTAAATCTAGTGGGGAAGAAGTATCAACAGACAGGAATTGAGGGCTTGGAGTCTTCGTCCACGGTGGTTTGTGGCCATCGCCGACCTTTGAGCACGACACCGGCTCGTTCCACTCCAACGTATGGGTATGGAGGATCGACGAAACGCAGTGCACGACGGTGAGGCCAAAATTGGAGTCGAGCCGTGGATTTTGAGAATCGAAGAGCACGATGAACTGGTGTCGGCTTCGTCGTCTAATCAGATGGAGCAGGGATGGAGCGAGAGAGATTAAAAAGCCTCGTCTGGTCGCCGTCCGGCTTTCCTACTGTCGTTGAGCTCAAATTGTTTGTTCGGACAAGCCGCTCGAAGACCCAAGATCATGTGCAAAGCTCGAATTGGTTGAGGGTTTTCCCTTCCTCGTCCGCAATTATTCGGTCATTTTATTGGTTTTGAGATCTGGGTTTTATTCTGGTGCGGAGGTTTTTTAAATCAGCGTCGGGAAGCTTGCAGGCATTGTGGAGTTACTAGAGAAGGAAAATGGAGAAGAAGATGTGGGCTGACATTGCACAAATTCAGGGAGCCCCAACTCAAATTATAAAGCTTGGTTATGGTTTTGGGAAGGGGTGTCTGCTGGCGGAGTGGGAGAGTCGGGGTCGGGTAGGGTTGCTCCCTGCAATTTCGTGAGTTTGCAGGGTTGTATTTCTCTTTACAGTCTTGCCAGTTCGTTGAACTGGATTGAGAGGAAGATGGGAGTTTCAGGGATATTTGGTGGGGTGGACGGAGGATAGTTTGAAGAAGGAGTTGGGGGGGGGGGGGGGGGGGGGGGTGGGGAGATGGGGGAGGGGATTGTGGAATTCCCGTGGTAGAAGCAATTGAAGAAAATGGGTGTTTTTTTTTTTAATTAAATTTCAAAATTATTCTTTTGTCATGTGGCATAAATTTGGCAACCATGTGGCACAAATGTGGCATTCACGTCAGCTCTTAACGGATCAATGGATGAAAAATGTAACAGATGTATTATATTGAAATAAAATAGTACTTGAGGTATGAAAATGAAATGTTTTAAAGCAGTTGTATGAAGGTTACAATAGATCTCAAACTTGAGGTGATGAAGTGTAATTTATCTAATTTCTTAAAAACTGAAATTGAGAAAAACTTGCCGCCCAAACTTGTGAAATTGTGAAATACTTGTGACATCAAAATTTGCCGCCCAAAGTTGTGAAATTGTTAAAAAACTAAAATTGATCACCAAAATTTTAGAAAAAATGTTTAATCAAATTTTCAAAAGGGTGTCTGTGAGATCCTACATTGTTCGGGAGAAAGGAGGTGATGTATTTTATATGTAAATACCCACTTCTCTATAGTAAGACGCGTTTTGGGTGGAAACCCAAAAACAAAACCATGAGGGCATGACCCAAAACAGACAATATCTTATTATGCGGAATGAGATGTGACAGTGTCTGTTTAGTATAAGAAATTCAAAGTTGAGATGCTATATCAAAACGTCTCTAAATTTTAACCCATGTAAAATATCTGATAAATGAATAAAAAGATAATTGTAAAATTTGACGGGAGAAAAACATATTTTATTTACCAAGGCAGATAAGATTTATAATTAAGGGGACTAATTTAAATTGAACGCTAACGCTAACCACTTGGCAGATAAGATTTGTGATTGAAGGGACTAATTTAAATAGAACTTCGTTAGCATTCGTGTGTATATAAATGAGCTCGTTAGCATTCGTGTGTTCTAACCTCTTTGCATGCACGCTACGCGTCCTAATGATCTTTTATGTATGTCCCAGCAACATGTTTGGCTTCACTTGAAGAAAAAAAGAAAAAAAAAACCACATGTTTGACAAGCGTTTCATTTTTTAATTAAGGGATCAACTTTTATTACCCAAAGTATGAAACAATTCTATTGCATTGTGAGAATGTTTGAAAATAGTTGTACGTACATATACAAAGACACTAATTGTAGACAATCTCTACCAACATGTATATGCATCTACACAAATTATTAACACAAAAGAATGGTTAAACACAAAAATTCCTGACGACGAACAAGACAAGAACACGTGTACAAAGTAATATTTTGTATTAATGATTTTGGGGTTACAATCTCTTTGTAATTTGTTCCTCTGATTCGATCTCTGTAAAATGTTGGTATGTTGACGTGTTGTTGATCCAAGGGTTGTCGAGGCTTGATCTTGGATGAACAGTTGGAAGTTTCTTTAAGGGCCCTCGAGGCTTGATCTTGAAAAATAGGGGTGAACAGATCGTCGAGGGCTTTTGGACTTGATCTTGAAGAATGGTTGGATGTGTGGATTTGTTGATGTTGTTGATCCAAAGGGTTGTTGAGGCTTGATCTTGGGATGAACAGATGATGAACGATAAACTCTTTCTTCAAGGACCATTGGGGCTTGATCTTGAGTTGGTGAAAGTTCTTCAAGGGCCGTTAGGGCTTGATCTTGAATGAGGTTTTGATGAAGAACGAAGAGAGTTTTCTTGATCCTTCGGGATTTGTTTGAGAGCTTTAGAGTTTCAAAGCTTCAAGGTTTTGGTGTGATGTGAATTGGTCAAATGAAATGAATGAAATTGGCTTCTATTTATAGAAATTTTCAAGGCCTAATTTTGAATATAATATTCAAATGAAATAAATCATTTCTGCCAGATGTTGCCACATGTCCTATTTGATGACTTTTCCGATTCATTTCAATTTTTCGTTGAGTCACACGCTACGTGTAAAATTTATGTGACACGTGAGCGTTGAAATTTTATTTATTGGTCAATATTCATTTCACCGAAATTTCGATGTCTACACCGGCATCCATCATTTCCATTTTCTCTCAATTTCATCATCTAATACTCCCTCCATCTTCTTCTCTAAGTTGATCGAGCTATCTCAGTGAGTCTGGTAAGCGTGTTTTTTTTTTGTTAGGATAAAAGTATTGTAAATTCATACTAACGCCATTAATTTCGTTGTCTATAGGGATATTGTGCATGATTAGCGATTGGTGGAGAATGATTAAGAAGGTATTTTCTTCGTTTTATTTTAAAAAAATATCAAATTAATTAAATTATGTTGAACTTAGTTTGTTATGTTTATATTGTGTTGTGCAATTATATTTATATTATGTTGTTAAATTTGTACATGACATACAAATATGTGTTGTGATGTATAGAGTTAATTGAAATTAACTTTGTACTTGTTTTTTATTTTTAGTAAAACTTAGTTTCCCATTTGAGGATTAATTGGATTTCGAGTATGGATGTGAAAGCATGACTGCGGTCCAATTAAATCTTGAATTGTCCCATTATTTGGACAGTTTGGGAATGGACAGTTATGGTGCATAGTTTATGGTTGAAGGATTAGGTTTCGGTTGTGGGACCCATCTCCTTCTTCGAGTCCTTTCGGTGTAGGACCCATCTCCTTGTTCATTCAATTTTATATTATTCCTTTTTAGTGTTTCGGTTTAGTTGTATGCTCTGAATACGTTCCATAAATGCATATTCATTATAATTAAATTTACAAGTTTTATTTATGTCGGTTAATTGTTCTTAGTTCTCATGCATCTTGTCACACCCCGACGCGCAAATAAAGACTATTCATAAGTTAGGATGTGAGCCATATCTTAACTATAGAAATAAATTCTACAACCAAGATATGGTGAAAAAATTAAAATAATTTGGCACAATTACACAATACATCATATAACAAATCTTACATAATAAAAGCTTGAGTTTACCATATATAATTTATTGAATACGTAGCGGAAATAAAATATTAGTATACAAAATTAATTAATAACAAAAGTACCAACTAAAATAATAATTGAAATGAGTAGCTCTTGCCAATACATAAAATGTATGCAATGAGATGCATGAATGTATTCACTCCCTTCTAATCCCGTCAATACATACCTAAGACACCCAAGCTGCACGTCCCATACCATGCTTATACCACTTGGCTCTAAGTACGTTAGAATATGAGTTAACTCTTGTTCATCCCTTAACCCAATTTTTTGTAATTAAACTCTCAATTTCCACTTTATTAAACAAGCACTTCCCTTAACGCCCAATTGTATATTCAAGATTTCATTGTTTTAATAATCAATCAATTTGTATACTCAAGCCAAATCTTAGCTATGGAAATAAATTTTACAACCAAGATATGGTGGAAAATAAAATAAAATTATAACGATTACACCATACATCAACAAAATCTTACATAAAATTTATTGAATACACAGCGGAATAAAAATAATGCACAAATTAATTCACAATAAAAACTACAATAATTAAATTGTAACAATTCTTTCAAATGCATGGAATATATGCAAATGGGATGGATGAATGTACTCACTCCCTTTTAATCCCGTCAACACATACCTAAGGCATCCAAGCTTGTACGTCCCATACCATGCTTATACCACTTGGCTCCGAATACCTTAGAATATGAGTTAACTCCCGTTCATCCCTTAACCCAATTTTTTGTAATTAAACTCTTAGTTTCCACTTTATTAAACAGGCACTTCCCCCGACGCCCAATTCTATATTCAAGCCCTTCCCCCAACGCCTGACATATACAAGATTTCATTATTTTTATAATCAACCAATTTGTACACTCAAGCCCTGCACCCTATGCCTGACATATAAAATGTTTATTATTTTATATTCAAGGCAAACTTCAGCCCTTGAATATCCTCACAATTCAAACACTTTACAAAACTCAACACAACTGACTAAACTTTCTTTCTTGCTTTGAAATGCATATGTATATGTCATGTTCACATAGGTATCAATACTCCCAATTTATATGCCATGTAACAAGGATATCAATAATCATCTGCAACACTAATCAAACTGTTAGTAGCCAAAATCGTACAATCTTATCAATAATATGTAGTATGGATAACACATAACAATCTAATTGAGAAATATTACTTTAACATATTACTCCATCTCTCTCTCTAGGTGATATTTATGCATAAATCCATTTAAGTTCCATAAAGAAATTTTGTTGGGCAAGCTCTCATGTATTTTCTGGGATTTGTCTCTCTTATTTTACAACATTCTCAAGGAAAGTAAATGGATATTTTTGATGGTTTGATGGGAGTGCTTCTTATGGCAATGCTCTCCAAAATATAAATAGATAAACAACACAAGATTTAAGTGGTTCGCCAAATCGACAACATCCACTAGGTTTACTTTCATTATATTTCACTATATATGAGAAACTTACAAATACAATGAAAGATGGCTTAAAGCCTAAACAAAATGTATATGAAAGATAAGGGGTAATATGAAAAAGGAGAATGGCTTTGGAGTTGTTTTTTTTTTTTTTTTTCTTCTTCTTCCTCTCTCTTTTCTCCCTTGTCTTCCATTGGTTCTTGCTCCTTCCTTTATAAAGATTGCTTGCTATCTTCCTCTCCAAATAATTTCCACAAGTGTGCCAATAGAAAGAAAGCAAGTGTTGTGCCAATCATTAGACATAAAATGTGTTCCAATAGAAACACACCAATTGTTAACCTAATCATCACCATGAAATGTGTTCCCTTAACAAGGCAACAAAAGTTGTCCTAATCCTTAGCAATGAAATGCAGTCCAATAGAAAAACAACAAATGTGAAGCTAATTATGAACTAATGAATAATATGCAAGATGTTCCTTGCATCAAAGGCCACGTGAAATGTTCTAACCACAATAAGTTGTCATCTTCCTTTATTTAGAGTGGTGAATATCATGCAAAGTGGACAAAAGCTCAAAAGCCACGTTCAAAGTCTAAGGGATATGAATCCCACCTCTTCAAATTTTGGAGGGATGAATCATCACCAAACATTTAACTCTTAGATTCCTAATGAATACAAAGTTGCCAACTCACCCTTAAGTAGACTTCCACCTTCACATTTAGAGTGGTGAGTAATCACCAAATCATTAACTCCTAATGTTACAAACTCTCCACCTCATCTTTGAGAGAAAATATCAAGACAAAATTACTCATTTAGTCCAACCTCAAACTCTCGGCCCTTTGTGAGAAAAATAATCAAGCCAAACTCATCATAATCTCCTTCTCCAATTCAAACTAAAAATATATCTACTTACATATGAAAATAAGACGAGCTAGTTTTTGAAATAATTTGTAGCAAAAAGGATTTTACATTGAAACTATTTTACATATTGCAAGTAGGTTCTTACATAAAATAAATCTAATAAAATCATTACGTAAAAAAGTAATTACCCACACACACACACATATATATATATAACCTTTTTTTTTTTTTTTTAAATATGGGGTATTACACATCCTAATATGGCTTCGTCACCTTCGGGTGTTGGCCAGCACGTACCTACCTTGGTGTTTGGTGAATATCAGGGTCGAGCGTGTCAGACAGTGACCTATCAATGTAGATTAACCAGGTAGAGTTATCCATAGAATTCATATGCTCTTCTAATGCGGATTACCAGGCAGGATCATCCATATACCACACTACTATTTGGTGCAGTCACACAATCACACATCACACATACATACCTCATACAAACCACTTCTTACATCAATCCATATGAATCGCAAGTGTAAGCACACACACACACACTATTGGTTCAACGTAACAATAGATATCAAGTCACATAAACATACAACTTCTACAGGATAATTCTAACATGATTCCTAGCCCATCTCCTCCCACTGGCATTCACATATGTCATTAACTCATCTAGTAGCCCAATAAACACGTAAATCCCGGTAAGGCGTCACCTACAGTTAAACCGAGGTGCACATCCCCTAGGATGAATCATTAACCAAGATAGGCCCACTAGGCTCTACTAAGTCTCAAGTAATGCTAATTCCAGCATTTCAGAACAATTCGGGATACGTTAACCAAAATTCAACCCTCGATCAACATGGTGATGAACGGTTGGTCAACAACCCTTCGTTATCCATTCAGGAAGACCCCCGCAACAGATTTCAGATTCGTGAATTCCTAAGAGCCTCACATTAGTCACACATCAACAAATATAATTTCATTACTATCTAACGGTCGAATCTTTGCCTACCACAAAGGTCAAGTGGATGTCCTTTGTGAAATTAGATTCAAACAATGAAATCTCATTGAATGGACCTAAAAATGAAATTAGGGCATCAATTTTATTCTAGGGAGACAAAGTCGGGTCACTGGTCACGTGCTACAGCACCAACATTCCAGCTCTAGCTAATTTGATTATGTCACACGTTTTATGTACAAGACATTATTTATTTAACTAAGTCTTCAACATCCCAGCTCCACCAACAATAAAATGATAAAAATCATTGCAAAAATAAATAAAGGAAGCAGAACCAAACGGATGAGTCCCATCAATGAGAAGTACTCTAGATCTAGCACACCATCCTTGACTTCAAAGGTTCTTCTGCAATATCCAAGTAAACAGATATTTGTGGCCCTAATCTAAGTATAGTGATTAGCATAGTTATATATGTGGCCTTAAGACAACTTTCTATGAAAATTTTTATATGTTTCTTTGATTATTTGCCTTATGTTTGAGGGACTTTCAAAGTTTATGGCCTTTTATTCTAAGTTGTGAAAAATGCACTACAAGAATATTATCAATAAATTACTCAATCACTACAAAAACACTAGAAATGTACTATACTAAACAAAGGACTTTCAAATGACACATTGGTCTCATTTGAAAGTTTCTTCAAATTTATTGCTTCTAATCATTTTCAAGTCCTTCCATCTTATTTTTGTACGTAGTACATTCTTAACAATTTTGGCCTAAATTACTGGGAACACACCCTTGAGTAACATCTCTTACAACCTATTCGCCCTATAATGTTGTAATTTTAGTCATCTAATAAGAAATAAAGAATTAAAGATACGTCCGGCAGAAATAGATTTTTATTTTATATTTTTTTCTGTTTGAAGAAGTATAATTTCTCTGATTTCCAAGTAGGTAAATCTTACTTCCTAATCTGATTGATACACTTCTTGTATAATACATAATTTCAACAACTGGCTTTTATGCATATTAATATATGCTGCATGTAAGAGCTACACGATACAGAGAGCCTAATCACGCCTTGGAAGGCAATGGAACCCACTTGCGGTATTCTGCAAGAGCCCACAGGGGGTAGATGTTTCTATAAGCTGCATAATGTAGCATACAATTCTTCATGAACACTCCAGTGATTTCCTGCCATACATGATTAGTGAATAGATGTTATAAAACGTTGCAAGTAAAAATTTGAGCATACGCGCGTATACGCAGCACGATATGTTATTTTGTGTTTCATCCTTTTTACTAGTCAACCTTGCAATGCAAGTAAGGTTGGGGAAATATTTTTATTTTGTTTGAAATAGATGTTAGGGTAAGCAAGATACCTGCTGAGGAAAATCACCATTTTCCATCTGAGAGTTGATTATCAACTTTGCTGCACGATGAAGAGGTGCGGGGTCTCTTTCGGCCTGTCCTGCATAAATCAAACCCATCATAGCCCAAGCTGTGTGTACTAAATTTGATCGGTTTCCTTCAAGAGGAACGTACTCCTGTATCACCCACCACAGAGTGAAATATTTTAGTCTAAGACAATGAGATTAACTAAGAAACTTGGAGCTCGCTTCAAACATAATCCACCTCCCATATTTTACCTTTTTTGGACATGAAAGGTAGCTCTCTCCCCAACCACCGTTCTCTTTCTGGATTGTGAGTAAAAAATTAATAGCTTTGCGTATAACTGCACAATTGTTGAAAGTCTTGCCAGCAGCTGTTAACCCTCCAAGAGCAAACCAGGTACCATATGTGAAGCAAACACCCCAATTCCCGTACCTGAGCAAATGTTTCTTAACTAAGTTGTTTCTCTGCTATAGTTGTTAATCAAAGAAATCAAAATTTTGATTTAATAATATGATATTACCATGAACCATCTTCCATTTGTATATTTTCAAGGTACTGTGCTGCATTGGTAATAAATTGATCTATCTCTTTCTTCCTGTGGCCAGGGTACAACTTCTTAAACAAAACTAAAGCCTGAATTGCAGATGAAGTGCACTCAACATATTCATGCTCAACAACAATGTCTGCGAAGAATTCCGTGGGATTCAACATCTGGGGAGAAAAAAGAAGTGAGAATGTCCAGTAAGTATATACTAATTAATAATGCCTTGAAAGACTTTAGTTTCTTACACATCTAACTAAGTTCGACAACATTACTCCAATTCTTTAAAATTCTTACTTCTAACCATTCTGCTGCTCCAGCTGGTTCCCAGGCTGCTAAACCACCATTCTTACTCTACAATGAGCCATAAAATGAGATTTGTTATGAGTACAGAGACCTAATAGACCGTGCGGTGAAGAACAAATGTCTTGAAATGCTACAAGTTTTTTAAGGTTTTTAAAGTAAGGCAGCATGCATTAGGTCCAAAATTTGATTACGGCAGGGAAACAAAATGCAACTCTACTCATATATATGACTGACTGACATAATAGTTGTACCTGTAGGGTAATTAGGACATTGACAGCATCGTATAACCGCTCAGGTTCCATTTTTTCACCAACCAGCTCCGGTGGCATCATCGATAAAAGCAGGCAACACTGTACAGGGGATTATGGTCAGGAAAATGGAAATAGCATTTAAGGTGGATAACAAAGTTGAAGTATTTGTTACCTTTAAACCCTCTGCAGTGCAATCAGAAACTTGCCATCCATGGTCTTGATCAGAGAAAGTCCACGATCCTTTGGAAATGTGGCGGTGCATGCTTTTGAAGTCACCCGATGGATTGTCCTTAACCTTTACAATTTGATTCCAATACAGTCACTAGTTAGAACAAATTAATCGATGCACATATACATTTTACAAAAAATGAAAGTTCAGTTGACTATATAAAAAACGAACCTGAGATTTCTTGACGAAGTCATGTCCTCTAGCAAGTGTGGGTGCAATTTCATCGGTTAGATTGGAAGCAAGCAAAGCTTGAATGGCAAAACCAGTATCCCACTGTTGACTGCCAAAACTCTGCACGTATTAAGAAAATGTATCAACTTATAATGTTTTCCAATGATTTAGAAGAGTAAACTTTTGAAACAGATAAAAGGGTAAAGAACAAATCATCGTATCATATACTGTATTAACAAAATGTGTACTAACTTGCATCTTCATCCCATCCTCAGCAACCCATAAATAATCTGGTATCCTGGCAAGATGCTTTTTAAAATAATCACCATTTGGATCTTCAGCCCAACAAGCCAGCATGCATAACACCTTTTCGACACATCCAATGGTAATGTATCTGCTGTTTTCATCTTCATAATGAATATGCTCCATTGTTACTTCGAGAGCCCTTTTCCTGATCAGCTTGTTAAATGGCCAGCGAGTAAGAAGAGGCTCTGTACATATGTACAGACTATCCCACATAAAGTCCTGTATCCAAGGATGAGGGTAGTAGATGTCCTCCTGCATTCAAATTACCGCAATCAGTTTATGTACCTAAACAAGAAAAAAATTGACTAATTAGCTATTTATTCAAGTTCAACATACTTTAGCACAGTGATGACGCACTCCCTTCCAGTTAATTTCGTCATAAGGCTGAGCATAGAGTTCTTCCCTTAATTGTAGTATGAGAGGTGTGATTGGACCAACAAATCTTTTCCCATATAAATATGACATAGGCATATAAACCATCCTACAGTAGCACCACATTTTTGCTGCATTTGCATGATGTAGAAGAGATTAAAAAAGAAGACTATAGGTAGAGAGAGACTAATTAAATCTTTCAACATGTGAAAGATTGAATTATTTGTACTCGTGGAGTCCGGAATTGTGCTAACCTGGATGCATAGGAAGAAATGAAGGCAGAATCCAAAACTCTGGGGGCATTGGGTTGCTTCCGGACCACTCAAACACACCAAGTATCTGCAAGAATCAATTGAGCAAGATTAATTAAATGGGGAAACCCTCTTAAATAATAGTAGTGCAGTGTTCTCAATGCCAAATATGACTCGATCGCTGTTTAATATACCGAAATAGTTAGGGTTATATAAGATTTTGGTCTGCCACCTGTAAAGTCATATTTGACTTAATCTAGTTAAGAGGTGGGACTCCACCTTTAGAAGATATAAAGTAATAGTTAATTATAAATTTCACTTCATCTTTCTCTACTGAATAAAAGCTAAAAGTTTAAATAATTATTTGATTATGTCTACGTTGGATATATATGGTATAAGTCACACCACTAGTTTGGAGTCAAATATGACCTTATAGTATTTATCTTTTTTTTTTAGATTGTAACTCTAATAGAGGTAAATTTTAGTAAGGGGTTACCAGTATTATAGAGTGTATCAACAATAAGGTTAGTTTTGTTAATATTGACCCGTTATCATTAACAACTATACATCTTTATACGTTGTCGATATTCACCCGTTATCAATAACAAATAATCTCAAATAATTCGGTTATATATGGCATGTATAAATTACTAATATGTTGACAATTTGCCATAGTAATAGTGCTATTTAAGAACAACAGTTGACCCGGAGCCTAAGCAATTTGTCTTAGTGCTGCAGATAGGCATACCGAAAGCCAAGTTTTACCCCATGAGGGGATGTGGGTAACACTGCCATGATCAAGAATCCACTTTCTAGCTCTTGCACAAGCATTGTCTTGGCCACCATCAGGTCCTTCTCCAAGAATACGCATACAAATGTAGTTGAGAGCTGTGCAAAACATGGTGCTGTGTCCTTCGATGTGTAATCCCCAACCACCATCTTGGTTCTGAATTACCCAAAACATTGATGCATATTAATTAGCATTATTTATTCAGTATTTTTATTTATACAAGCGGGATTTTGGATGCAGAAATGAAAACTGTTTGCCAACTTAACTGCAACCCTTGGTAGTTATTTAAGACAAATAAGCACATTTTGAAAATTTTTAATTTTATCCAATTTGTATGAAAAAATAAAAAAAATGTATATATATGTACCTGATGATAGTATATGTAACGCAAAATTTCTTTACGGTGTTCTGCATGGAATACAGTATTAAGATGCCCTGTAATGTAAACACACATGACCTGCAAATTTTGAGTAAAAATTTGGAAGGAGCAATTAATAATAACCCAAATATTTGGAGTTAGGTAAAAACTCGAGAAAATACGCTATTTATTTTTAAGCCCCAAAATGGGAACATGGGATTGCAAGTAAAATATTTTCATAGTCGATTGCACTTTTTGGAAAGTTGACATTAGGTGTAAACTTTGTAGTCATAGAGAAACTTAGTTATTCCTCTCAAATTTTCAAAGTTGAAAGACTATATATTTAGAGTAATGCTAGGGAGATTAAATTCGAAGATAAAATTTTGTAAACTAAATAACATGAAAGTTGATAATTGGATTATGTTGATAAACGTGCTTATTCGTACTGTGACACATCATTTAGTTTACAAATTTTGTCTAGAAATGTAGTCTAACATATATATTGGGATGATGCTAGAGATATTATCTATTTAAACCGTAAGACATTGTCGTTAAATATTGGATTAATACTGCTTATTTTCTATTAGTAACACATAACATGATTTACAAATAGGTCTAAAAAGTTAATCTACTTAGCATTACTCACATACATTGGATTCAAAACGTGACCTCATAAACTTTAAGAAGTTGTTGTCAATTTATCCATTAATATAAGTAGGACATTGTGTGGGTGAATAACATGATAGCAAATGATGACAATGTTAAATACTGACCAAAGGAGGAAGGAAAAACAACGGGCCGGCATTTTCGGCAGGCCAATGGCCATCGCTAGCCTGCAATGCTGAAAAGAAGTGGACAGACCTTCTCAATGAAGCTGTGGCCTTTTCATGTGTGATTTCCTCTCCATCCTCAACTTTAACTGGGGGAATTGTTTGTTTGAAGTTCTTCTCCCTTAGGAACTGTTGATAAGTGAACAGATAATTAAGTGCGGTACTAATGAGAGGATTGAAGTTATGATTAAACAAATTTATGACGATGATATTATTATTAATTAAATTTTAATAAACCCTAAAGAATTATTGGTGATGCCCATCAGATAGGAAAATGAAAACTTTGTACAAGAAACAAGACAAACAAAAAATCTGATTTTTTATACACACACGTCATACGCTATATTTAGACCTGGTTTGGTACTGAGGTGATTCTGAAAAAAGCTGCTATCAAAAAAAGCTGGGAGCTGTTTTTGTGTTTGGTAAACACTCAGCTTCAGCTTTTTTTCACAGTTTTGGATGAAAAAAAGCCAAAAACAAGAAGCTGCAAAACCTAGCTTTGAAAAACCGGCTTTTTTTCACATCTGTTTTACATAAAAGTTTACCAAACACTCTAATACTGCTTTTTTTTTTCAAAAGCACTTTTACAAAAAAGTTTACCAAACACTCTGCTGCTTTATTTTACAGCTGCTTATTCTCACAGCACAGCAGAAGCAGCTTTTTTTCAAAGCACAGCAATACCAAACCAGCCCTTAGCTTCCTCATTTTATCTTCTTAGCTTCATTGCATGCCATTCATGACAGAGAATACTTTATGGGCGTACTTCTTCACTTGTAGTTAACGCTTTTTTTACATACAAACTTCATTATTAGAATTACGTTTATTCACTTTATATTCTAAAAATCAGTTAAGTCATTGAGTGTTTAGTCGCTCATATGCATCAAATGAATAGATGGTTGATAAATTATTACCAAGAATGTTGATCATGTTCGATATATATAAATGACTACATGATCTCCAAATTGATTGATTTTCAGTAAATATGATCTTTAGATAATGTGGAAAAGTAAAATAATGTCTTTGATTATTGTATGGTGCGTTAATAATAAGTGGGTGGATAAATAGGTAAGTGGATACAAGTATTAATTGCTTATAACAAATAACTACATCGGTGAAACCAAGTAACTAGAACTCACATTCATTAGAAACATGGTTTACGTTGCGTAAACTAATTGACGATATAAGTTTGGACGAACTAAAGCATACCTGCATTCGCCATAGGTGGTCACCGCTGGGCTTAACCTGATAGCGGTTATTGTAGAAATGAAGACGAGCTTCTTCCACCTCAGCTCGCTCTTCGGTAGTTCCTGCTTCAGGGTCAAACTCAAATATCTGCCTTCCCACGAAGTTGTTTGTGCTGTAGATGTATGGATCATTGCCACCATCTGCGACCTTAAGCTTCCACATTCTTCAATATTCTTTATTTAGAGAGAGAGAGAGAGAGAGAGACCTGTATATAGAAACTTAACTATGTTTTCAATGGACGAATGTATAAATGATGTATAAATGATCACCTTCCTTTGTGTATATATAGAGATCTGAACATAAAAATATATATACCCAGCAATTTTTATTAATGTTTTACCTAGGTATACAAGGTAAGTCAACGAGTTAGTTCAACGCAACACGGCAACAGGAAATTATTGAGCATATAGTCACACTCATAGATAAGAATGCATGCGGTAGAACTTTATTATTATCAATCATGCCAATTAACAGCCATACCTCAAAGCTTCCGAGAGGTTTTTTAATGTGTTCGGGGGCAGTATGGTATATGTCATTACACGAAGACAGTTTTTTTTTTTGTTCCAAGTGCCCCTCCACTTATATAATGACATATAAAGTAGGTATTCGTATTCTGGACATATTGAAAAATCTCTCCAAAACTTCAACCTCCACTATGCGTTACAAGTACCAACCATTATTATCTTGAAAGAAAATGATGAGTGCTTTCATTCTATGAAAATCACTTAGTGCGTGCTTGTAATCATGATCACACAATGTAAATTATTGCTCATTGCATTCAGGGCTTGATGATGTTTCAAGTGTTGAGTTGAGTTTCCATCATCATTGATGAATTATATGATGTGGCAAGTAATTTGTACATGACACGTCAATTAATAGTTTTACCTCATTAACTAATGATTATATGAATCATTTACCACATCATATAATGTGGTATAAATATATGGTCTCCTAGCATTACTCTATTCAAATAATGCGCAAAACTTTTGCAATTGATATCCTTTATTTTTTTAATTAAACAAAAGGTGTTGTTATTGACACTCAAAAAAAAAAAAATCATTCTACACTTCTTATAAATATATATCTTTTTTTATAAATATAGAAAGTTAATTTGACTCTCACAATGACCTTTGTATAGTGTCAATACTATATCAAAAGAAACATTTTTCTCAATAACCTTTTGAACATATTTTTATAATGCAGTTCACGATTGAAGTGGAAATTGACTACCGCCTATATTTCTATCATGCAGCTCATAATTCATGATTGATGTCAATAATATTTTGCTCTATTTGGAAGGACATACTTTTATAATACAGTTCACGATTGAAGTGGAAATTGACTACCGCTTATATTTCTATCATGCAGCTCATAATACATGATTGATGTCAATAATATTTTGTTATATTTGTATGACTTTTTTTAATTTATTATTAGTAAAGGAAGGGAGAATATTCGAAATTATTACAATAATTTAGGAGATGAAGAATTTTGAACCGGCTATAATGCATGTGTGAAAATTCAACATCATATTCACTAAAATATTAAATTACATGCATATTTGTATGACTTTAAGTATTCGTTCAAATTATTGAAATGGACTACCACTTTGTAATTAATGACGTTCATAATGGCTTGAAAGTGTTGCTTTCATGGTTTGTATGCTCTCTATTTTAAATTAAATTTTATCAGAAAATGCTGCAACTTATGTTAAGAGCTCCTTATTTCTGTTACGAGTTACGACCATACGTAAGCTCGTGTAGCGAGTGAGAAATGTTTTAATTATTATTTTTTGATTCAATATTAATATTTATAGCCAAATAAATTTCTAGAGCTGGCTCTTAGGTTTAATCTTTTGCGTTGGATGAGCTACACAGAACATTTGGCGCGGTTTACACTCGGGAAGGCAACGGAACCCGCTTGCAGTATTCTGCAAGATCGCAAGGGGATGCCAAAAAATTTTCTAATTTTTCTGTTGGAGTGACTCCAATACATTTTAGGTCTGATGCCAAAGGCGGTTTGAATGAGTACGGAAACAACAGGTGTCCAGGGTGAGATGCTCTGACTGGGAACTAGCCTTCTTGCTTCCATCTTTGACCCTGCTGGCTTGATATCGTTCCCACGGTCCAATCTATGCCGTGTTCAGATTTTAAGCTGATGGCCGACAAGTAGAAGCTGTAATAGTTTGACCAAAGTAACCATCTCAGCACTGGCATCCAAAATGGGAAACCAAATTCGCATCCAAAATGGGAAACCGAATCCAAATTCGCATCGAAAATGTAAAAGACGGATTTCATTAACTTGAAAAAATTATAGATGGTTGACCCCCAAAAAAAAAAAAAAAAAAAAAAAAAAAAAAAAATATATATATATATATATATATATAGAGTTCATTAGATATTGGTCCTGAAAAATAATAATTTCTAAACATAAACCCACATATAATTAAACATCCAACAAAAACCCAAAAGTCAAATAAACTACCACATAAGAATGTAAGTAACCTACTAATACAAATTATTTACAATTTTTGCCACAACCGACACTTGAAAATTAGCTTCAATCAAGGGCCTTAAAATCTAATTAAGCATCATGACGTTTTTTCTATTTATTTATTTATTTATTTTTAATTTCTACAACAATCTAGTGCATTACTTTAAATAATGACTACATTATTATTCGGTGTAATTATTCTCCTTATATATAATAGTTAAACGTCCCTACTTTACCTGTATAAATAATATCACCCTATTGCCTGTAATTTACCTACATTATATAAACAAAATATTCTCATATTTCTTTTTGCAATTTACCTATGATATATGCAAATAATATTCTCATGTTTTGTTGGCATTTTCCCTATATTATGCAAGTAGGTAAATTAATATAATAGTAGGTAAAATATGCAAGTAGGTAAATTTCAATAATAGTAGGTAAATTATGCACACGTGATTTACCTACATTTTTTATGTGAATCAAATATCTAGACTGTATATGTAAATAATTTACCTATAGTTGGTTCTTTTCTTTTTCTTTGTCCTAAAATTAATTTACATGCAATTTTTATCTCCTTTAATTTATATATTTTTACTTTGACAACAATTTTTTTTTTTTTTTTATATTTTGAAGTACAATAATTTACCTATATATAATATGGACACGTTGTAATGGTAAATTGGAATTCGAGAGCCAAACTAACCAACAAATCCCTACATTAATATGCAAAATATTATTTTTGTAAAATCATTAATTCTCCCTTACAATTTGTATGGAATTAATTATGTACATTAAACATTCAATAAGGGTGTTTTAGGCATCCAAAAAATTTTAAATGGATAAAGTCAAATATAATTAATGAATTTGCTTATGTGAAGTCTAGTCAATGGGGTTTTATTTGATCAAAAAATTTACATCGGGTTTTATGTGGAGAAAATTGAGTTCTGTGGGCTAAAGTCATATTTTGTAGAACAATACCAATTTGAAATATCTTTCTTTGATTTCATTGAAAAACATTATGAAACCAAAAACAAACTTACGGTTGTTACCAAAGAAAATTGGGTTAAGGAAGACAAAACTTTGATTTCTTCCAATCATCCTCCCAAAGAAACTATTTTAATTTCCACTGGCAATACCAATATTTCAGCAACTCCTTTCAAAATTCCAAAAGAGGATTCAGGTTTTAAATCTGTCATTGAACAGAACAATTTTACAAACCAGAGTCTTCATACTATTGGAAAACAGTTAGACAAAATTGAAACCAAAATCGACAAATTATCTCAACCAAAATCTTCTCAAAAAGAAAAACCATTAGTGAACTTTGCTGATACTTCTTCAAGTTCTACTGCTTTAAAGTCCATGACTACCATGCAAAAAATAGACCAAATGCTCAATGAGCTCAAAAAAGAGAAAGTTGTTAGTGTTTTACAAAACCATGATGTTTCTGTCGAAGAAGAAAAAACATCTACTTCGGACTCTTCTCAGGACACAGAAACGGATAACTCTCTTCAAAAGATTGAACATGCTTTTCAAAACATTGATCTTCAACCAACTTTTGATTTAAAACGTATTCGTACTCATCCAGTCAATCCCACTTCTCTTACAAAAAACTGGTATCCCAGACCAACACTTCCTGATCTTCAATTTGAGGAAAGAAATATTATAAATCAATTTTCAGTCTCTGCTGACAAACTCTATGAATGGAATATAGATGGATTGTCAAAACAAGAACTCCTCAACAAACTCCAACATATGTCTATGGTTGCTAATAGCTATATTTCTAATCACAATTTCACACAAACACAGATTGTTGATCTTCTCGTCACTGGATTTACCGGAATGCTCCATTCTTGGTGGGAGAAGCACTTAACTTCTCATTCCAGAGATGAAATACGTCATGCGGTTAAAAAAGATAAGGAAAGACTTCCCATCTTTGACGAAACGATAGGACAGGGAATACCCGACGGAGTAAACACATTACTCTACACCATTATAGAGCACTTAATAGGAACACCTAGCAACGTCACTACTCGTATCCACGACCAACTGAGTAATTTAAGGTGTCCAACCTTAAGTGATTTCAGATGGTATAAAGATGTTTTTATTTCCAGAGTCATGCTTCGCGAAGATAGTAATCAACCTTTTTGGAAAGAAAAATTTATCAATGGTTTACCAAATCTTTTTGCTCACAAAATCCGAAATGTTTTAGTAAACGAAGAAGGTGTCATACCTTATCATACCCTTACTTATGGGAACATAGTTAATGTTATCCAAAAGGAATGATTGAAAATGTGTATCGACATGAAGATTTTAAAACAAGTCAACAAAAACAAATCTATTGCTAAATATGAACTTGGAACATTTTGTGAACAATATGGTTTACCTCCAATAGCTCCTTCGAGCAAAAAGAAAAAGGCTCAGCACACTAGCAAGTTTTCTAAACCTTATTCCAGATTTTACAAAAACAAAAGGTCTTCCAACAAACTTTTTCAAACCAACAAGTTTTATGAAAAACCGTTTTCAAACCCCAAAAAGAAACCTTTTTGAAAATCTAAAAAAGATTTTCAAAATAAAAAAGGAAAATGCTACAAATGTGGCAAATTTGATCATTTTGCAAACGAATGTAAAGTTAAGAAAGCGATTAACCAGCTGAAAATCTCTGACGAAGAGAAAGTACAGCTTCTCCAGGTTTTAGAACTTAGAAACACCGACTCTAGTCAATCAGATAGGGATTTGGAATTATCCTCTTCTAATCATAGCAGTTCAGACGAAGTATCTTCGCCAAACATTAAGTTTGGATGCACAGACACTTGTTGTAACAAAATTTCAGTGCTTAATAAGCAAGAAGAACAAGAAGAATTTTTAATGGAATTAATCAGTAAAGTTGATGATCCCAATTTGAAATCTTTTTATTTGAAAAAACTCAAAAATTTGATTTCTCTCCAAGAACCTGGCACTAGCCAGACTCCACCCCAAAAGATTTCTCTCAGTACCACTTTGGAACGATTTAATAAACCTAAAAAGGAAATCACCATCAAAGATTTGCAAAAAGAAGTTAATCAAATCAAATCGGAAATTAGATTTTTAAAGTCCGAAAATACAGAAATTCGTTCACAACTCAGTAGAGTCCGTACTCAAGCACTTGTAGAAGAACACGGCAGTTCTTCTTCAAACTCCGATTCTGATGCTCAGTCGAGCAAAGCTTCTTCAAAAGATTTTGTTTTAAGTCTTTTAGACAAAATCAGAATTAGAAAATGGTATTCTAAAATCAAGATAATAATCGAAGATTTTCATTTAGAAACCATAGCTTTAATTGATTCGGGTGCAGACTTGAATTGCATTCAAGAAGGGTTAATACCTACCAAGTATTATCACAAGTCCACTGAAATACTTAGTGCTGCAAATCAATCCCCGATGAAGTTAAAATATGAAATTCCCAAAGCTCATGTTTGTCAACAAAATGTTTGTTTTAAAACTCCATTTGTTTTAATCAAAAATATTTCTGATCAAGTTATTTTGAGACTCCCTTTCATTGCTTTAATTTATCCTTTCAAAGTTCATCATAACTGCATTTCTACCAAGGTTTTTGGCCAAAAAATTACTTTTGAATTTTGAATGGAAACATATCTTAAAAGGTTAAAACAACTTCAAAAAGACAGTATTTCCAAAACTCTCAACCAAATTACTGCAAAATCCCAACAAATTAATTTCTTACAAGAAGAAATTAAACACAAAAGAGTTGAAGAACATCTAACAAATAAGTCTTTGTTAGAATCTATTAGCCAGTTTTCTAATAAACTTGCTAAGGAAATCTGTTCAGATCTCCCCAATGCTTTTTGGCATCGAAAACAACATATTGTTAAACTACCTTATGTTAAGGATTTTAATGAATAAAAAATCCCCACCAAAGCACGACCTATTCAAATGAATCAGGAAGTTTTAGAGTTTTGTAAAACAGAAATCAACCAGCTTTTATAAAAAGGAATCATCCGGAAAAGTAAATCTCCATGGTCTTGCCCTGCTTTTTATGTTCAAAAAAATGCAGAATAGGAACGAGGTGTTCCAAGATTAGTTATTAACTACAAACCCTTGAATGATGTTTTAGAATGGATTCGTTATCCAATTCCCAACAAAAGAGATTTGATAAAGAGACTTTGTCACATCCCGGCCTGGGGCAGATCACTCCCCTGGGCGATGTGGGATGTCACAGACTTTCTCAAGCAACACTTTTTTCTAAATTTGATATGAAATCAGGTTTTTGGCAGATTCAAATTCATGAATCTAATAAATACAAAATTACTTTTGTAACTCCTTTCGGACACTATGAATGGAACGTAATGCCTTTCGGCTTGAAAAATGCACCAAGTGAATTTCAAAACATTATGAATGAGATTTTTAATCAATATAGTCACTTTTCAATTGTTTACATTGATGATGTACTAATCTTTTCAAAATCAATAGATGAGCATTGGAAGCATTTGCATGCATTTGCTAGGATCATCAGGTCCAATGGATTAGTTGTTTCGGCAACCAAAATTAAGTTATTTCAGACCAAAGTTAGATTTTTAGGTTACCATATCTACAGATCTACTATCCAACCCATCGATAGAGTCATCCAGTTTGTTGATAAATTTCCAGATCAAATTATTGATAAAACCCAACTTCAGCGATTTCTTGGATCTCTCAATTATGTTTCAGAATTTTATCCTCACCTTCGCCAACAATGCAAACCTTTATTTGATCGTCTCAAGGAGAATCCTCCATCATGGTCTCAAACTCATACTTCTATTATCAAACAGATCAAAAATCATGTCAAGACTTTGCCTTGCCTTGGCATTCCAACTCCCGACTCATTCAAAATAGTCGAAACCGATGCATCTGATTTTGGTTATGGAGGTATCCTCAAGCAGAAAACTTCTTCCGAAGCTCCTGAACAAATTGTTCATTTCCATTCAGGAGTTTGGAATCCTACTCAAAGTAATTATAGTACTATTAAGAAAGAGATATTATCTATTATATTATGCATTAGCAAATTTCAAAATGATTTATTAAATCAAAAAAAATTTGGTTCGTGTTGATTGCAAATCTGCAAAACATGTTTTATAGAAAGATATTCAAAACATTGCATCAAAACAAATTTTTGCACGCTGGCAAGCCATATTAAATATTTTTGATTTTGAAATTGAGTACATTAAAGGCAGCCAAAATTGCATCCCAGATTTTCTAACCAGAGAATTTTTGCAAGGGAAGAATGGGCACTAACCAAAGAAGGCTTCCAGCCACTCTTACCCAAACCTCAGCACCAGTAAAACAAGAGTCTATTCCCGACTCTTCATCGACCTTAGCCATCACAAACAAATTCACTCCCCTAGGATCTACCATAGGAAATATCCGACCAAATTACCAAACAGCATTAGCTACCCCATATGATCCATACTCATCAGTTCGATCCCCATCACCGTCAGTTCCAAAAACACCTAGCTTTGCTAAATCATCACCATATATTCAAAACCCCACTTCTGAAAAGCTTTTTTGCATCCCTCTTCATATTGACAAAAATCAACCCCCATAATGTATTGCTAAACTTCTTTTACCCCCCAAATTTTCATTATCTTCCAACAGAATCCTACAAAAGCCTCAAATATTATCAGGTCATTCTCTCTGAGACCGAAAGCATTGCTATTAAGCCTATTTACAGCACCACTCACCAAAACAAAATATTATACAATTCCCTCCACATTGGAAAATTTCTCTCTGAGCAAGAATGGGGAATTCCCCTTTATCATACCAAACCACTTCATACCCAGCATGTTCTCATACCGAACAACCATTATAATTATTATGATTACATACAGGCTTGGACTAACATTTTCTTTCATCAGACAGAAGATTTTAGTCATTCATGGTTCGTGACCTTTGACAAAAGTTTCAAGCTAAGATTCCCAGCATGGTTCCCAGACTGGTGGGCTACTCATGACCCAAACATTTCTCTTGTTCCAGATAACCTTCGTCAAGCATTAAGCAATAGCTTCAAGATTGGCTTTGATCGCAACCGCTTTGACAGCAGGGTTTCCCTATTTTCTTTGTTTATGGCCAAGTACAAGGTCCCGTGGATTTTGAAATGGAACTTCCAAGCAGACAATGGTGGAATTTACAGAGCCCGATGGGTAAAGTGGTGGGACAAATTCAACCACCAAAAGATCATTGATTTATTTCGTGCAGAATTTCCCCATAGTTCAGCTCCATCAATTTCTGCACCTTCTACACAGGCTTTGCCAGAAACACAGCATTTTCCTAAACTACCAAAAGCTCAGGAACCAGTTCAATCTTTATCGGACATTAGTCCATCTTCCTCCCTCAAAGGAAAATCCAAGTCGACCAGATCCTCCAGTTTGAAGAAAGAAAAATCTTCAAAGACTACCCAACTTCTGGATTTGGCCCAGCAACTTATGGCAGAAGCGGCAATGCTGCAGAAGAAAGGAAGTTCAGACTCGAACTCAGATACATCTGATGCTTCGTCTCAGCTTCCCGCCAAATGGGCAGATCAGGTGGATCTCCAAGATGCCCAAGATCCGTTCGAGTATTGATTTTTCAGAGGTGCATTATTTGCCCATGTGATCATATCCAAAACAGCATCATCAGCAATAACAGTCATCATTTCATTTTCAGACAAGCCACTATTTTCCAACAGTGAAAAGCAAAAAAATCACTGTTCATTCAGCTTTTGTAAAAGAAACAGCGTGATTCCACAGTAAAAATCCACGATTTGCCTGCCAGCTTTCCCAGCCTTTGGCCTGTGCAAACGGGATTCCCAGATCTAGGCTCCCAGCCTCAATCATTCTCTCGACACCATAAAAGAAGAGCTCATTCACATAGCAAGGGGACTTCGAGTCGAGAAATTCTCTGCGTATTCTAAAAGAGCAGAGAAAATTTTCAGTGAAAACCCAAACACTTGTAATACATATATCATTATCTAGGATGCCTACGAGCTCCACCTTGTTTATAATCATCATCTGCCATTAGGCAAAACAGTTTGTAATCTGCATTGCAGTAAGTTTTAATAAAACTTATTTTCAAAATCTATCTGCATCACTAGATTGAATTCATTATTTTCATGAATACATCACCTATGTTCAACTTGATCTTATGTCTTCATGTTATTGTTGATCATACATGGATATTCCGTTTCAATCAACCTCAGTTCTTTTTTATTTATTATCTTGAAATGCTACTCTGTTTATATGTATTTTACTTCCGCACTCTTAATTCTATGGACGGTTTTACCTCCTACCAGTAGTTCCGCCCCATCTGGGGAAGGCGCAGAGAATTCTGCTTTTTATGTTCAAAAAAATGCAGAATTGGAACGAGGTGTTCCAAGATTAGTTATTAACTACAAACCCTTGAATGATGTTTTAGAATGGATCCGTTATCCAATTCCCAACAAAAGATATTTGATAAACACACTTTCTCAAGCAACTGTTTTTTCTAAATTTGATATGAAATCAGGTTTTTGGCAGATTCAAATTCATGAATCTAATAAATACAAAACTACTTTTGTAACTCCTTTCGGACACTATGAATGGAACGTAATGCCTTTCGGCTTGAAAAATGCACCAAGTGGATTTCAAAACATTATGAATGAGATTTTTAATCAATATAGTCACTTTTCAATTGTTTACATTGATGATGTACTAATCTTTTCAAAATCAATAGATGAGCATTGGAAGCATTTGCATGCATTTGCTAGGATCATCAGGTCTAATGGATTAGTTGTTTCGGCAACCAAAATTAAGTTATTTCATACCAAAGTTAGATTTTTAGGTTACCATATCTACAGATCTACTATCCAACCCATCGATAGAGTCATCCAGTTTGCTGATAAATTTCCAGATCAAATTATTGATAAAACCCAACTTTAGCGATTTCTTGGATCTCTCAAATATGTTTCAGAATTTTATCCTCACCTTCGCCAACAATGCAAACCTTTATTTGATCGTCTCAAGGAGAATCCTCCATCATGGCCTCACACTCATACTTCTATTATCAAACAGATCAAAAATCATGTCAAGACTTTGCCTTGCCTTGGCATTCCAACTCCCGACTCATTCAAAATAGTCGAAACCGATGCATCTGATATTGGTTATGGAGGTATCCTCAAGCAGAAAACTTCTTCCGAAGCTCCTGAACAAATTGTTCGTTTCCATTCAGGAGTTTGGAATCCTACTCAAAGTAATTATAGTACTATTAAGAAAGAGATATTATCTATTGTATTATGCATTAGCAAATTTCAAGATGATTTATTAAATCAAAAATTTTTGGTTCGTGTTGATTGCAAATATGCAAAACATGTTTTACAGAAAGATGTTCAAAACATTGCATCAAAACAAATTTTTGCACGCTGGCAAGCCATATTAAGTATTTTTTATTTTGAAATTGAGTACATTAAAGGCAGCCATAATTGCATCCCAGATTTTCTAACCAGAGAATTTTGCAGGGGAAGAATGGGCACTAACCAAAGAAGGCTTCCAGCCACTCTTACCCAAACCCTAGTACCAGTAAAACAAGAGTCTATTCCCGACTCTTCATCAGCCTTAGCCATCACAAACAGATTCACTCCCCTAGGATCTACCATATGAAATATCCGACCAAATTACCAAACAGCATTAGCTACCCCATATGATCCATACTCATCAGTTCGATCCCCATCACCGTCAGTTCCAAAAACACCTAGCTTTGCTAAATCATCACCATATATTCAAAACCCCACTTCTGAAAAGCTTTTTTGCATCCCTCTTCATATTGACAAAAATCAACCCCCATAACGTATTGCTAAACTTCTTTTACCCCCAAATTTTCATTATCTTCCAATAGAATCCTACAAAAGCCTCAAATATAACCAGGCCATTCTCTTTGAGACCGAAAGCATTGCTATTAAGCCTATTTACAGCACCACTCACCAAAACAAAATATTATACCATTCCCTCCACATTGGAAAATTTCTCTCTGAGCAAGAATGGGGAATTCCCCTTTATCATACCAAACCACTTCATACCCAGCATGTTCAAACTTCCTGATTCATTTGAATAGGTCATGCTTTGGTGGGGATTTTTTATTCATTAAAATCCTTAACATGAGGTAGTTTAACAATATGTTGTTTTCGATGCCAAAAAGCATTGAGGAGATTGATGCGATATTTATACGCACACAAACTAAACCCTATTTGTGACAATTGTAGTAATGATGTAAGTAGGGATCGTTCTAACCGGGGATTAACTAGGGATGCTAAACACTTGACTCAAATAAATAAAACTAACTTTTAAAACACTAAGACAAACTAAAAGACTCAAAACAAGTTCAAAAGACTCCAAATACTTAAAAACATAAAATAAGACAAATCAAATGATTAAGACTCAACGAAATATGGGGGAAATGTGTTTGGACGATATTAAATTAAAAAGAAAGAATATAATTAAAGGCAAAATGTAAATATGAATGTGATGAAAATATGGATGATGGAATAGCCAAGGGGTTCTTCTCCACACATGTTACACTTGCATACAATATTGATTCTCAGTTGGTCTTTCGATAAGTTGTGAAACTCAATGCTCCAAGTTAATTAGGTCCGCTTAGATTAACTTTCAGATTTCCCTAAATTCGTTGGATTGAATGGAATACGCATTACAACCAAATTATTCTTAATCAAAGTCCCTAACTATGGAATACGCATGATAGAGACATTCAACAAAGATCATTAAGTTCAATGAAAATTATAAGTGTTGACGAGGCATTCGTTACTATGGAATACGCATGAAACTTATGCCAAGAATTCGTTTAACGCGATTGTTTATAAGCAACCTCCACTACTTGTGAATATAAGTTCATAACGATTAGGTGAAACTCACTTATATTCTAGCGTCATATTCATGCATGAAAATTAAGCTTGCAATCTCAATGAACATACATAAATAAGTTATCAATCAAACAGTTAAACGAATTGAATCCATAACTTATGAAATTCCAACCAAAAGTAATCAATTCATATTGCAAATATAAACATAGTTTCGAATCACCCCCTAGCTAAAGGGGGTTTAGTTCCTCATAACTTTGAAATCAAAGAAACCCCTAAACATTCCAACAACTCAAACTTGAATTGTATGAACGTTTAGGCACTCTTCTCTTCCATTCTCATACGTACAAAACAAAGAGAATTAAATTTAAACTTTGAAATCAAAGAAACACCTAAAAATTCCAACAACTCAAACTTGAATTGTATGAACGTTTAGGCACTCTTTTCTTCCTCGTTGTTGTAGCACAAGGTCTAAGTGAGCTTTGGGGATTATGTGAAGTGTTTTGGAGGGATGGGAAGTGGTTGGATAGTGGCTGCAATGGAGGAGAAAAACTGCACAGAAATGGAAGGGGATTTGCGGCACAAGGGTTGTGTTTGTGTTGTGTGAAGTGTATGAAATGAGATGAATCCATTGTGGCTAGGTTGCATGCTTATTTATAGGTAAATGAGAGGGAACATGACAGCTTGGAATAGGTGGAAATGTGGCTGCAAGTTTGGTGAATGATTATGAGTGAATGCATGTGAATGTGGCTAGGTTGGAAAGCTGGAATTTCTGGAATTGTAATGTACCCCACGACATTGATTGTGTTTGAGTGTTTGTGGCTGCAATGTTTGTTGGTTAAAGATGCATGTGGATGTATTATACAATGGGAAAGTATGTGATTGACAATTAGGGTGAATGGTGGCTGCAATGATGAAGTGTGATGGCTGAAAATGCAAGGGAAGTGCACGGCATTGATTAGTTTTAGGTGCATGTGGCTGCAATGTTTGTTTGATGATGATGCATGTGATGGGTGGGAACAAAGGGGGAAACATGGCATGAGGGTGCTTGAGTGAATGATTGAATGTGCATGTGGATTAAAGAATGAGTGGTGGTGTAATGATGAAGTGAATGCATGTGTTGATGACTAGGTTAGTGGGTGGAAATCTGAAAATGGCATAAGGGAATGGGAGCTAATAAATAATGCATGTAGGGTTAGGAAATAAAATCATAACTTAAAGGGGATGATTAAAGGGTGTTGAAAGGTTTTGCATGGCTTTGAAGTGATTGTGGATTGGGCTAGAGTTTAAGTACATGAAATGGACCCAAATTGCTCCTCCTTGCATGGCAAGGAATGGTGTTTGTGTTAAGCCCATGGCAAGGTGTTATGTGATTGGGTTAGGGCCATTGTTTTGTGTCTTCAAGTGCATACAAGGCCTTCAAATTCGTCCATCCTCTTGGCTCCATGGATAAGCTATCCAATCCATGCCCAAAAATGCTCCAAATGGCCTCAAAATGCACTTTCTTGCTCCCTAGGCCCTTAGAACCTGAAAACACACAAAAGAAGCATAAAGGACTAAAATAACAAGAGAAACATAACGTAAATGCACGAGAACAAGCCATTTAAGTCGCATGAATATGCTCCTATCAGATATCTGAACAGATTTCCTTAGCAAGTTTATTAGAAAACTGCCTAATAGATTCTAACAAAGACTTATTTGTTAGCTGTTCTTCAACTCTTTTGTGTGTAATTTCTTCTTGTAAGAAATTAATTTGTTGGGATTTTGCAGTAATCTGGTTGAGAGTTTTGGAAATACTGTCTTTTTGAAGTTGTTTTAACTTTTTAAGATCTGTTTCCATGCAAAATTCAAAAGTAATTTTTTGGCCAAAAACCTTGGTAGAAATGCAGTTATGATGAACTTTGAAAGGATAAATTAAAGCAATGAAAGGGAGTCCCAAACAAAAAAAAAAAATATATATATATATATATATATTATAGATGGAAACCCCATTACCATGAGATACAAACTCATGTGTAAAAGGAGAAGCATATTGTTGCAACCAACTTGACTACCAATATATTAGAATGTCATAAAATAAAAAATAAATAAAACACTACATTCAAATGTTTAACTGTTCTAGGGAAGGAAACATATCCCCAGCTATCATCCAACATTGCAGTCCATAAAATTCATTATAAAGCAATGAAAGGAAGGACATGCCAAAAGGATAAACTAGGGCTGGGAACGGGCCGGGCTGGGCCCATTTTTGAAGGAACCAGACCTACCCATTTTAAAAAGTAATGGGGTGGGTCGGTCCGGGTAAAAGGATTTTGAGTTTTGGAACCAGGCTTTACCTGACCCGTTATTTATTAGACTTGCCCCGCCCGGCCCCACGGGTCCAACTCTTTTTTTTTTTAATTTTTTTTTATATAATTTATAAACTGAGAATAGGCACAATTCGACTTCAATCGCCGCGTCGATTCCAGGCATGGAGACCCACAATCTGACCACAACAGGCATCCACTGCTTCGTGGGAGTGGATGCAATTCAGTTTACTAATCGAAGGACAACAATGGTGGAAGCTCCGTCGTCACAGCTGCAGCCGAGGCTCCGTCGTCGCAGCTGCCAAAATCTGAGCCTCTCTTTGCAATCCACGCTCAGACCCATCAAAGTGAGTAATCCCTTTTCTCCGGATCCCAAAACCCGCTCAGGTTTGATAGGTCTTTCGCCTCGTACAACCCAAACAAGGCTTCCCCTTGCCTGATGGTGCTCGCTGAGAGGTGAGAAAGGGAGGGGGAACGGTCCATAGGTGGTGATAGTGCTCGCCGGAGTGTGCGCCACTATGGTTGAGGTCATGGTGGGGTGTGGGTGTAGTGTGTCTGTGCTCCAGGAAGGAAAGTTGCAAAGATAAGGGAGAAGAAACGAGGAGAGGAATGAGGGAGAAGGTTCGAGAGATTGGGGGAAGGGGAAATACGGGGAAATGGTGTGTGTGTGTGTGTGTGTGTTCTCATAGTGGAAAGAACATCGAGTTGAGAGAGAGAGAGAGAGACAATGAGACAATGTTTTTGGGATTGAGAACTGTCACAACCCACGGGGAGGAAAAAAGGAAGTGGCCAGGGAGATAGTAACGTTTCTAAACTGGGATGTTACAAACGGATCAATCCGGGTACCCCTTTTTTTATACTTTTGGACCCGGCCTACCCCTAACATTCCAAAGCCCCTCCCCTCCCCAACCAGTTTCACTTTTTAAAAATTAGAAACCGGCCCGTACCTGTCCCAAACCATGATTACCCGTCCCGACCCGCGGTTCCTATACCCGTTTGCCCACCCCTAGGATAAACCCCATGAATGAGCTGTAAGTTCCAAGTCCCAAACACCATTCTTGACATCAAAGGTTGTAGAATTTTTTAGGTCGACGGGCCGAAGGCCTACTCCAACAACACCAATATTGTCCTTACTTTACCACTTGCCCAATCTGTCATGTGTGAGATTTTATCACAAAAGATCTCAGTCTTAGTTAGAGTGGGGTAATCCTATTTAAATTGCTTTCCTCCTCTATAAACTCATATGTAAAAGGAGAAGCATATTGTTGCAACAAACTTGACTACCGATATATTAGAATATCATAAAAATAAATAAATAAATAAATAAAACACCACATTATTTAACTTAAGTAACAAATGTTTAACTGCTCTGGCGAAGGAAACATAG
The DNA here is from genome assembly GCF_041283825.1 of Pyrus communis. Taxonomy (NCBI): domain Eukaryota; kingdom Viridiplantae; phylum Streptophyta; class Magnoliopsida; order Rosales; family Rosaceae; genus Pyrus; species Pyrus communis. The sequence goes on from NC_142573.1 coordinate 10,619,695, forward strand.
CCCCAGCTATCATCCAACATTGCAGTCCATAAAATTCATTATAAAGCAATGAAAGGAAGGACATGCCAAAAGGATAAACCCCATGAATGAGCTGTAAGTTCCAAGTCACGCCATTCTTGACATCAAAGGTTGTAGAATTTTTTAGATCAATGTTCCAAGTCACACCATTCTTGACATCAAAGTTCCAAGTCACGCCATTCTTGACATCAAAGGTTGTAGAATTTTTTAGGTCAATGTTCCAAGTCACGCCATTCTTGACATCAAAGGTTGTTCCAAGTCACGCCACGCCATTCTTGACATCAAAGGTTGTTCCAAGTCACGCCATTCTTGACATCAAAGGTTGTAGAATTTTTTAGGTCAATGTTCCGAGTCACACCATTCTTGACATCAAGGGTTGTAGAATTTTTTAGGTCAATGGGCTGAGGGCCAGCTCCAAAAGGATAAACCCCATGAATGAGCTGTAAGTTCCAAGTCACGCCATTCTTGACATCAAAGGTTATAGAATTTTTTAGGTCAATGTTCCAAGTCACGCCATTCTTGACATCAAAGGTTGTAGAATTTTTTAGGTCAATGTTCCAAGTCACGCCATTCTTGACATCAAAGGTTGTAGAATTTTTTAGGCCAAAGGTTGTAGAATTTTTTAGGTCAATGTTCCAAGTCACACCATTCTTGACATCAAAGGTTGTAGAATTTTTTAGGTCAATGTTCCGAGTCACGCCATTCTTGACATCAAAGGTTGTAGAATTTTTTAGGTCAATGGGCTGAGGGCTAGCTCCAAAAGGTCTCAGTGTTAGTTAGAGTGGGATAATCCTATTTAAATTGCTTTCCTCCTCGATATGGGATGTCTGGCTTCCAACACGCCTCTGGCTGTGCACGTGAGCCCATCCCCTGGTTCTGATACCATGTAGAATTTTTCAAGTAGTCGAGCAGAGAGCTTACTCCAACAACACCGATACTGTCCCCACTTTACCACCTGCCCAATCAATTAAGTATGAGATTTTATCATAAAAAATCTCGATATTAATTAAAATAGGATAATCCTATTTAAATTACTTTTCTCCTCTCCCTCTTACCGATGTGGGATTGTTGTGTTTGGCTCATATACTTATGAGTTGGCAACAATTTTGATAGTGTACTTTCTGAATGCTACATTGAAATGGCAGCAGCCATTGGTGACTTTGTGTTTGGCTTTCGGTTGTGGCATGGAAGTCTTGTTTCAAGAGAAGACATGGTGACTGCCACAAGAAAAGTTGGAAGCAAGTCTTGACTTTGTGTTTGCTTGCACACAATTGTGCATGTTTTATTTTCTATGCATTAAATGGTGGATGAGTTACACAACACAGTCAGCGAAATTCAAGGTTTGGATGGCACTGGAACCTACTTGCGGTATTCTGCAAGATCCCACAATGGGTAGATATTTTTGGGCAGCAGAGGAAGCATGGAGACGCGCAGCCTGTGCCGCGTGGGCGAGGAGCCGCTGACGCAGATCAACAAAGGTGGGTGTTGTGCTAGGATAGCACCAAACCAATTGGAAGCCAACTCAAACTAACCCACATGAAATAATATCAAATGAAATGCAAGAATAAAAATAAAAGACGCCGAGATTTAACCAGGTTTTTCAACAGTCAGTGTAATTGGAATAAGTCCTCGAAGCAATAGAAGCTCACCCAATAATCCACTATCAATCAAATGGAAGTATTTACAAAGTGTTAGCAATCTCACAACCCAACGCCTCAATACACCCATTAACTCTCACTCACCAAAGAAACAAATAGAGAAGGAAATATAATGAATAATTTCCTCTCTATACAAAGCTCAAAGCTAATAATACACAAATACAACTTTGATTAAGTGAGTGCTAACCAAGTGACAGGAGCACACTTTCTTTTTCTCTCCAAAATGGGGCTGCGGCACCCCTTTAATCCCTTTTTTTTTTTTTTTTTCGCGCTGCTGCTATCAATAAAAAAACAGTAGATAGCATCAGCTGCCAACTAACACCCTAGCCACCTCAGGTGGCTTTTCAAATGGGCTAAATAAGAGGCCCATTGAATGGGCTGGTGAGACCAATTAAAGCCCAATAGAATTTGGTCGCAAATCAAACAGTGGGCAACGCAGGCATGTTAAGAATGGAGACCACAAACATAAGATAATCATTGTCCAGCACACGAAGAGTAGAAGGAACTAGAAATGTTGCCTGCCCGTTGCTACGTGAATATAAATTGTATAAAACACTATGTTTGAAAGATATAAAAGGTTATGCCATAGAAGATTAATGTTATTAACATTAAAAAAAATTTGGAAGACTTTCACATACAAAAATATTAAATCGATATCCAATTAAAAATTGTAAATCTTTTGGCTATCTATGTACAAAAGGGATTAGATCAACACATTCCACCTAAGTAGTTTCTTCAAAACGGACTTTCCTATGAAACTAATCGATTAGAATTAACCAAACTGATGTCATGTATCCCTTTCTAAAATATACCAAAATAGCCATATACTAGAAATTGCTGCCCGCGCGTTGCAGCGGGATTAGAAATCATATGGAAGATGGATAAGCTAATTCTAAATCATCAAATTTGCAACAGCATTGTATGACAAACAATTGAAACCTTTTCTCTAAATTATTAAACAGTGTTTAGCATAAACTAATTTGCAGTTCAAATGCATGAATGCAAAGGAAGACAAATTGTCAAATTTCATAAATGTCAAACTTTTTAGGAAACTGAAAACCATGAAAAAATAAATTGATAAACATACAAAGATAGTTCACATTCATAAATGTTGAATAAATGTTGAATGCTGAATTCTGATAAAATATATAATACGATGATCTCTGTTTCTCTCATAATTTTAAATAACATACTAAATTACCAATCAAACCAATCAAAATTTCCACTCCTTGGCTAATTTCAGAGAATGCCGAATCCAAAATCCACGAACCCCACACTGTCAACTGATTCCTTACCAAAATTATAGCAAGTATTGTTATCTAATTCCAAAAATGATGTTCCAGTACTCCTTGAAAATGCACTGGTTCGTGTATCCATCTCTCTCTAAGAATAATTGTTAACAGTAATCATAATAATAGGTTAAAAGCCTTGTGAACTATGTTATCAAGGAAAAAAAAATGTCAACGAGAAATATAGATAGAGGACCTTTACTGGTGTACTCGAGAAATTGAGAATCATTAGCTGCAAATGGCCTTTGATCGGATCACCTTCAAAATTCTCAGGTGCTACAGCTTTCCCCGAGGATAGCTGTTCTGTCCAATACAACTCTGCAAGAATAGTCATTCGTCAATTTTAAGCAGGATTGGAAACAATTTCTTTGGAAACCAGTTTTACAATGTAGTAGTGTTGAATTGAAAATTCAGAATGAACTAGTTCAATCTACTCAAGAATTTTATCAAATCAAGACAAATGAGCCAAATTGTCTCGAATTAAACACAGTTGGAGCTTGGAACGCATAAAATGAAAAAGAACATTAGCCTATGCATTCCCAAACTAATTTTCAAATGTATGAATGTTAATTTGAATTTCGAAACCAATAATTATCTGATCGTAAACTGCAGAGTTACATGTTCAACCTCTTCATCAACACATTCGCAGTTGGACTACAGAATAATCTAGCACAACTTAATTCTTGCAGCATGAATGTCAATCTTCAAACGCAAAAGCATATTTAACAAATGATTATTCACAGAAAAGCACATTTAACACAGAAGCACTTTTACCAAATGATCAGGCAAGCAATTCAATTGTACTCATTCTAAAAACAACTAAAACAAAAGTTACAATAAATAAACAGATATATAAGCTTAAGCACTTCTAGCATCATTTCCCTGAATCTTATAAAATTATTTGGCCAAGAATTTGGGGAGAAAAAGATACGCAGGAACCTTTTAAGTGGAGTTGATGAAGCGTTAAATTGGATTTGGAACTTCGAAACCCAGGCATGGTAGAACAACGTTGTGTAGATGCAGGAGAGAAAAATGTACAACGACCAAACCCAATTCACCAAATGAAAATAAATAAATAAATAATAATAATAATAATTCTGGGTTATATCTACAGCAATAAAAAAAAACATTCAATCCATTTTTCAGATTCAGAAGCAAAAAAAAAATGAACTACACAGCTAGGAAAATTCGAAAACAAAACCATTAGATCCGAAACTATTGCTCATAGATCGGTGAATGTTCGAACTAAAACAATAAAACCCAAATTAAATCTTCAGAAATTGATTGAAAAGTCCTTACCTTGAGGAGGAAGATGAACGCCAACAACCAGAGACGCAAATTGGGAAAGGAAGGATATAGAAAGAGAAAATGATTGCACCCACCCTCTCTCTCCCTGTAATTGCGCACCCAAACGCCAAGGAAAATACAACAGTAAGATAAGGAATTGAATGGCAAATCCAACAGTGAGATAAGGAATTGAATAGGATCTTCCGCTTACAAAGAGCATATACTTGAAGTTCTGAACAGTATCCAGAATCAATTTCTTCACATCATTAACACCGCCAACATCTTTCCATTTCACATTAGGGACCTATAGGAAAACCACAAATAGGTACCCAATAAACAAAACACAGAGCAAGAAGAAGCCTCAATTGCACTTGATTGTACTTAATTTGCTTAAAGCAAAACCACAAAGCAAATTCCAATAAACTAAGTGATCTATATGCTGGTATCCTAGTAAATTATCCCAATAAACTAAATCATCCAGAAGGAAAAATTAGATAAAAAAAAGAAAGAAAAAACACCTATCTCAAAGGCCTCACACTTTATGGAAGAATTTGAAGGAAATAAATTAGACTCATAGTAACATATATATAATAGGATGCTATTTTTTTAATACCATTGTCTTGGAGATTGTTTCAAGCCATATTGCAAAACAAATTCTCCTTCTCTTTCACTTTATACCTATCTGGTTGACACATATAGATCTCTTTATTCAAATCAACAAGTCATAAAGTCGTGTTCACATCAAGTTGTACAAGCTCAAGATCATATTGTGCAACAAAAGCTAACATAATACGAATTGAGGAGTGCTTCACAACCGGAGAAAAAATTTCATTATAGGTAATGCCCTCCTTTTGTGCATACCCTATAGCAACTAATATTGTTTTAAATCTCATATTGCTTTTCTCATCAACACCTTCCTTCTTGGTATACACTCATTTGCAACCAATATCATTCTTACCCTCAGACAATTTAGTTTCCTCCCAAGTATTGTTTTTTAAGAGAGAATTCATCTCGCCACCCATGGCATTCACCACTTATCATTTTCTTCACTCTCAATGGCTTTCTCAAAATTGGATGGAATCTCATCAATGATAATAGGAAGAGCAAAAGCAACATAGTCACTACATTGAGCTGGCTTGGTAATATGTCTCTTTCCTCTGTTCTTCACTTCATCTTGAAAATAGTCTTCAACTTTCACTCCTTCAACATCCTCATGGTCTCCCACTCCTTTACTTGTAGTGGATTCGACATAGCGGAAATAAGATTTGAAGTATTAGAGGCAACTTTCTCAAGCTCCACGTGTTAGACATCTTTTACATTCTTCTCGAAGTCTCTTAACATACTTTCTTCGTCAAATGTCACATCTCTACTAATTACAAGTTTCTTCATTTCTAGGCACCACAACCTATGACCTTTGACACCATTACTAAAACCAAGAAAGATAGCCTTTTTTGGCTCTAGGATAAAGTTTATTTGCAATTACATGAAAATAAGCAGGTGAACCAAAAATACGAATATAGTCATAATTAGAAGAAGGTTTTTCAATCCATACCTCCATTGGTGTCTTACCCTGAACAACAGTTAAGGGTAACCGGTTGATGATGTAAATGTCTCACAATCCCTTTCTCTTTGCAAACTTTAAGGAAAGGGTCAAAAGTGTATTCCCCACCATTATCCGATCTCAAAATCTTAATCTTCTTCCCAATCTGGTTCTTAACCATTTTCTTCAAACCCAAGAAAATCCCAACCTCACTCTTGTGCTTCATAATGTAGACTTAAAACCTTCTAGAATAATCATCAACAAAGGTTACGAACCAATGTCTACCACTCAAAGAGAGTCTTTGTAGGACCCCAAATATCCGAATGTACATAATCTAGAATGCCCTTCATCTGATGTACTACAGTACCAAACTTCACTCTAGTTTGCTTCCCCAAGACACAATGCTTGCAGAAATCAAGCTTACAAGTTATGACACCTTTTAGAAGACCTTGTTTCAGAAGTCATTATACAGCTCTCTCACCGGTGTGGCATAATCTCATATGCCATAGTCTAGCAGTATCTGATTCAGATGTGCCCATATATTTTTTAGACTACAGGCGCTTTACCTGTCACAGTGCTTTCTTGAAATAACTACAAATGACCACATCGAGGAGCTTTCATCACAACAAGTGCACCATAAGTAACTTTTAATGTCTGTCTATCTGAATGAAACATGAAGCCCATAGATTCTAAAGTGCCCAAAGAAATAAGATTTTTTTTCAAATTTGGTACATATTGAACACCTATCAACTCTTTAACCATGCCATCGTGCAACTTCAAACGAACTGTATCGATCTTTTTTGTTATGCAAGGACTGTCATCTCCCATGAAAACAATATCATCCTCAAACTCTTTCAAGCTTGAAAACCAATCCATATGAGGAATCATGTGATGAGTACAATCCGTATCCAAACACCCACTAGTAGTACAATCAAACGATGATGAAGCGGTTAAAGCAAAATCAGAAAAAATCAGTTTCAAGCTCAGCAAGATTAGCTTCAGAACTCACTTTCCCTTTGGTCTTCAACCTAGGACAATCTTTCTTCCAATGGTCCTTATTATAACAAAAAGCACATTCATCTATTTCCAAACTTTTTCTTTCTTTGGAATTTCCTTTAGGTCGAGATTGTGATTTTTTCCTACTTGAAAAAGATCTCTTCTTCGATGATCAATCTCTAACAAATAAAGCCTCAAAGGTACTATCATGATTCTTATCTCTATGCCTCATTTCATAATTCATCAAGGAATTTGACACATCTTTAAATTTCACAGCTTCTTTACCATGCATAATAGTGGTAACAAAATGCTCATAAGAGTCCGACAAAGAATTCAACAATATTAAGGCCTTATCTTCATCATTAATATTGTCATTTAAATTCATCAAGTCGGCAATCAACTTATTAAAAGTATCAAGATGTCTAGTCATTTTTGTACCTTCTTTATATTGGAAGTGGTAGAGTTTTTTCTTCAAATGTAGTTGGTTATTTGCACTCTTCGTCATGTACTAGTTTTCTAATTTTTGTCACAACACATTTGTTATTGTCTCTCGCATCACAAAATACTTCTAAGTTTTTGCAAGGCACAACTGAATTGTAAAACAAGCCCATAAATTTAATTTCTCCCATTCCAACTTTGACATAACTTCTGGCTTATCTCCCAAAGCGTTGTAGATCTTGTTGGGTCAATACATCCTTGACCTTACATTGTCACATCCTGAAATTGTTTGTGCCATCAAATTTTTCCACTTCAAACTTTTCATTTTGCACCATAGTTCATGCAAACCCCGAGTTGCTTCCAAAAAGATTCTCATCTTGTCCATTTGACATCTTTAGCAACTAGTCTGTACCCAAGAGAAATCAATGCTCTATTACCAATTGTTGTGCTAGGATAACACCAAACCAATTGGAAATCAACTCAAGCTAACCCACATGAAATATATCAAATGAAATGCAAGAACAAAAAATAGAAAAGACACCAAGATTTAACCAAGTTCCTCGACAATCAGTGTAACTCAAGTACGTTCTCGGAGCAATAAGAGCTCATCCAATAATCCACTATCAATCAAATGAGAGTGTTTACAAAGTGTTGGCAATCTCACAACCCAAAGCCTCTATACACCCAATAATTCTCACTCACCAAAGAAACAAATAGAGAATGAAATATAGTAAATAATTTCATCTCTATACAAAGCTCAAAGTTAATACACAAATACAACTTTGATTGAGTGAGTGCTAACCAAATAAGAGAAGCACACTTTCTTCTTCTTTCCAAAATGGGGCTGCGGCACCCCCTTTGATCTCTTACTCTATTTATTTATTTATTTTTTATTTATTTATTTATTTATTTATTTTGTGCTGTTGCTATCAAAAGGCAGCAGATAGCAGCAGCTGCCAATTAAAACCCTAGCCACCTCACGTGGCTTTTCAAAAGGGCTAAATAAAAGGTCCATTGAATAGGCTGGTGAGAGCAATTAAAGGCCAATAGAATTTGGCCATAAATCCAACAGTGGGCAACGCAGGCGTGCTAAGAATGGAAACCACAAACATAAGATAATCTTTATCCAGCCCACGAAGAATAAAAGGAACTAGAAATGTTGCCCGTCCGTTGCTACGGGAATATAAGTTGTTTGAAAGATATAAAAGATATATCATAGAAGATTAATGTTATTTACATAAAAAAAAATTAGGAAGACTTTCACATACAAAAATATTTAATCTATAGAGTCCAATTAAAAATTGTAAAACTTTTGGCCACCTATGTACAAAAGGGATTAAATCAACACATTCCACCTAAGTAGTTTCTTCAAAATGGACTTTCCTATGAAACTAATCAATTAGAATTAACCAAACTGATGTCATGTATCCCTTTTTAAGATATACCAAAATAGCCATATATTTTTATGCTGACAATAGGTAATCCACGACATACATAAATTGTACTACAACAAAACTTCAACAATGAGAACATAATCACGACACTGATAAATTTCTCGCCCTCCCTTTTACTGTTTCATTTCGTACTCGCCACTTTTGTATGGAGGCTGCACTCACCTAAACCCCTTGGTCTCTATTTTCAATAGTCGGAGTCGGCAAAATTCTATAGATGGTGGACTAAAAGCCTTTTATTGTGTGTTGATTTTTGTCTCCAAAACACCAAGAGATCAAAAATCGAAATAAATTGGAATATACATCTTAAAACTTTAGAGCCGAAGCACTCTCTGTATAAATTTGAACGAAAATTTCATACAAATATAATTACAAAATCTAAATCACAGTGAAAACGAAGACGACACTTGCAGGCCGGCCTATATATTAGGCTTGTTCGGACCCTTGCAGCCTTCTTGCTCGAGCCATTGCTTTTGCTCTTCAACCTATCAAAATCGGAAACCAACACAAACACGCAAATAAAGATGGGACACCTGGATGATATCAAACTTCTGTTTGATGATGACATTTTCTACATGTCGTGCTTACAGAAGGTTAATGCAATCACCGTCAAGCTTACCAATAATATGCATGACATAAGCTGGCTGAAAGATCGGAAAAAATGGTCAAAATTTTGCTTATCTAATATGCATGCATTCAACCACGTCATCAAGGACGGCATGCTAACACGAATGAAAGTAGTTTTCGACTTTTGGGTGGTTGCTTTTAGTCTGATGCATGAATAGAGCGAGTCCTTTTTTGCTGATCAAGGAGGAGGAAACGTGATTAACAGCGTCAGCCACGGAGACTTAAGAAAAGTGTTGATGGAGACAATCTTAATTAGCCTTAGCAGAGTGAAGGCCAGCCACCAATGAGAGAAATACACTCGGAGAGAGTAGAAACAAGGTAGCTGCACACCGGTTGATCAGTTTTATACCACGAAACATATTCAGGATTAGGCTTGACGGAAGCATTATCAGTAGCAGGAAGCTCGGTGTTAGGTGCAGAGGAGGAGCCATCAACATGAGAGAAAAGATCATGAGCAATCGAGAAGGGACGTATCTGACACGTCCAGTTGAGAAAATTAGTCTCAGTAAGCTTGAAGAAGTGAGTCACACTAGGTCGAGAAGGAAGAGAGGGAGCTCAAGAGGATGAGGAAGCGGCTGCCGTGGTGGAAGGAGAAGGCAAAAAAATTTAGGTCGAGGGGGGGAAGGGCTGCGGCACAAGTTGCAACCTTAACTCGTTCATACCATAAAGAAATTATAAACTTGGTAATTATATTCATAGCACAAAGGCATATATATACAATCGCTTATACTTGACGTACAAGTAAGGATCTGTACAAATTATGAATCCAATCAGAATTAAATTACAATATTAATTCCTAACCTTAGGAGAGACGGTTTCCTTGAACAAGACTCTTCCTCTAAAACAAAATTCTTAAGTCACACCCCGAACATGTTTTACTTTCCTGAATTTCCCGTTGTAATTCTCCCCCATGATCAATTTCCAATAACCTTTTTTTTTGTTCTCAAATCTGCTTCTCCTATAATGAACAAGTTAGAATGCCTCGGAGAACTTTTAGGGCCCATAATTCATGAGAATAATTTTGAAGTAAATCTGTTTTAAAATATTGGGCAGCTAGAGCAGACAGAGAAAAACATTTAAAAGAATTGACTCAATCTGTCTCTTTTATGCTTACACGATATTGATCAAAATGAAAACCGTTGTCCTCTCGATCGTCGCTACCATCATCAAAAGTCAGTCAAGCGACGAGAAGCTGCAAGATCTTCTCTCTTGCTGCTCATGGCACTAGAGTTATGAGACCCGAGACCAAAATCCTCCCTCATGTTCGTAGTAGAGCTCTGCACTAACCGCACCAACTGTTGCACCACCTCTGACATCGGTGGCCGAAATTCTGGCTCCCGCTGATAGATGCAAAGGAATAAAAATTAATGAACAAATCTTTTGCCATTTCCCAAATAGAAAAGAGTAAAAGCATAAGTGAATCAATATTGAAAAAACAGTTTATTTTTTTCAAGATAATTGTTCATGTACTGTTCGAATAATGTTATCTGTACTACATTTACTAACTACTTGCGACCCACCTCTATTAGAGAACTGTTCAGGATGGTAATGATCCGTAAATGTGGTACAAATCGCAGTACTATATCCCAAAATTAAAGTTAAGCCTAGCCAGTGGCTTTAAGGCATCTAAGCCACTAGTAATTACCTGAACACAGATAGCAACAATATCAGCAAACCGCGAGACTGACTTGGGAGGGTAGAGTCCACGCAGTGCAGGGTCAACCATTTGTGACAGTGAGTCGAGATCATGAAGCTGGGGAGTTGCCCATCGCACAAGGCACTGCTCCACTGGTGGTTTTGAACTAAAGAGAGGAACAAAACCAGTTTAGAATTGCATGACATTGACAATGTTAGCGAATGCGAGGGAGAGTGAGAAGCAAATCTAACGTACCTGTCAACAGGCATTCGACCTGTCAATAGTTCCAACATGACTACTCCAAAACTGTAAACATCACTCTTTGCTGTATACGCTGACGGCTTTGTGCATTCTGGAGCATTGTATCCCATCCCAAGGTTTTGGCTAGTACGCTGAAAAAAACAGGAGGAGAAATCATCATCAGTACATAAAAATAATCGTATTCTCTATAGACAGCAAAGCCCGAATATCTTATCTATGAAAGATTGCATTTAGTTTGAAGAGTGACGAGAATTAACCTGGTGAAATGTTGCCAAGCCATGATCGCAAAGACGGGGATTGAGTTCGATGTCAAGCAAAATATTGGATGATTTGATGTTCTTGTGAACTGTGGATGGAAAGCAACCATCATGGAGGTATCTGGAAACAATTTACAAAGAGTTTACTAAATTATTACAAGAAATCCTGGTAAATGAAAATAGCTAATTGCTAGATATACAAGTATATATATTCACTTACTCAACAGCCCGGGCAGTGCCTAAAGCGATTCTGACTCTTGTGTTCCAAGTTAGGGGATTACTGTAGTCATCCGACATGTGTAAGAATTCATGAAGCGAGCCATTTCTGAAGTACTCATAAATCAACATGTTGTGCCCGTGTTCTGAACAATAGCCAACAAGTTCCGCGATGTTGGCATGACGAATCTTGGAGATGTTTACGACAATGTTAGAAAATTCTTGCGGTGGTGAGCCTTGAAAAAGTGAGGAATCAATCTTTTTAACGGCTAAAACCTGATACATATGTGGCATAGAATTATTGGAAACAAAATTTTAACATGAACATATAAGTATAGCTAGAGAAATAGCAATCATATAATGATAATAAAATATACCTTCCCATCATCATATTTAGCCCTGTAAACACGTCCAATGGAGCCCTGCCCGAGAAGGCGAGCTGGTGCAAAGTTAGCAGTAGCAACCTGCAAATCTGCCAAAGCGTAAGCGGTAGCTTTTACAGAGGTGCTTCTTCTGGCAAAGGATTGCAAACGGCCAGACAGTGACTTGAAACCAATTGATGAAGATTTTGAAACAGGCTTTATGTCAATTGAAACGGCTGCAGAATCTATCAACAGCATATCGTCTAGTTAGTCGAGAGTGATCCCACGTTACAATGTAACAAGAAAACTATAGTAGAAAGTTAATTAAATCCATATAAGAATAGAGAAATGATTTACACACGCTCTTTTTGTCCCCTTCTGCACTCGTCCCTTTTTTCTAGCCTTTGGATTGAATAAATCAAAGGACACTCAAGGGACCAAAAAAAGGGGAGAAAGACATTCTGAAGACAATACTGGTTATATTATCCACCAAAAAAATTTTATTAACAATCAAATTACCTTTGTAGTCAGCAGTCAATTCTTTAGATAAATCCTTAGATGAATAGGTGCGAAACGACTTGCGCTGGCTAAGCCTGTCATCATCAAGGAGATGCGAAGAAGAACGTTTTCTTCTAGAAAACAGCGCAATTATAATTGCAAGCAGCAACAATACGCCAAGAGCTATCCCAGCTATGGTTACTCCAGCGACTACAGAAGAGTTGCTGCTGCCACTCGTTTTGCCTGACCCTCTATTGCGGTGCGCACCAGGAGGAGAAGGTGGAGATGGTCCAGACGACCAGGAGTTTCCTCCAGACCTTCGATTAGATAAAGTCAGAAAAAAAAATTCTTAAGCACTGCATACCTACATTGATCTTTGAAAGAGATACTCACTTTATGTTTATACCCTTCAAATCGTTGGGGATCCAGCCAGAAAAGCGGTTGTTTTCGATATTCCTGCCAGCACAATAATGAATTCATTGTGTGAAAAAATGTTACTAACTGTAGCTGGTACATAACGAAAATCAAAGTTTTTTTTTTAAAATTTCAATAAGAAGTGTTTAAGAAACAAAACATGTTATAAGATGTTTTGCTAAATGAATTTCATTTGTATAACAAAAATCTAGATCAAAGACACGTACAATTCCTCAACGGGAGTGTTCACAAGCACGTTGATTTGACCGGTAAGTTGATTGTTCTGCAGATACCTGCACAAAGACATAAGGGGCTTACCAACCAGGAACCTAGAAAACGTATAAATATAAATTTAGAGGATTTAATGCTTCGTACAATTTTTTGAGGCTTGAAAGCTTTCCAAAACTCTGAGGCAAGTTGCCAGTTATTGAGTTGTAAGATAGATCCCTGCACATGATTTCGTGATATACGAGTTAGTCACTAACCCTTAAAGTATAGCAGCAAATATCTGTCAGAACTAAAAAGAGAATACCGGAGGGAAAAATTAACTGTCGAATACGAAAGAAGAACTACTACTGATTACATTCTGAATAAATTTCAAGTAATCAGGTTAAAATATGAAAGTGGGACCTTTGATGCAAAGTTTAGAAGAACTTACAGTTCTTTGAGTTTAGTAAGTTTGCCAAACATATCACTCAACTGTCCGTTAAGCTTGTTACGACCAAGATTTCTGCATTCGCCGAAAGAATGTTTAGAAATGGAAGTGACTTCGTTAGAACATTATGTGAACTCAGAGCATGTTCTACTTACAGGGTTTCAAGGCCAGACATCTGAGATACTGAATACGGTACTGTGTTCGAAAAACCATTTTGAGAAAGATCTCTGAACATGAAGGTCATGAGATTAGTATTGACAACGATGGAAATACTCTACACACGTGCGCACACAAACTATAACACAGTGTAATACAATATGAAATGTTTGTCTGCGGACTTACATGTACTTTGCACTAGGGGGCAGTTGATAGGGTATATCACCGTTGAGGTTGTTCTTGCTTAAATCACTGTACTATGACGAAGAATGCACGTCCGTCAGCTTATGCGCTTTGAAAAGAAAAAGAAAAACGCCTATTCTAATGAGCTAAGCCTTACAATTTAGTGACAGATGTTAAGCTTGCAAGCTGGTATCCCATTGATCCACTGAGCCCTAGGTCAGACAAGTCTCTGCAAAAATTTCAATGCAAAATAGGTTTAACTTGTGAACTCGAGACATATAATGTAAGTCTTGATGTGTGTTTGAAATGAGAAATACATTTCGGTTACAGATGAGCCTGAGCATGTTATCCCTTTCCATGACTCGCCGCAAGGGTCGCCGCCACTTGATTTCCAACCTTTTAGTTTAGAACGAGATTGAAAGCTGTTATACATCACATTAAGGGCAGATACTGCAAGATACACAAAAACATCAGAATGTCGATATAGGAAAATATGTAAGCACCTATCTTCATTAGATCTTTTAACGGAATGTAAGCCTATAAGAGGTAAAAACCACCCGAAAAATTGCACATTAGAAATGTTTGGAGGAAGCTAAAAATCTAGAGGCCGTTATGAAATGTTTCTGAAGCAAATTTTCTTGTGCCTTTGCAATTGATCATATGACGAACATCTCTCACGATCTTTTCACCTGATTAATTTTGTAATTGTAGTAACCTACTAGTAATACGTGATTAGCATATGTTTCTAAAAAAAAAATTCTCAATATGACAAAGAAATTCTCATCGTTGTAACATTGAGCCTGAATTTTAGGTTCTAAACCCAAGAAACTACACATTAACATAAATCAGACCAAAACAAATTTGAGGCTTACCATCTTGAGAATTGGTCTTGGAATAAACACCGGTTGCGAAGAACCCTAATAAAACAACCCACAACACCAGAATGTTGTGGAAGTGGATCATCCTTTCCGGCACAAAAAATAGAAGCAAAACCCAGAAACAAAAAACAAAATAATAATAAATCACAAAAAAAAATGATGGGTTATGTGGTTTAGATTTGATTCAACATTGATCGATTAAGAAGCAACAAAGAGAAAAAAGACAACCCTAAATAACATTAAATTTGTTTAATTGTTTTGGCGAATATTGTTGGAATATCTGGGGTGGTTTTTTTTTTTTTAAGAGGGATTGAGTTTTGTTTTAAATTAGAGACAAAGAGGAAAAGGAGCAGAAGACATTAACCAATGTACAGTTAAAATTGGTCGAGAAAGACAGCATTTGCAACAGTCCCCAGCGAAACGTGAGGACACAATCCGCCCTTTTCAACTGTTTTTCAAAATGTCCAGCTGAATTTCCCATCTTGCCCTTTTGGGATGTATAAATATATATATACATTTCATTTTGTAAATATACTATTTACTATGCAACCATTATATCCAATTGTTTTTTCTTGACAATGTAAATCATGTATACACTCGTATGCAGACAACTATCATCTCGCACCCAACTGACAAGTGTTTAGTTGTTTACATAATTAAAACATTAACAAACATCTAAATGTGATTAGAACGTGCGCAAACACCTGAACCTAAAAGACTTAGGTATTAAGTTTTTAAATATTTTGTTTTACCCCATTTCAGGGTCTTGGACTTGAGTTTATTTTCCCCTTCCCTTCTTTCTAATTCGACTATTCGAGTAGAATTTATCCCAAATGGAGAAAATTGGGTCAACCTAAAAAAATTGACATCAGTAATTTTAACATTAATTAAGGAAAAAAAATCACTTATCAACGTCTAATGTCGGGTATAACGCTTAAGGGTTAATTACACTAACACCCCATGAGGTTTATCTTGTTTTCACAAAAACCCTTCACGTTTGAAACATTACACTAACACCCCCTGATGTTGTAAATCACTTTCACATAACTCCTTTAGGGCTAACATCACTTTCAAATATTTTTTTAAAGACAAATTTATCCTCATTATTAATTACTTAAAAAAAAAAAAACAAAAAAGCCTTTTAAAACTAAATATAATAAAACTGGCTCTTTCTGAAATGGCATTTCTTAGACTCGCGGTAACGTTCCTTCTTTGAAGTATGAGCATCATCCTCAAGTTGGGATCGACTTTCAACAGCTTTTTTTTCTTTCTTCTCATCTGTTTGTTTGCGGATCAAAAAGTACACATAAATTAATTAGTACTAGATATACTTACTCAGGTAATTAACCAGTCAAATTAAGGGAGTAGGGTACAAGCCACTCAGTACTACGATCTCGTGGTATTCCTCTTCACTTAGAAGTGAAAGGTTTTAGGTTTGAATCTCGTGGATGGCGAATTCGATACCAAATTAGGCTGTTCATTGTGTAGCTTAGCCGAACCCTCCCTTCCCTTAGTGTACAAATATCGATGTACTCAAAAAAAAAAAAAAAAAAAAGGAGCAGGGTACCGATTACTACTCAAAAAAATCACCAACCAAAAGTAGATGCATATTTTCAGTATAAAAAGGGAATTATATGAAAACAAAAAATTGGAAATGTAATTATCTAAGGGGTAATTCTCGCACGGTGACCAAAAACAGTAATTTTCTTTTAATATGTTTCCACAAACTCAAAATCTTTGGGTTTAACTGCAGTTAAGCTTCAACAACTTTGGTTAAGTATGCAGAATTACAAATAATATATCTTCCTTGACACAAACCTTAAAACAAAAACCAAACGCATATACGCCAAGAAAAATCCGGATCTCACCTCGGAGCTTCAGTAGTTGGGGTGGATTCTTCCCCAGCCTTCGCGATACTGCGAGGCAATCGGCCATGGCTCTGACTCTCTCATCTCTGGGTTAGCGGAGCATGGTTTAGGTTACACCTTTGAGTTTTGACAAAACAATAGAATAAAAAAGTTTAAGAGTTTTAATTATATTTAATTTTGAGAGCTTTTTATTCTTAAGTAATTAATAAAGAGGGCAAATTTGCCTTTAAAAAAATATTTTAAAACGATTTCAGCCCTAAAAGGTTTATATGAAAATGAATTAGAACGTGTTAGTGTAATGTTTCAAACGTGAGGAATTTTTATGAAAATACGATAAACCTCAAAGGGTATTAGTGTAATTAATCCTAATCGCTTCGAAGACAACGAGTGATTTTACCGTGAAATATAGTTTCGCTTTGGCGGCTTATTTGTGAAGAACCCCTTGCATTATTATTTCCAAAGATAAATTTTCCAGAATAGATGCATAAATAATGTGTAAAAGAAATTAGGGTGGATGAGCGTAATACACCAAGAAGCCAACACATATCCTCAGGGTCATAACTGATGCGGAAAATGAAGGATGTAAGCATAACACTCCCATACAAATTTAATCATCAAAGCACAAACACCTTAACCTTCCCAACGGTTCCGAGAACTTCAAAAGCAGCTTGAGTTTATTGCAGATAGATCTGAGTTATCATACAAGAGCAGAGAAACCTTCTGCCCGACCGCAGCCACACAACGTTATACTCTGTATCCCGCAAGAGGTCATAGAATGACCAGTTGCTGGGACTACAACGAAAAAGTTGCATCGGAGATTCAGAACCAATAGGCCTTTCCCATTGATCATTGTGCAACCCGATTGCCAGCCATCAGGATATAAATATGGTAAAAGGGTAGGCAGATATTTATACGATTTGGAAGGCATGATGAACAATTAAGGAACTACCCTCCACCCTTCTTCCGTTTCTCATTTTTGCAGAAGTAGAGCGTAGTAGTTGGTTTCCATGGTAGATGGCCCATCAATGATCTAGATAAGAAAACTTTACTCAGCCGTCCAAAATTATTTGTGATGGCAACAAGGTCATGCACCTGAAATTTCACTGCTTTGACTTGAAGCGCCACGCTTACTCCACTTCGTTAAGATGTAAGCCATGGCAACCTTAGCGCCCAGGCTAGAGTGACCACGAGACAGGCAGACCACTCCCCCAAGAAGCAGCAGGCCATTGGCTAACAATTTCTTTGAAGGTGTTCTTGACAATTTCCTTCCCTCGCCCATGGTTGGTCTGCAAACAGAAGTTGTTACTGAGGTTGCTTGAGAGGTCATTTCATCCGTGGCTTCCAATTGAGGGGGAACCTGTGTGGAGGAGAATTACGATCAGTACCAACAGCATGCAGATTACAAATATGTAGAAAGATCAGTTATTTTGCATCTCTAAAATTAAAAGAAACGAGCATGAATAGTAAACTATAGACATCCTTCAGAGAGTTCCTTAGACTCCTAGTTACCGATAGGGGCAGGAAAAGCCCAGTATGGTCACTATTTGTTTCACCACTATAAAGCACCAGAGACAAGCATGGGCGGAGTAGTTGAGTTAGGGAAACATTCAAATTTTCATCTAGGCTGCACAATGCTACAAACATGTAATAATATATGCTCCGGATGTAAAATAACCTTGTCTGGGTGAAACAAACCCAATATTATCAGCATTCAATGTTGGTCAGAAACTTTAAGTCAAAAAACACGAAACCCTTACCAAGCAGCACAATACCGACAAGATATACAAAACATGAATCCCAGACAGTGCCCAAGTTACTTGAGACAGACCGGTGCTTAGACAACTAAGCATCGAGTGAAAGTCTACTACATAAGACCAAGAGAATTCATCTACCTCAACTAACTCTCTAAAGAAATTAATACATGAGAAACCAGCCAAGTACCCTGATAAGTTGGATAAAGCTCCATCAAGAAATGCCTTAAATGTAGCATGAGTCCAAGACAACCAATGTATATTAAAATTTAGGAGCCTAAAATTTAAACAATACAACTCCATCGAAGAAAGTTGTCCTGACCCTTCTAATTAATGTGACAGCAGAAGCAGCAGAACTTGATTGATGAGAGCTGATTGTTGAATATCTGTTAAGTGCGCCGCCCATCTTGCACACATAGCTCCATATGCCCCTAGAAAAGGCCAATTTTGCCATCTCCACGTTTAAACCAGCATCTTCTTGGTGAAACATCTTGATCTCACAAGCATTAGTACCAGGCACTGTAACAGATGATTAAAATCAGAAAATTATAAACAGTTTCTGTTTCATAAAATTCAGTCTGCCAGAATTTCAGCCAAAGAAATCTTCGAAGTGTAAGTGGTGCTTTTGTGTTTTGCCTGATACATGCAACTAGCGCCTAAGAAGAAGAAAACTCATTTCTTTATCCACCACAAGTACATTAAGGAAAAGTGGAAAACTACTGATCCTTGTCAGAAATTACTGTATCATGTTCAGCAGTATAGAGCTTAGTTAAGCATATTTGCTATTTGAAATAGGCCTTATAGTTCACGGTATGAGTTTCTGAATAAATATGAAAGCAGCTCAACGTGGGATAAAATGATTAATTGAAATTAAACATAAAGACAAAGGAAATTTCCTTTTATTGAAATGGTAGATACAAAATAAACAACAAAGTTGGACTCATTGGGATCTTGCCTTTTCGGATTCGCCAACCAGATCTGAAAGTACGAACACGCACATACTTCTTCTGGCGTGGTGCCAAAGGATGTTCACATTCCTGTCATCATTATTGGAAAGCATATCAGGTAATTTATAAAGAGAGGCAGATAAGTGCTAAAAGGACGAAGAGAACCAAAGGAAAAAACTTAATCGTAAAAAAAATAAAAGGGAATTATGCTAGAGAAAGCGAGAGATAGAGAAAGAAATGCATATGATATATCAACTCATTAGATAACATTTGGACCACCAGCACATGGAAAATCTAAACTTCACACAACTCAAAATTGCCTAGATGTTATTTACGTATGAATAATTTTCAGGTAGCAGTTACCTTGATAAAACAATAAAAGGTTTTATCCTTCCCCTCCCACAATCTCCAAGCTAATACATATTCTCTAGCTGTCAACAGTGGAAACTTTTTTATTGTCCGACCAACTTCAACCCCATTGTTTTTGTCCATCTGTAACTGCTCATGCTGAATCAGCATCTTGTCCCATTGTTTTCTGTAATCATTGTCCATGTAGAAGTCTCTCAGCTTCTCAGGAGAGCAATTCTCGAATATCGTCACACTCAAGTATGTCAAAGGACCATCCTGAATGCAAGAAAAAAGATACATAAACTCAATTCCATACCCTTTATTTGCTAAAACCAGTAGAGTTAAACAAGGAATCAAGTATTTCATGCGACCAACGGATTCTAGAACAAGTATAAACGCCACTGGTAATTTTGTGGTACAGAAAGGATAAGTTAGCATATCATAATCAATTCAAAGACTAAGACAAGATGAATGACCTTAGGCTTGCAGCACTTAGCATAGTAAGAAAGAACATCATTTCTTTTGTCTATGACATTTTCCCATTTCACATATTCGCCTGTCTTCTCCTCCAAGTTATCAATCAGAAACTTCAAATCTGCATCTGTCACCAGTTCTGAGGTGCTGCAGAAGTAAACAGAACGAACACTTAAGTAACACAATCATAACTTGATACCACAAAATTTGATTTCTAAAATCTCAATTACCAATCACCCCAAAGTTCTACTAGTTTTTAAACAAAATTGGAGAAGAACAAGAAACCCAATGAAATTTGACATATACACATTGAGAAAATTAAGAAAAACCATCCATTTGATCAAAACCCAATTATCATATAACTTAAATGGATTGAACCCAAATACCAAATTGTAGAAAAATTAATCGAAACCCAATTGAATAGAGATACCAAGAGAACAAAACCCAATCCGAAAAATCTTAGATTTAAAACCAGAAATCACCAAATCAGAAAAAAGCCAAGACGAGACGAACCCAACTGAACACAGGCAAACCCCAGGAGGAAAATCACCTGAGCTGCGGACTTCGAGAGCCAGAGGTGGGGGGATCAGAATCCGATAGAACCGGAGAAGCACTGGAGGCAGAGGATTTCCGAAAGTAAAACCTCTTGGCACAGTGGCAAGACAAGACGAAGAGCACAGCAACGAAAGTGGCGAAACCGCCACGAATGTTTTCGCGCCAAAATTCCTCCGATGAACCGAGGAATAGGCCGTGAAATCTGCCGTAATCCGCGAATTTCACCATCTCCGTCGATTTGCGATTGATCTCCGGTTCGCTAATCGCATAGTGATACAGTCACAAGGAGCTTCGGGGTTGTGGCGCTTCTCTGTTTCTGAGTCATACTATGCACGCCCTGGTTCGTTGTGCCTTGCGAACAACTCAAGCCTCAAGGCATCGAAGTCACCGAAGGAGGGGGGATAATATGGTCTTTTCCAGAAAATTTTCATTTTGCGACGGAAGTACACCATATATTTTTACATAGGAAATTGTATTTTTTTTAAGTTATTAACATTTTAAAACATATATTCTACCATTGATATAATGACACGTGATGTATCACTCCGTGTTTCAATTACACTGAAAATTTTCTCAATCTGTACATGGCGGACTTTAGTTTCAGTATTTTTTGACACGTGGCACTCTTTGTTGACCAAACAATGGTAGCGTACTGAAATGAACGGTCTACCCTTTCCCCACATCTCAATTCCATTCCCATTTCCATCCTTTTCTTTTCTTTTTTCATTATTTTTTTGTCAAATCCTTTGTTTTCTTTTTTTTATTAGGGAAATCATGAATGAATGGTAAATTGGGAAGGGTGGTATGATCCACATACTTATTTTTATCCCTTACATATCTTTTATAATTTCATGTCGTCAGATCGAATGAATCGAATAAAATTATGGATAAAAATTAACAAAAGTATGTAAAAGGTAAAAAGAGGTGGATAAATAGCATTATCCAATTCGAAATGATATTGGTTGTTCAGGTATGAGAGTGATATGATATTGAATGAGCAATTCGATACGGGTTGTTTAGGTATGAGAGTAATCTAATACATAATTGTCTCAATATGAAATAATTAATTGTGATGCAAAATTTTAATGCATAGTCCTTAACTTAAGAGATGTGAAGAAAGAGAATAATACTTAACATTATATGTCACTTTGTTGAAATTGCCCTTAAAAGATTATTGACATTCAACATTCAAGATAGTCCTTCTTTCTTAGCAAGTTAAAGTTTTAGCTCTTATGAAGTATTTGAGTAATTCACAAGAGATTGGTGTTCAACCACAAAGGACCCCAAAGCTTGATGTGATCCTTATATCCTAACCGTTCATCGTACATCATGTGGTTAGTTTTCATCAAATACTATTTATGTTTAATTTTAAATTAAAAAGTCAAATAATTTATGACCGCACGATGCATGATGAATGACTAAGGTGTGAGAATTCCTAATATCCCCACAATTTGAATATGGATGGGATCCAAATCCCTTTTTAGAAGCCACGAATCTAGATGGGATTCCATGTCATCACTCTCATGGATAAGATAGGAAGATAAACATGGATTTTAAACGATAAAGTTAAATATTTACACAAAAGAACAAAAGTTTGGGATAGAAACTTCTCTTCAAAGAAGATGTTGCTAAGGCGGAACTGATCTCTTAAGGTCCTCATTTTAAAAATTTATGAGTTTACATATGAGCTTTCAAATTAATCTTATGGTACATTAAGCTATTAGTTTAAATAATCTACGTTACACCTAAACATAATAATTATGCAAAGTGATTAAATTTAAAAATAAAAAAAAATCTCACATCAAATCTTCTGTCTTCTTCGGGCTAGTTTGATATTGTTGTACTTTGAAAAAAAACTGCTTCTACTGTGCTGTGAGAATAAGCAACTGTGAAATAAAGCAACAGAGTGTTTGGTAAACTTTTTTGTAAAAGTGCTTTTGAAAAAAAAAAAAAAAACAGTATTATAGTGTTTGGTAAACTTTTATGTAAAACAGATGTGAAAAAAAAGCCGGTTTTTCAAAGCTGGTTTTGCAACTTTTTGTTTTTGGCTTTTTTTTCACCCAAAACTGTGGAAAAAAGCTGAAGCTGAATTTTTACCAAACACAAAAACAGCTCCTAGCTTTTTTTGATACCAGCTTTTTTCAGAATCACTTCATTACCAAACCAAGCCTTCCTCTACTATAACACTTATATGTATTCTCACTTATAAGTAAAAATTCACATTGAACTTTCTGTCTTCTCACTTAAAAATTTAAATAAAATAAAAAAATCTCACATCAAACCTTATGAGAAATACATATATTTAATATAAGTGAAAATTCACATCGGCTATAGTAGAGGAAGAAGGTTTGAGGAAGAAGACAGAAGGTTTGAGGAAGAAGACAGAAGGTTTGAATGTATTTAATATAAGTGTTGTAGTAGAGGAAGAAGACAGAAGGTTTGATGTGAGATTTTTTCTTTTATTTCACATTGGCTATAACACTTATATTTATTTAATACAATCATCATCTCTACAGTCAGATGATGATTGTATGATATACATATATTCACATGTATTCGCTAGCGCAAGAAGACTAGTTATATATTAGTTCACTTTGTCATTTAGTAATACAATATAGTGGAATTCCTCTTCACTTATAAGTGAAAGATCTTAGGTTCGAATCTTATAAATGACAAGTTGGCAATCAATTTATTTATTTATAATCAATAATTGATCAGAAAACTTAAAAAACTGAAAAGAAAAAGATCTCGTTCTTACAAAGGTGAGCAGGAATGCGTGAGTAACTTTCAACCAGTGATGGATAGTTAACTTCCAAAATATCAACGATTAACATCCACCTACGGAGACTCACTAGCACAGATCTCAAACAAAAGGCATGGTCACGCAACGCATCATGCTATCCATTTTGGGAACCGATATTATGCTCAAAGGCTAACTTCAAGGAACAAAAGCTGTGACATTGCTTGTTAGTCAAGGGTTTCTACTTTCTAAGGTAAAACAGTGTATGAAATGACGTACCCGTGTTTGAACAGTCAAAATTTAGTCATGCAAATCCAGCCGTCTAATACATCGCGCACACCAGATGCATCATAGAATTTCTTGTTAGTCAATTATTTAGAAGGGTGCTAGCGATGAAAATAATCAAAGAATCAAATTGTGAATAAACATAAAATATAGGAGGTTTTTCCCTCAAGGTCTTTTTGCTGCATACTTTTTATTGAACTGTCTGCGAAACTGGGAAACAATACAAAGGCAAAAACATGAACCAATATCTTCAAGAGAACTATTCCCACTCAAACCTTATGAAACCACTGACTACAATCAGAAAGCAGCACCCAGGACGCATATGATACATGAAGCCCGTCATCAGCTTCGTAGAACTGGTAAAAACAAAACCCTTTTTTCATTCAGATACCGATGCGCTCTTCATGAATACATCGAGACATCAGGCAACCTAATCACAAGTTAATAAAAAACAGAAAGTAGTATTGAAGTTTCTGTCACATACAAACCGAGAGCATCAATGTCATCTTAACCGGTCTGAACAGAAGGCACGGAAGCTGGCATCGCATCTTCAAGTTTTACTCTGGCACCAATGGAGCCGTCAGAAGCAGGACTAGCTCTTTCAGAAAGGGTATTAGCTTCTTTACTGCCCTCATCCAAGCGGACAACTTGAGCAAAACTCTTGGACATGTGCTTGATGAAATCACTGGGAATTTGAACAGCATTTTTGTGCTCATTTTCTCCGACTACACCGACAGCAATCAGGCTGGCTTGCTGTCTGGCCTTCCGCTCTTGCATTGCTTTCTGCCGGTCTTCATAAAATTCAAAGTCATCTAGAATCGACATCTCTGTTTCATAATTCTTGAAGATATTCAACATCTCAATTCCCTGCTCCAATTTTACCTGCACACATGGGAGCAAAACCAGGGCTTGTAAGCATAAGTACAAAGACTAGCCAAAATACAACGTGCTTCACGATTTCTAATCTATATCTTAAAATTTTGTTTTCCATCAAACTCAAATGAATAACATAGATCACTTGCTAAGCACTAGAATAACTTCCGTACGGTCATCTCCTCAACATAGAACAAGTAAAACTGAACAAAAGGGGAAACAGGAGGACAAAGCCTACAAATGATTCAAAATTGGCAGCTTAAGGCATGTAAGACCTAACAATAGAAATTTGAATATATTCATATTAAGTAAGGAAAAGAAGTGGAAACAAGATGAAAATTCAGACTCTACACCAAGTATTTACACAAAAAGCATCGGTGGTACATCTAACAGTATTTTAGGAGGCATTGCGAGCATGAGAAAAAACCCAGACCTTCCGCAATAAAGATCACATCTACCTAATTGGTTATAGTCCATAAGCAGGCAATGACAGAAAGACCGATAACAGACGGAAGCTCAGTCAAGCTACTATAAGTATTCTTAAAAAAACTAAATATTTAGCTTTCCCCTGGTAGTGGATATTGTTTTTACGAACTGGATGCAACATATTTCCTATATAAAAACAGTCTTGTTCACAAATTGTCACCTCTTGAGTATCTCGGCTGTTAGTTACAGGCTTGTTGTCATTATTTTCAAGAATGATGTGACGAAACTGACTATTGGGGACGTCTTTAATCATATGCCACTTCACAGGGAACTGGCCACTCCATTTGTCTTGCTGCCAGTAATCCAGACTCTTGTCAAAATCAACAGGTCCAATCATTTCAGCCACCCCACAGAACTGAGCACTAGCATTTACCTGGTATTATGAAGTACAGCAATGTAAGGGAAAACTGGGCATCAAGGACGAAACAGAAAGAATAAGAAATGGAAAAGGAAGAAACCATGTAGCATATGTTACTTATCTTGTGAACATCACCAAAAATATCTTATTTGAAGAAAAGATTGTATAATTACCGAAAAGAAGAGAAAAATTGGGCAGCCATCATGCATCTCCTTAGCTTCACGATATGCAGCATCCAACTTTCTGTTACCGTTTGGCGTGCTGGCCCAGACACCATACTTGATGCTCTTGTGAACATTATCTTCACTGTATGACTTGATAATGAAGAACTTAGCATCTTTGTACTCTGTTACAAAATCAGGCCTGTTGAATGATTCATCAAGGACCTTGTTTGTAGAAGCATTATGTTTGGTGTTCTCCACAGAGCTATCAGCCATGATTTGACTCTTTGGCTTTGAGGCCCTCGGGCCTCGATTCTGCTCACAAAGAATATCAAGGGGGGCATTGCAACTGCATATAGGACCACTACCCCTCACATGCCGCTTGCTATTTTCTAATGATAGAAAGCCACGATTGTTAGCTCCAAAGCTAGAAAACGATGCACTTCCAAGGCCAGATCCCTGATTATAACCACTGGGCATGTAGCCTCTGTTATAAGAGTTTGAACCAGATCCAAACCCATACATCGACCTTTGTTGTTGAGAAGCCTGTCGAAAAACAACTATTCATTGATACTAGAATCCATGAGTCTAATTAAATTCAGCAAGTTCCAGATGATGGTGTAAATGACAATCAACTCACGTCACCGTGATATATAGGCTGGCATCATTTCCAAGATAGTGATTCATAAAAGATAAACCAAAGTTGCATTACACCAAAAATGGAAGATGACAGTAACCCAATGTTTTAAAAGGCTCGCCTCAGGGAGCGCCTAGGCGTCCTCTGAGGCTGGGCGTGAGGGTTGCCGCCTCTGTTTTGAGGGAGTGGGCAGAAGGCTTCGCCGGAGCCGCCTAGGCGTGCCTCAGGGGTTTTTTTTTTTGTTTTTTTTTATTTTATTTATTTTTATATCAAACTCCCAAACCCAAATTTTGGGTAGGGTTTTAACTGCCTCATACCTCTTCCTTGCACTATCGTCTCTCTGCTTTTTTTTTCTAATTTTTATTTTATTTCAAAACCCCAAACCCAAATTTTGGGTAAGGTTTTAACTACCTCATACCTCTTCCTTGCACTATCGTCTCTCTGCTTTTTTTTTCTAATTTTTATTTTTTTATATAATGGATGTGTGTGCTGTCTGCGTGCATTGTTATACGTGTTCTCATTGTGCTTTTCTTCCTCTATTATATATATATATATATATAATATGTATATATATATAAAATATATGTATATATATATATTTATAATATATGTGTATATATATATTTATAATATATGTGTATATATATATTTATAATATATGTGTATATATATATTTATAATATATGTGTATATATATATATTTATAATATATGTGTACGCTCAGTGTATATATTAAAAAATTTAGGTCCCGTGAGGCGAAAGGCCAGGCTATCCCTCGGACGCCTCGTCCACGCCTCACGCTTTTAATACATTGCGGTAACCTAATGATCTACACCTGAACTCCAATATTGGTAGATACCCATAGTCACTAAACCCAACAATTCCTTAATATGGATATTTAACCAGCTCAATAAACTATACAGCATTCTTCATTGCCATTGAAATAAATTAAAATGTCTTGATTTGGATAACATTGAATCCTATGATGGACTTTGAGTCATTGTGTCCAGTATTTTACTAATAAACATTGCGCTGTTGCAATCAGTTTTCCTTGCACGACATAGAAATACCAACAACAAAGATTCTAGTTATGGTGCATTGCAAAGACTAATATTTAACAACCATGATTTACAAAACTATAAAATCTTGATGCATCAACAAGGAGAAGCAGAGAGTTAACAACTTAAGAACAGGAGTGAACAAGGTAGCACATGTGACAGTAAGAGTCAAAAGCAGCTTGAAGAAACTGTTAAAAGGATAGCGGGAGGTGAGGGAGGGAAGGAGAGAGTAGAATATATATTTCCTGAAAACTTTTAAGGACTTCCATATGACAAAATATGACTGAGTGGAAATAATATTTTGAGCAAAAGTACGTAAGATAACATTTTGTGCATAATATATGCAAGTTATACCTTCCTCCAAGATTTGATGGAAGAGAAGAAACCAGAAATCAGTTTCAAAAACATTGTTGAAACAGGATTGAAGAGAAAAAAGAACCAATGAGATTTCAAAAAGATCATAGTTAAAGACATGCACAGGTACGAGAACATACCATGCTAACATTCTGCCCATATGAGCCCAGTGGGCCAATTGGCTGTGGAGACAATGATGGCGATAAGGGAGACCTGTGCCTGTCTGAGGGTTTTGGCCAGTCTGACCAAAGACCTCCAGATCTAAATCCATCAAATCCTTGCTGCAAGTCATGAAAACCATGACTACCAGGATTTCCAGGAAAATTGCCTCTACCAAAAGATCCCACTGGAGGATGATAACCAGGCCTTGGTCCAAAAAGCATATTGTCACCTTGTTGGTCGATATTAACTAAGGTGGTGAGCTCTGGTTGTGAAACTGTAGTAGGTGAGGTAATATATTGCATGCTCGGAGGACCAAGCTGCTGATAATAAGGCGGTCCCGAAAATGGGTATTGCTGGGGGGAATATAACTGGGCATCTCCACCTACAGATGGCATTGGTGTTGTAACTGGGGAGTAAGGCCCATACGGCATTTGCGGATTGTAGCCATATCCAGAATGAAAGACTAAAGAAGGATTCTCATTGTAGACACCCTAATCAAGATTGAAAATAAATGAAAATTACAATTAGTTAACCTGAAAGAAAGAAACATATATACATGAATGACAATGCATAAAGATACACTCACAGGAGAATTAATCTCCAATCCTTCGGTGTTGATGTATGGAGAATATTCTTCCCACTCACGAGTTCCATTTTCATAACCTACATCACAAATGATAACATTGTATCTATACTTACATTCTAAGAGAGCAACATAAAACATAACTAACGACTACAAAGGACTACTTTACAATTTATTTCTCCTTATACAACATGTCAAAAACTATCCCTCTCTAGAACTATAGTTAAAAATCCATTTATGAATACAAGCCTCCAAGACAGTATCGAGTACCAACCAAAGAAAAAAAATACTCGGTCAGCTACAAATGTATAAAATTTGGAATTTATATTCCAACCTCACAATGCAAGCCAGATTTTGATTGGACTACTAAACAGAAAAAAGGGAAAAAAAAATCCTTCCTGATGGAGGTGAATCACTGTAATGTTGAAAAGGCCAACAAACAGTGAAGCGAATTTTCAGACTCAACCCAGCTGTGAACAGCTCATTTCCATGGCAGCACATCCCGACCCAGAGGAATAAAAGACTAACCTCTATAGTAGAAGGGCTGGGCCTGAGGGGCATAAACATTAGGTGGGAAAACAGTGTGATCTCCACCTGAACCAAAAGGACCTGATTGACCTGCTGCCTCCCTTGGAAGACCTATGGTGGCAGCATCCGGAGAAGGATTAGGAGAAACTGACCTCTCATTTTTTGAGACTATGGGCTGATAACAGATAAACAAACGAAAGTTGTCATGCACAAGAGGGAGTAAAGAAAAAGAATTGAATTTAAATTACAAAGAACTGGCAATGGATCAGAAGAGTATCGTGTTGGACTCACAACTACCTGCTCCTTCATGCTATCTGGTTCGGCAGGTTTCTCTTCTGCATCCATGATCAGTATGCTCAGTGACTTAGTAGAGTCTTAGAAACATAGGGAGTACAAATTATTGACCAACCAAAGCAAAATTCGGGGATAGGAAAACTTGAAGCTATGAATATGTGCGCACATATCCACGCGTGCACACCTACCCACACATAATAAATAGAAGTACATGAATATATTTCATAATCATGTCTACATCAATAGGTTCAAATAAAAAGCACGAAATTTTGAGCTACCCACTCGTATAGAAAAAAGTCAAAAACAAAAATAGAGATAAAGATCTCAACTTCACAAAAGCTGCCATAGATATGATCCTAACCGCTCAAACTATAAACAATGAAATTCATGGAACAGGAAATGTTTTTGGATACACAATGAAGCACGATGTCCAGCTGTAATTATTTCAAGAGAGCTTCTAAAATTTTCGTGAATTTATAATGAAAAGAAAAATAAGCAAAAAATTTGGACTAAAAGGATTCATTTTCTTTCCTTTTATAAAAATCTTGAACTTTTCCAATTCATCCACCTCCTACTACTGGGAACAACAGCTTTCCTTTTCAATCTGCCTCACCCCAGTCCCCAGTAAACCAGACCATGGCGATACACATATAAAGACCACAATGACGAGAAATGAAACCACACGGTAGGATTAGCAGAAGCGTGATGCCCTATTACCTATATAACTTTTGTTCAGAAAAGTTACATTTTTGCCATATCAAAGAAAGGCTTCTTCAAACACAAAACCCGAGTCTGAAAGTAGTTTATACTTAATTCACACGATATATAAATTTGATTGCACAACCACTGTACAGTCCCTAGTATACTTTTTGTTGACAGCAATTCAGAAATGAATATCGAAATGATTCCTATAACCCAAAAATGATCACTAAAACTGTATCTTCACTGCATAAATCATGAATAAATTGATCCGTGATTCCGTATAGTATAGTATTCGGACTAAACTATGACTGAACTCGATGCAACACATTCACACGATCCAACACATCATCAATAAATGGCCTCAAACACAAAAATCGAAACACGAAAACAGAATATAAACAATCAATGCTTACAACAATTCTGTCATGACAATACACAGATATTACTAGATCTCCAATCCCAGACACTCCTCAGCCTACCAGCAAAGCCAGATCAGGACACAGTTCGACACACCAAGCCAATCACAGATGCCAAAATTCCCACGGCAAAAGTCACTAAAACTCGAAATCCCCAACAGAAATACCAAAAAATTCACCAATTCATTGACTTTACATACAAATCAAAGCAAAACAAACAAACCCATCTGAGGAAATGATCAACAAAAACAACCCAGATTTTAAAAATTAAAAAAAAAAAAACAATAACATGATCGAAATTCAAGAGGCAGAATTAAGCAAAGAGAATACAAAGGTAGATTATTTATGATATGGGATTGTTGGGATTGACGTACCGGAAGTACGATCTGGAGCCTGCGGTTGGTTTGCCGCCATGAATCTCAAGCAAAGATCTTCAATTTTCAAAGAGACAGCACCACGCAAGAGAATCTAAGCAGGAGGTACAGTATCTACCTATATATGTATATATTTTTTACCTCTCTCATCTAGTTATAAGACATAACATTATTATGATTATTTTATTTTATTAAAAATTAAAATTATATTTGTTTTATAACGTACTCCATGTTTATCCTGCAGAAACAAGAACTTTCTCGCTATGGTTTTTTGCTTTTTTGTTGGATTTTAGTTTTATTTATTTATTGGTAAAATTGGAGGAAAAAATTAAAAAGGAAAATGCGGGCGTGGAAGTCACTGAAATGGTAAAATTGTGGGGAAAGGAAAGCCAGAGGAAGAGTGAGGTGCCCAGAAAGAGAAATGTGCACATGTAATGCTGCACGCTGTGAGGACCGACTCACTTTACTTCTCTAGGACTGTTTGGTGATTCAAAAATATGTTCAAATATAGTTTTAGGACATTAATTGAAGCGGATACTTTTCAATTCTCAATTATTAAAATGATGAAGTCGATTGTGTCAAATTTTCATTGGTATGTCGTTGATGATTTTTATTTTATTTTTTGTCGAGAATCAAATATTATTAAAGATGAATTGGAATGTTTATTGGTATGTCATCGATGATTGATCAAAATTAAGTTTTAATCAATTGAGCCATTGTTATTTACTTTTTTGATCAAATCAATCAATTTTTCTATGAAAAAGTTGATCAAAATGATCAGTTCTTCAATGTGGTTGATAATGGATCACTATGTCATTGATATTTAATTACCATGTCATAGGTATTTAATCATTAAGACATTGTTATTTGATTTGGATGAGTTCAACAATTGAGTTCCGTAGAAGGAAAAAAAAAAACCATGTGAGGCATTCTTCCAAATGTATTGATTGTTCCCAAGTTGCCCTTATGATTTGGTAGCACAATCCTTCAAAATGCTCTCTTTCCCTTCTCTTACTCACAATCCTTCAACTGATGCAACCGAAGACAAAAAATGGGTACTCCTGCAGGTCTCTCTTTCTCTCTTGAAACCGATATTTAGTCCATATAGCATCATTGTTGAAGAGTTACTCGCTAAGTGTTTATAACGTACATCATTTGTTAGAGAGGATTTGGCTAATTGGCTTGAGTAAGACTATTCACTATATTGAAGACATTTTAAAGGAGTAAATAGATGACAACTTTCTTATCGGGTAGGTTTCTTCATGAGTAACCTTCAACTAGACAAAAATCATATAGTTGTCATCTATTTCTTCCTTTAAAATATCTTCAATATAGTGAATAGTTCTACCCAAGCAAATCCTTTCTATCAAACAAGGTTTCACTATCCAATAATGACTGACACATGGTGAAATGGAGGACATGAGAGAATCTCCTCTCGAGGAGATTCTTGAACACAACCGGATATATGATGAGAGAGAGAGAGAGAGAGAGAGAGAGAGAGAGAGAGAGAGAGAGAGATGATACATGGCCCGGTTGTGTGGTAAAATCTCTCACGATTTCAACTTCTCGAGTCCGTAAAACTAATTCTCCATCAAGTTGTGAGGCATTGGAGATTGTTGTGATATTTCATAAGTGATTCAGCTATCAAAAGTTGTGAGAAAAATGCCTCAATAGACAGACTTAAGCCTTCTCAGAATCTCATATGACAAGTTGACTTGCCTACACCCTCGAGATGCCATGATGGTGTCCCGAATCAATCATACAATCTCATTTATTTTTACTTCTGCACATGGCATTGTATCATTGGTCCAAGAGTTCGACATTTTCTGCCCAACCTTTCAGTTTTTAAATTAGAAATGCAATATCTCACTTTAAGATTTTTAAGGAACACAGTTTGCTTCAAGGAAATAAAAAGTTACAACTGCTGCTGCTAAATATTCACAAGCTGCATTTGGGAATGAAAGAATCCTTGCCTAATTTCTTCTTTCGTGTCTATCAAATCGACACTGTAAAAAATCTGCTGTATGCGGTATGTTCTTAGAAATGCATTTACTGCCTTTGAGTCTTTGAATCCAATATAGTATCGCTCAATTCAAGGCCCTTGGTTTCAAACGGGAAGAGCAACACGCATATCCCCGAAAGAAAAATTATAATCTCAAACAGCAGAATGGAAGCTGTTTGATGGCATCCATGCACCAAACCTACTGCCACAAGAGGGCATACCATTCCACCAATTCTTCCCATTGCACTTGCGATTCCAACACCAGTTGTTCGGACTGAGGTTGGGTATATCTACAGTTCAAACCAAATAAATAAAGATCAAAACCCCGGCATAAGTTCTAAATGATTTTCATGGACAAAAATTCATACAACCAGAAGACTGAGAATGTGAATATTCAAACAAGGTTCTTCACAAAATGATTTCTTAGACGCGGAGTTCTTTCATACGATAAACAATGAGATCGTTTTGTATTAACATTTATGAATGTGATGAAGAATGTAGAGGTTCCGTGTATGTGCTGGATGTCAAACAAAATCCAAGTTCATTTGAATAATAAAAATCCCAGACAATATGCATTGAACGAAAGCATGGACTAGTTGCGGGCTTAAGAATCAATTTTCGTGTTTGTGGCCTCTTGAAATGATGAATGCATTAACAAATTACCTCTGGGGCATATATGAAGACTATCGTGAAGGACCCTGTGATGCATATGCGAGCTCCAAACAGAAGGATAGTGGTCAAGCCCTGAGACTGATGGACTACCAAGGGGAGTAGAAAAATGCAGCATAGGAAGAACATGGATGACATTGAAAGCTTACGACCCAGTTTATCGACCGTGGCAGCAGATATGAGGAGCCCAGGGAACTCTTCATTTCCAAACAAAGTTAAATGTGAGTCAACCAATTTCTAGAACTACAAAAACACTTTCAATTATTAAACGAAAAATTCTGAAATATGCAGATAAATGTACCTGCAAAACTAGCGATGAAAACATCTCTATAGCTAGTATCCATCGCTTTATCTGACTGTATTGGACCCGGTGTACATGTACTGTGTCCACTGCTCAGCTCAGTTGTCAGAAGCACCAGGCCGTAATATGAAAAAGCATTCCCAAAGAATACTACCCATAAGAGCAGGGTTGATCTGATTAATTTTGGGGAAAGAAGCGTTAACAGTGAAGAGATGCCCCCCACATTAGAATCCATCTCCTTAGGAGTTAGATCTTCTTTATCTGTCGGTGAGATCAAACGCGTAGCTTCTGATGGAGTACTATTTTCAGGTAACTCAATTTTCAAATCAGAAACAAGTTTCCCCGAAGGGAGTTTCGTTCCATTCATTCTTGCTACTTTCTCCAAAATATTGATTGCCTCAGTTGTTCTACCTTTTAAGCACAAATATCTCGGTGATTCAGGTGCAACCCAATAGAATATGAGGAGAAGCGATGAAGGGAGTGAAGACAAGGCAAGTAGCCACCTCCAACCCAAGTTTGGCATGACAAGCTGCAAAGAACACAACATAAGTATATGAAGGTACCAACCTTATATTCTCATTACACATACTGCACTGCAAACGCAACACAAGGGAAAATTAAAATTATCTGTAGTCGAATATGTAACGTGAATAAGGAAGTGACTCCTAATGTTTTTTGTGTTCATCGTATCCAGTTGACACGACTGCTAAAAATTAGGCAGTTTTGATGCCAAAATTCCATGACTTCCAATATGTAAGGATGAAAAACTGACAAAATAATGAAATATACAAAAACGAAAAACAGAAAGGCGTGGATTCAAATCTAGAAAACTTAAACGAATACAAAGAAAGTACTCAAAAACATACCCACGCAAGTGAAGCCTCAAGAATTGTTCCAACGGTCCAAAAAGCTGAAAAAATAACCATCCAGGTGCCTCTGTTAGGAGCAGGAATGAACTCCAGAAACCAGGATGAGAGTACAGGGCCACCTCCCAAACCAACACCAACTATGCAACGAAGGACGAGCAAGGATGTATAATTGGGGGAAAGAGCACTCAGAAAACCAGCTCCAGAGATAACTATGGCTGTAATGAGGAATCCTTTCCTGGAGGAATAGAAGTTTAACAAAAAGAAAAAAAAAAGAACCAGTACAATTGTTAACTTGGAAATTAGGTGCATTCAAACATTGGAAAGGCAAAAAGAGCCAAATCTGCATCCAATGAAGATAGATAAAGAAAACTACAGTTAATAAAATGTGCAGGTACCAGAGAAATAGCATTGTTTTCACTACTAAAAGATGCAGGTTGTGCGTGTGCAGTACAAGGCATCTCAATGATGTACATCCGTTAGAATATTTAGAGGAAAGAACCATAACAAAAGATTGTACAAAAGTCCGAATCACAAAATTTGTTTTCGTCATCACTCTTGCATAATGTATTTATACATGATCCAGACTGTTTGAATTAGCCAAAGAGAAGAAAAATAAGGAAACAAGAAAGTGCCCACCTGCGTCCATATTTGTCAGAAACTATGCCCCACGAGTATGCTCCGACAAGCATTCCAGCAAAAACCACACTGGTTATTAAACTTTCTTGTTCAGACGAAAGACCCCAAGCAGACTGAACCGCTGGTCCAACAAAGGAGAGTAGCATCATCTCCATGGCTTCTGAGACCCAACCCATGCCGGCATAAGCAAGCACAAGAATTTGGAACTTTCCAAACCCCATGGCCACAAGAGCCTCGTCAACAGTGTACTGCGGGCTTCCATCTGCCATCTACAGGTTTGAGACGACAAAACTATTTCACCTGATCAGATTACACGCATAATTCCTAGTGCCATATGGTCATATCAGAAACGATATTTTTCTACGAACGACTACCAGAAATTTTACAACTTCGAAGTAACTTATTCATAAGCCATAAATAGTTGCAGGCACTACTCATAAACAATGTTCACATGGAAAAAGCAACTGTGAAGGAGAAGAACTTATATGCAACTACGAAGCTAAAGTGGCGATATTCCAAACCAATCATGGGATGATGTGCGAGAATGTTAAAATACATGACGATGCATGATAGGTTTGAGATACAGCCAACTTGACATCCCAGATGCATGTTAGTGTCTCTCATTGCGAATATAACCACATATCTGGGAACACAGAAAATTTATTCATTCCACCCAATTGAAGTTTCTGAGCCATAAAAATAAGGAATTAAAATTATCCAATTGAAGTTTTTATCTTAGACAAGTTTCTGCAGGTCCACTCTAACTCTTAACTTTCTCCAAATAATCCCAAAAAAAATTGGAAACAATATTAGACAAAAGCATATGTAAAGGAAAACTTGGAAAATTAAAAACTAACCTGCAATGTTGAAAGAAAGATCTTCCAGTTTCTGTTCTGAATAATCAGCTCAAATTCTAGATTCCCTCAAGTTTTCATTTTTGTGTGAAATTCTGAGAACTTAATGAATTGGGAAATTGTGCAGAAGGAAAAATAGAGAGGAAGAATGACATAAGGATATTGATTTTCTGGTGTTGTGGGGGTTTCGTGACTTGTTCGGGTTCCCGCTTCCCGCTTCCATCTAACATTCCTCACCTCTCCCTCTCTCTCTCTGACCTATGATATGACCCTTTTTGTCTTTTGCATTATTTTAATGTAAAACTGTTAAACACTCAATTAAATTCTTATTTATAATAAAGTAAAACAAAATACTGATGGGAAAATAAGTGAACGGACTTGAATAAAAACGTTAGACGACATAAGGTTTCCATCAAGAAAATGTCATCACATATGCAAATTTTTAATCACTTGTTTGTTAGAGTTAAAGGCTAAAAGAGAATGATTAGGCCAATAATTCAAAAATAAAATCTGGTTGACTGGTCAAATTCACATATGCAAATTTTTTATTAAGTTTTGTTTGCGTAAAATGTGACGATCCATATATACAGCTAATGCTTATGCATAAAAAAAAATAAAAAAAAATTTGATTCATGTTTTAATTCTAATGACATGAAGAAATCATTTCATCCCACAAATTTTGGTCAACGAAAATGTGCAGTCTCCTCCAAATGTAATAGAAAATATCAACTTATTTTTTTACAGACTAAAAGAGAAAATAGTGAAAAATTCAACTTATTGAAATTTAGAACTGACTATTTCAATTCTAGCTTTATATTCTTCATTTTATTGACGTTCATGGATGTCCCACAAAGGCTCAAAAATTATTTATGAGTCATGGTGTCCTATTTCTCCATCATGGATCAAAGTAAATATTATCGGCGCTGTTAGAGGTTCCGTTGATTTATCAGCATTTGGTGGTATTTTTTGGGCTTTATTAGGCATTTTCTTTCGAGGCAAAAGCCAAGCTGTTGTGTCATGCTATCTCTCTATTTTGGGACAGAGGTTGGCGTCCCTTGTGAATTAAGTGTGATTCCTCTCTAGTAGCTCTCCTTCTCTCTTTATCTCCCCTCCTTTGACGTCATTGCCTTGGAGACTTTCGGTTTCTTAGCTTAAGCCTTGTTATCCTCCATATGGGTAAAGATTTATCAAATTTTTAAGGAGAGTACTGAAGTGATTCACTATTTGGCTTGTTATTGTGTCGTTCACCTTGGGGTTCATTAGGGTACCATTTGGTACGCAGACGGGACGGGACACAAAGGAGGTTCCGTGTTATGTTTGGTACGCGTAGGACGGAATGGGACGGTTGTTCCGTTTTGTGTTTGGTAGGCATTGGACGGAACATAACCAAAAGATTGAATGACTAACTTACCCTTGTTCCGTCAGTTGTTTAGTACAATGTTTATGCGTGGGACGGGACGGAAATTTTTTTATTATTTATTTTTATTTAAACTTGTTCATATTTGAACACATATATGCTTGTCTATGATATATTTTTTACGGTAGCACATGGCTGAAGATATGTTATACCATGATATATGTTATGCCATTTCTTGACTGAAGACATGGCAGAAGAAGCAAAATGAAAAACAATGGCAAAGAATTTAGAGAGAGAAAGTGAATGACTAAAGATTGTATTCCTTGAATAATAAATGAATTACAGAGAGAGAGGTGTTTGTTATTTATACAAGTATTCTTTGCTTCACTCATAAGCTACTAACCAACTAACTTACTTATATCCCTACAAATCCCAACAGACTAACAGCATTCCTACAATCTCAACAAACTAATTGAAGAAATTTGCGTCCTGGTAGGTAGTTATCAAGGGCAAGAAAGTTTGTCACTGAACCATCTTCCCCATGTTGAACACGAGCAGCAAATTTGCAGTGTAAATGAGCTGAAAACCAATAAGGTGGTTTCAGTTTTTCTAGCAATTGAGCAACTGGTTTACTTCCAAGACTTCTTTCTTGAACCTAATGACATTTTAAACGAGATAAGTGGTTCGAAAACATACAAATCAGAGCTTACTAACTCATTTTTCCGTTCTTGCAATTACCTCCTGCTTAAAATCTGGTTTTTCCCGAACAAGTTCCTTCCAGTCCCTGCAATCAGTGATGCCAACAGGCCAATCATGTGAAAGAAAAATATTGATTGGTTCCTCAACTTGCATGAGTTTGTGGAAATCATACTCACGAACATGATACACTGACATGATAGTATGACCATTATAAGGAGGCCTCTCAAAGTGTCCTTCTCAAAAGGACAAAAAATGAATCGCCTTAAACATATCAAAAAATGAACACCTCATCCCACTCCATTCCGTCCCATCCTGTCCCATCCCACGTACCAAACGGTACCTAGGGGATATGCCCTTCTTGTGTTTCTTGTAGGAAATCACAATATCTCGAGGATTAAACTGTAATGTCGTTAGACGATTGATGACTATGCAGTAGTGCCAAAGGAGAAATAGCACCAAAGGGAATAAGAGAATTGATTTTACGTTGGAAGATTTGTCTAGAGAAATGAATCCTCCTTTTATAGACTTCATCATACCATTCCAGAGAGTTGTGAGACTTCTTTGAATGGTCTTATCATTTCATGACAAGACACTTCACTTATGGAAAGATTATAACCATATGTTAAGGCATTATCTCTTATCACACCCTTGATTATGTGTATATTAGTACACACCAATCTTGTGGTGCACCTTTATACATCAAATACACACGTATAGTAAAGCCAACATCTATGCCTGCAGTATTATCTTGACGACTAATATGTGTTTGATATGCCTGCAATATTATTGTTCAATTTGGTTTTAACTCTTCTGAACTAATTGAAATCGCAGCTCACTCTCCACTTGGACAATTTCTGTTACACTGCTCATCCTTCCTTTTCTCCAATGCTCAAATTTGGAAGCACAACTCAACAAATAGCGATTTTATTTGAGCACTTATAGGTACTCATTGCTTACACATATTTGACAGTTATTTTTTATTTAACGGTCCCCTAGTAACTCAAGCATAAGCCATTGAATTAAATTCAACAACCTAATACATGTTGGTTTGAGTGCCTATTGGTACTCAAGAAAAATTGAACAAGCGGATTTTATATGTTATCAATCTGTGTTGGTTTTGGATCGTTGTTCTGTAAATTATTTCAACAAAGAATATTATTTTTGCTTCTTAAATCAGTAATCAACTTTGTGTCCCATCTAGGCCCAAGGATATTTGGTCTGCCTAAACGTAGGTCTATGAACATACCAGAAAAAAGTTATAGATTGGGACCCATCTGAGTAACCACATGTCCAACCACAGAAAAATTTAGGAGAAAGGGACCTACTTGTTCTATTTATAATTGAGATGAATGGCCAATCCCAAGCTCCATGAGGCAAGACTGTTCTCAAGCTATTCGAACTTCCTCATCCCCGTAACCTTTTGTTATTTCACTATTCTCAAATCTAGTGGATGTAGTAGCTCTCTCAATTTGCAATATCCAAGACATTGGTCTAGCATTGGTCTAAAGGTTAATGATGCCAGGAGAGTACAAGACAAAGAATATCTCAACTCGCAAGTAATACTGATTTTCGTTTGCGATGTCACATACACGACTCGTATCGGTCATATATATGTACAAACAGTGCTATTAGCATTTCTCACATCATTCTTTTCGATTTAAAGAATGTTGGTTTTTTATGTCAAATCGAAAGAAATATTACTGAAATTGATAATACACTAAATCGATTTTTAGGGTTTTTTTTCTTTCAATAACCAATACATTGGTGTTTAAGCGACTAAATTAAGATGGTCAAAATTCAGCCGCCTCCATCACATACACGATTTATTATACAAGTTGAGGGAATTTTGTAGTTTGGTGATGTTTGACAATCCATACCGCTAGTTTGGTCATGTTTGACAATCTACCGCTAGTACCACTGAGTGCAGATACCACTGAGTGCAGCACAAAGTGGGACTGTCGGTGACGTAAAAATAAAATAATTGCAACAGCCAAAATCTCAGGTCTATTCATCTAATTACAGAATGTTGGGGAGGGAGCCAATCATCTGAAAGTGGAATCTAAATGAACCAGTGATCATGCAACTTGTGTAATTATTTGGTGGTTTTTTATTGGTTGGCAGGTTGTTAATTGAAACTGAATCATTTTATGAAAATACAGACATTTCACCAGATAAGATTGGTTTAAACTTAAAACATGATTATGTTTTGTCTCTCTTTTTTTCTTTTTTATTTTTATTTTTAAAAATCAAATTGTACTCATATTATAGTAGATAAAGTCTTAAAGAGAAAGGGACTAATTGTTGTTTAAAAATATGGCACTTGTTGAGAATAGAGACTTTGGCCATTAATTGTTGAAGTGGTAGAGTGTAATCTGGATCTTGATTAAATTAGGGATTAGATTGGATTGGATTAGATTCCTTGATGGTATAGGAATTAATTTCTGCAATAACAAATCAAACTAAAAAAAGATCAAATATTAAGCAACTTGCGTAGAGATCATGCATGTTGATTGATGGCAAAAAACCAAAGCTTCCTTCGAACCATTTGATCATTTGTGCTTATAATTAATCAACCAAGTATTAACGATTACTCAAGAGTTATTAAATAGGATGGTAAATTCGTGTATTCGATTTGTCCACCAAATGATGTGACACATTCTACACCATATAAATTTTTAAGATTTTTAATTTAGTATATGTAGCACCACCTATTTAAATAAGAAACCCTAAATACAAAGTTTAGCACTGATACATGCTCATCGCCTCATATGCCAGAAACCCTAAATACAAAACGTTTTGCTTTTACTTCTACACAAGTTAATTATAGGGTAAATTACACTTAAGTTTGGGGTCGATTTTAATTTCTTACAAAATCTTTAAAACATTTCAATTTCATACCTCAAGCACTATTTTATTTCAATATAATACATTCGTTACATTTTTCATCCATTGATCTGTTAAGAGCTGACTTAGCTGCTAAATTTGTGCCACGTGAGAAAAAAAAATTAATTAAAAAAAAACTGAAAACGCAGAACCCCACCCCCACCTCCCCCGCAACCCCTCCCCACCCCTCTTCTCCCTCCCGAGCCTACCAACCACCTTCCTCTCCTCCACTCTCTTCACCTCCCCTCCCATCCAAAAACCCAACCCACCCCCACCTTCCCCGAGCTCTTTTCTCCTCTTCAACCTCACTTCCTTTCTCCCTTCTCTCATCTGCAAATTGGACTTGGGCTGCTTGAGCCTGATACAGAAGACGACGGTGGGGCTGGTGGCGTCCTCGTCCATGGGGTCGTCGGGCTTGTCCACCGGGTCTTATTTGAAGGCGACATAAACCACTGTGGTGGAAAGTTGTAATTGAAGGCGACAAAAATCACTATGGAGAGAGAGAGAGAGGGAGAGAGAGAGAGAGAGAGAGAGAGGCAGTGGGGTTAGTGTGTGTATGTTTGAATATGTTGAGAAAGGAGAGAGAGAGGGAGACTGAATTGGGGGATTGGAATTGGGTTTTGTTTTCTTTTTTGGATTTTGAGGGCAGGTTTGGGGCGATTTTGATTGATTTTTTTTTTTATTATTTTTTTTAGGGTTGTTGGGTGGCTGATAAAGGCATGTGATTCCAAAACCCAATTTCCAGGTGTTGGAATTTTTTTTTTTTTTTTGCAAGTATTTTGCGGGTGTCAACATCTTGTTTTCATAGTTTTTGTTGGCCTAAAGTTTTGGGAATTCTATTGGCTCAAGGGTTTTTGGGGATTGGGCAAAAATTCCTGTAGTCAAATTCTTGAGTTTGCAGATAAGAGAAGGGAGAAAGGGGGTGGGGGTGAAGAGGAGAAAGGGCTCGGGGAAGGTGGGGGTGGGGTGGGATGGGGTGGGTTTTTGGATGGGAGGGGAGGTGAAGAGAGTGGAGGAGAGGAAGGTGGTTAGGAGGCTCGGGAGGGAGAAGAGGGGTAGGGAAGGGTTGCGGGGGAGGTGGGGGTGAGGTTCTGCGTTTTCAGTTTTTTATTTTATTTTATTTTATTTTTTTATTAAAAAATTATTATTTTTCCCACATGGCACAAATATGGTAGTCATGTCAGCTTTTAATGGATCAATGGATGAAAAATGTGACGGATGTATTATATTGAAATAAAATAGCACTTGAGGTATGAAATTGAAATGTTTTAAAAATGTTGTAAGAAATTGAAATTGATCTCAAACTTGAGGTGGTAAAGTGTAATTTATACTTACTTATATTAAGAATGAATATAACTTTTGAACACAAGATCTCGGGTGTAGATATTTTCCGAACAAGAAATTAACATTATTTTGATAAGGATCAGAAGCGCAACTAATTACAATAAAATATGTTTACATAAGCAAGGGTAATTAGAATCCGTGGTATAAAAATTATAACTAGTTGCAGAACAAAAATCTTAAAAGTACTATGTATGAATTTAATCATTAACAACAAATCAATTAACGTTGGCTAGGTCAGGTAGAAGATACTGTCTTTTTTTTTTGAGCCAAGGGTAGAAGATACTGTTAAAAACATATGTGGAGTCTTCTGCTTTTATGTGTGCTTATTTTTATTGGTTAGGAACATAGAGCTAATAGTAAATTACACATTGATAGGGTCACACAATGTCAAATTTGGCATTTGAACAAACACAAAGTCATGATCATTTGGTATATTTTAACCTCCCTATACTTTTATTTAAAAAATTCCTGATGCTATTCGTAATACGGGAAGTACAAAAACAATGCACTTTGTTCGGTTACCCATGCATGATACAAAAGAACCAATTCATAAGAAATAGAGTGGCTACATAGAAGAAATTTTTTATTGTGACGGGAATACGAGTGATACACTATGTGATTTTGTATAAGTGGTGAGAAATATTATTTTTTATGTTATTAACTTTTTAATACATATAATCCACTATTTATATAATAACACATGGAGTACCATACCGTATTCCAATCACATTGAAAAATCTCTTGCTAAATTGAACTTTGCCGACGCTATTATTACATGGTCAACTTGAACAATTATAACTTGTCTTGATTTTCGGTGTGATTCTTTTCTGGCTATACATATATTTTCACAAATAAACCGTCTGAGGCTAGTATATATGCATGTTAATGACAATAAAATCCTTAAAAACTAACGGACACAATTTTCTGATGACAATATAAAAGGTGAGAGAATGATTGAAATAGCTAGTAGACCAAGGTGCGTATGAGAAGCCCCACTTCCTAATCTTTAATTGTATCACTGATTAATTAGTTGATCTTCTTGTTAAGTTCACACTACAAGTATTTTTCAATTTGCTGTCTAATTGGCTTAGAGGATCTAGTGGGTAACATTTTTATGGAATCTTTAGGTGAAGGATTCTCTTGGATGCTAATAGAAATGGAATGAGAGATCGACATGGGTATTTTCAAGCTCGATCACACAAGTATTTCTTTTCGTTTGTCAGGTTATATTTTATCCTTCATGAACCAAACGGAAGAGTTATATATTTTATCTTTTTTTTCTTATTTTTAGTTTATTTTAGTGAACTTCAACACAAATTTACATTAAGGGGTGAGGAAAAGTTAAACCTGAAATGTAGATAAGATCATATAACCACCAGAATAATCCATTGTTTACGATAATTTTATGGAACGTGACTCTTATTTCCTTTTCTTTTGTTTTTTGTTTTTTTTTTAATTATTTAGATTGTAATAAGCCTTGGTTTTACTTACAGAATTGTTTCTTTGAAATGTAGTCCTGTTTCGAATTTTGTTAAGAGATACTTTTGTTAAACGAGGGCAGTTTTAAGTTGTTTGAAAATCTATCCACAAGGGTAAGATGAATTCATCCCTATTAGAGCACTTCCACCCCATTAAGGCAATAATTACTCCGTCAATTGGGCAAAGACAATTATAACTCAGTAAATAGTAATTGTCAAAATGCATCTCTACCCGTAAATAAATTGCCCAAGTGTACAAAATTGTTGGCTTTCACACAAATATATTATTAATCCCAATTACGC